>NC_061100.1:62599668-62659668 GCF_015104395.2 Macrobrachium nipponense
CAGTATATTTCGAAATTGGATTTGAAAAATGCATATTTACAGGTATCTGTGAGTGAAAATTCTCAACAATATTTAATTATGAATACTCATTTGGGATTATATAAGTTTCATAGATTGCTTTTTGGGTTGTCGTTAGCACCAGGTATATTTCAGAGGTTTATCTCTGAATTATTGGCAAATATTGAGGGTGTCCATGTATTTTTAGATGACATATTGATTGTCGGAGCTACCAAGGAGGAACATGACAAGAGTTTATGTAAGGTTTTATCAATTTTGCAACAGAGAAATGTTAAATTGAATAAAGATAAATGTATTATTGGTTCTAGGGAAGTACCTTATTTAGGATACATTTTAAGTTGTGATGGAATTAAACCTGACCCAAAGAAAATAGAGGCAATTTTGGAAGCTCCAACCTCTCACTCTGTTCAGTCTTTAAATGCTGAGTGTAATTATTCTCAAATTGATAGAGAGGCTCTATCCATTATTTTTGGAGTCAAGAAGTTTCTGATTTCCTTTTGGGTAGGAAGTTCGTTACCAGGACGGACCATAAACCCTTGACTCATCTATTTAACCCTAGTAAGAGTATTCCACAATTATCTAATGCTCGTATTTCAAAGGTGGGCTTTATTTCTATCAGGTTTTGATTTTAAAATTGAGCACATTAAGGGAGTGCATAATACAGTGGCAGATGCTCTTAGTAGGCTACCATTGTGTAGAGATGATGCTGATTTTCATGTACCAGGAGAATATGTAAATTTGATTAATATTTTGGATAAGAATTCTTTTGATGTTACAATGGTAAAAGAATGTATAGAAAAAGACACTGTTTTATGCAGAGTAAGAGATTATGTAAGGAAGGGGTTCCCCAAGGAAAATGTGATGGAGATTTGTATGTTACCTTTCTATAAATTGAGAAATGATCTTTCTTTGCATGAAAATGTATTACTGTATAGGAATCGTATTTTGGTTCCTGAGATGTTGAGAAAGCGTGTTATGGAAATGCTTCACGAGGGCCACAAGGGTATTGTTGCCATGAAAGCTGAAGCAAGGTCTTTTGTATATTGGCCCAACATGGACCAAGATTTAGAACAAATAACTTCCAACTGTGCATTATGCATAACAAATCTCAAACATAAGGCCATTTCACCTTTATCTTGGCCGTCAGTAGATAGACCTTGGTCCCGCTTGCATGTAGATTATTGTGGACCCATTGACAACATGCAATATTTGATTATTATTGATTCCTTTTCTAAATTTATTGATGTCTATGCTTGCAAGAATATAACTTCAGAGGGTACCATACAATGTTTAAGGTCATGTTTTGCTAATTATGGTATTCCTGACACAATTGTATCTGATAATGCAACTTGTTTTATGTCTAGGGAGACTCAGAATTTCTTTCAGAAAAATGGTGTTAGACATTGTTCAGGAGCACCATATAATCCAAGTACAAACGGGCTTGCAGAACGGGCTGTCCGAATATTCAAAACTAATTTCAAAAAGTTTGATTGTAATTTGCCTGTAAAAACCAGAATGGCAAAATTTTTGTATACCTATAGACATACAGTACAGTCTTCTACTGGCTGCTCCCCAGCTGAATTATTATTTGGAAGGAAATTTAAGGGTCCATTAGATGTTATAATGCCTAAACAAAGAGATGAGTTTTATGTTCATGAGTCTAAATTCAGAGTTGGCGATGCAGTATATGCCAAGAATTTTGGTAAGGGACCAGTATGGGTGGAAGCTAAGATTATCAAAGTTCTTGGTGAAAGAAATTATTTAGTTTCTGTAGATGTTAATGGTATTTTGACTTGGAAACGTCACCTATCACAGTTATTTGAGAGAAAAATGTATAATACTAGAGTAACTGATGAACCGTCACTATTAGACGATACAATGATTCCTTATGTTCCTGTAGTTTCTTCTACCCGTAATGTACAAGGATTAGAAGAAACAAATAACCCTATTCAGAACTCGGGTATGATTTGTAATCCCAGTGTAGAAGTAGTAGGATCAGAGAACAGTAATTGTGATACTGGTGCCATTGTAAGAAAATCTACCAGAGTAAGTAAGAAACCTAGGAGACTCATTGAACAAATTTAATTTTTTGTGTGTTAACCTAAGGGGGGAGGAGTGTAATGTATTGAGAAACACTACTCTCTCATTCTACTATGTTGAACCTTCTGGGAGTTGTTGTTGGCAATCTGGGATCTCCCGCCATCCACGAACTGTGACACCAGCAGAAGCATGGGTCTGCTTACTTGTAATTGATATACCAGAATAAAGTACGTGAATGACCAACCTGTCTTCTTGGGACCTAAGTACTAAAGGACGAGAATGCAACATTAGCGAAATAAGTTCTCCCTCGGATGATGATGTTTATTCCATGGACAGTGTAGTTGGTCGTGGTTGCTACGCAGCCGTCAGCAGCAATGAACAGGTGAGATTCCGCAGCTGAACCTTCTGGGCAGATGACCTCAAATTTCTCTGATGAAAATCATAGCCAGGTTCCATTGTTCAGCCTGTGAGCGAACAAAGACTTGTCATAGGTGTACAAATAATTCAAAAGTTCCATGAGTGGTTGTTCCAACTCGCATGAACTCTCGGAAATATTTTGGAATTCATAGGAGTCAGCCGTACAAACATTCTTATCCATGGCTGTGTGACGATTAACGAACGATTCCGGATCTCTGACAACCGTAAAAGCTTCCTTGTTAGGGGAAATTAATACATAGCCGGACAGATTGGAAATGACTGTTAATGAGCTATTCGACATGTACGTAGGAAATGGGAAAATTTTATCGGATTCCCACACGTTGGAAGGATCAAAAGGGATTTTAATCATGATTTTACTTTGCTCTACGCTGACTGAGATTAAACTATAATAGAATTCAATCTTATGCTACTCGATCAACAGAGTGTAACCGACTCTATCACAAGCATTCTCGAGTCATTAATGGGTAATAAGTGCGGTGACAGAACTCCTTTAGTAACAGGTGTGATAGTTTCAACATAATCTTTGGATTTTTCAAGGAAATGAGAAACTTTATTGTATATATGATCCATCTTCGTATTATAGTATGATAATGTCGCAAGCAAAGATTGAACGTCCTGAACATGATTTAAGTTACTTGAATGTACATTTACTATTGCAATGTGTTTGTTAATTGATTCAATTTGTTTATTGAGTTCAGAAAGAATTAATTCTTGTTCATGCTGTAATCCTTCTACTTTCTTATACGGCTTGTTAATTTTAAGACGATTAGAGATACCCAAACCTAACTGCAACAGTACCAAACAAATTATGTGGGGCAAAGGAAATCAGGTTACGTCTTTCAACGGTGGTATGCGGCACTGACCACATAAGGAGGTTACAAACTAAGCATTCTGTTTCAGCCATCTTATTCTGCAAATCAAGGGACATTAACTCAGCAATACCCAAGGTATGAGCAAGGGGGTTCGTCACTTGAGGGAAAGTAGGTTCTGTGCAATTAAATCAAGGATTCAGCAAAAAGAGAGTTCAGATTTCAAATTGATTACATCATTCTCTGGTAAGAAAATGGCCTCCACGTCAACTTCTAGTATGATGTTGCTGTATGTAACGAAAAGATCTTCATTTCTTTCAATGATTGAGACATGGTTAAAGCGGACTGAGGAACTTATCAGATTAATCCCACACGAAAAAGGTACTTGAACAATCAGCACAATATATAACAAGACCAGCTTCATGTTGGAGCCAGCAAATAGCAAAATATATGTAATTACACATGTTTTAAAAATAACCATTGCATGAAATAAAATGGTTTACAGAGAGAATTTATATATATATATATATATATATATATATATACTATATATATATATATATATATATATATATATAACACAGAATGGGTTAAGCCCTCACGTTTGAAGAAGCCATCCTCTATTATGCACTGCTAGCCACTGTTATGTGTATGATAGTGACTATAATCGTCACGGATGTATTCGCTTGGCGCAGGATCAAGAAAATGAGAAAGGAACAGTCAAGGAACATCATAAATGATCAACACAGCTTACCTTGGGCCTTGAAACCTTGGGATATTAGGGTTATGTAAAATTGATCACTTTACATAGTCTGTTGGCTTGTTTTGTACTTGAGCATGGTTGAAAAATGTGTTAGTATTTGGCTGGCACGTAATGTAGTTTTGGTTTATTCATAAGGCATTCCACATACCATTACCTTTAAAAATTATCTCTGTGAGTCAAAAAACAAACTAGCTGTGCGTCGGTACGCACCTGAAACCAAATATATATGTAAGTAATTTATCTTTAACCATGCCTATATAGGTCTATCTTTCATTTCTCAGCAAGGTACCTGTTACGGACCGAGATCCGCTCAGATTTTTTATTATAATAAACAAAAAGGATTCAACACCGACAGTTGAAACTCGAGATACGAATAGAGAAAGAAACTCCAAAAGAACAGAAGTTTATTTACAAGTTTATTAACAAAGATAAATGCAGAATGGTTTCTCCTATTTACATAACAAAATTAAATCTGACAATATGTAAAATGGGGACACACTGAGGTAATGAAATACTTGCTGGTCAGTTTTGCAGCTGTCGAAATCAGCTCGAAGCGAGGGCTTCACAAAAGGGGACAGTAGAAACTTCAGACGGCTTCTTGACTTCGTACTGCAGGAAGAAATGCCTTAGTCTTGAAACTTGAAGGGCGGGTTACTCCTCAGAACCGCTGGTAGGACGTTTCTTCTCTAAAAGGGTTACTCGACGTCGGGATCTCTCTCTCTGTCTCTCCGACTGCGAACTGCGGAATTTACTTGTTTCCGTTCACACTCTCTCTCGTGCATCCTCTTCCTCTCTTATCCTTCGTCTCTTCCTTCTTCTCTTATCTCTGATGATCTCATTTCTACTTTCGGAGGGTCATATATATATATATATATATTATATAATATATATATATATATATATATATATATACTACACGTATATATATATATGTATATTATATATATATATAATATATATATATATATATATATATATATATAGATAAGTATATATATATATATATATTCTATATATATATATAAAACACGTCGATCTCGGGGCGGGGCTGAAAAGGGCAGAGCTTAACTAGCGAACGTCATCGTCTCTCGACAGGAACTTTTTTAGAAGGATCTATACGAAATGTTACATCATAATACGCGGTGTCTCTGATGACAGCCCGCATGCTGGGGTTCCATAACACACCTAAGTATTCTCGAACAACCATGAGAAAGATGTCTGAATCACGTGCGGGAATTCCTCCTTGCCGCAGACCTACTCGAAGAAGATACATTTTCCTTTCCTTTGTTATATGTTTCATGGCTATAGAGCGATTACCATGGCAGTACCATTAATTTTTGTATTTATATACATATATAACCATGTATGCAAATGTACACATGTATTGCGAGTCATGTATAACTACTAGAAATGCATTAGTTCTAATGAATCAATATATTTATCTCTATGACTCGGGACTGTGAATTTTTCTTTTTTACTGTAGCACAAGTTTTATCTTTTAGCACAAATATTATCTTTGTATACATTCTTTGCACAAGTTTTATCTTTATATGCATTTTTAGCACAAGTATTTTTCTTTGTATACATTTTACAACATTTATTGCCTCTAGTATATATTTGAGCAAATGTATTATTCTATATTATCTTTTATCTTAGACTAACCATTTGCCCACATTCTGTTTAAGAACATTATTTGCAACTGAATGGACCTTATATGTGTTTTTATTATGGAGTGGCCGAGCAATATGTAATGATATTCCATAAAAAATGGAAATGTAACCAATTCCATCATAAAAACATCGCTATGCTCTGTATAATAGGTCAATGAGGAAAAAACTGCCAAAAATACCTGGTCCATTCAGGATATGAGCAAATGCATCATAACCAATATAAAAAACGAACATCGTTCCCATGGATCGGCATGCTAGACCGAGCTCTCATGAGAATCAGAGTAAACTGAGATGTCACCAAGGCTCTCATGACCCAATTGTCAAGGATGTGTGTTTGTTTGTCTAATACTGTTTCCTTCCTAAGATCAAAACTGTGAACTCTGTTTTATTACTCTCTGACTATCTCTCCATCACTAAAGTCTCTTCAGAAAGCTCCTACCTCAAGATGTACTTCAACTTGTAAATAGCTCAGATGAATATATGTAGTTTTACACTTCCATGTGTTTCAAGCTAATCCTTCAACATGTCTGAAGTGAGAACTGAGAAATCTTCCTAAGTCCCATGCCAGCTGGTCAACGCGGAGAGAGAGAGAGAGTGAGAGAGTGCCTCGACAAACCAACCGCTGTTCGAATTAGCGAATCTTAAAAAAACAACTCTGTGACCGACCACTTCCTAATTCTTAGAAGTTGGCCCAGGTCACAATAATTTGGTGGCAGCGGCCACAATATATACTATATATATATATATATATATATATATATATATATATATATATATATATATTTGAGAAACAATTGAGAGCTGCAAAAAAATTTTCTATCACAATGTGATTTATTTACATTCATTACACTTCAAATGTCGTTTATTGAATGTATATAAATCATGATGTGATAAAATACTTCGTAAAAAGAGCTGCGTGTTCCAATCATACCAATTAGCTATCATTGTGAAGCTTGGGTAATGTCGAAATTGAGCACAATTTCCCTGGTCTCGATGGGTGAACAAGTACGGCAGATTCCGCATTAACTGATACATTTCTAGATAGCTCAGTGGTTACCATTGACAGGAGTCATTGGAAAGGGGCTCTGTCGTGAGTTCAAGACACTTCAGTACCATTCCATTTATCACTCAAGGTTTGATGTGACCTCCAGCTTACTCGGGAGTGTGCTAAATTTTCCCCTCACACATGAGTTATAAACATTGTATTCATAACTTAACTTGAAGTAGTTTTCATAATTAATATTATTTTGTGGAAACAAAAATAACTGAACAGAAACATTGCCTAAATTCAGTACACCAAATAAATTAAAACGTGTTTGAATCTGCTGTCAAATAGAGCCTTGTTTCACCAAAGAAAATTTAAATAAATACGCTATATTTCATTAGAAATAATCTTTATATACTGTTTAATATGCACATTATTTAATTTTTTACATTTCATTCTAATATATAAATAATAAATATCCTCTTCTAAAAACTTGTATCTTTAATTCTACGCAAAACACCTTTTTCAGAATCTTTTAGGCTATTTCATAGGCCTTTCCTACCCCCACGACAACAACAACAAGATGGAGTGATACGACCTCCAGCTTACTCGAGATGTGTGCATGGAAAAGGACACAAATTAAATGAAGAAACTAATAATTTTATTAGCAATTTAAGAAGTAGAAGTAAAAATTTAATTTCAAATTAAAACAATAACTACACTATGAAATGACATATTATGTAAATGTAATGTAAATAAATAACCACCCCTAGCAAACTAATTATTGTTTATAAAACAAAAAATAACAACCCGCTCAAACTCGAAACTACTACAGTCCTCTTGGAGTTATGCATAGAATGGAGGATGTAATTGCTCCTGAGGTCTTGCTTGGCAAAGCCTGACACACAAGCAAAACGGAACGTACCAAGTAAAATAGATGGAAACCACACCATTGAAATATAACTTATTGTTACTGTAATGATTTATTGTAATATTATGTTATCATTGTATTATTATTATTTTTTTGGATGATACATATCCGTCCGCACATTATAACAGATATGAACAGCAAGACGCTATGTCCAGATTTTACAGGTTGCTCTATGAGCAAGAGCCCGTGCTGGCATAAGGCCGGCTTAATAAAAAAGAACATGATCTTACACTTTGAAGAGGTCACGACGATTGAAGGAATAGATGTGGTGTTGTGTTTATCAGTAAATGAACAGAGTTAATTTTCGTTTTTCACTTTTTCTTCAACTGGATTTGGAAGAATGAAGAAGATTCAAAATATTTTCAAACTTATAGGAATTTTATCAGTAATCAAAAAGCTATAGAATTCAACGAGATATATATATATATATATATATATATATATATATATATATATATATATATATTATTTATATATAGATATATGTATATATAAATATATATATATATATATATATATATATATATATATATATATATATATGCACACACTAGACACACACACACACACACACACACACATATATATATATATATATATATATATATATATATATATATATATATATATATATATTTGTGCATATTTGTACAGAATATCTTCTAGCGTGCTCACGGTTGGGTTTTGCAATGTGCGTGTTCCTTTGCTCATATTCATATTATAATAATAAATTGCCCTTCCCATCTATATAGTTAAACAGGAATGAATGGTTACTTTTTTTAATGTCTATACTTCTTATTTTTGTTCCATGATAATATGGCTTACTTATTTTTCTCCAGGTGGATCAGCACCATCAAGACAATGTTGACGACGTCCGTCACTATAACATTTCCGGAGACGAGATGTCAGTTGCCGCGTCACTCTCGTCTCTAGCGTCAGGTAATCTCAAAAAGAGCTGGGGATCTCTATAGTCGTTTTTCTTTGTATTGTTCTTGTTTGTGGTCTTTGTTGCATTTTTATTCTGAACTTTTTTTTTTGGATGCATTAATTTCCTATAATGGTGAAAAATTTTCTATAGTATTATGGGTTTCACTTGTGTTCATTTGTCGTAAGATATCCAATAATTTATTTTGAAGTGTTTGTATCCATACCCATTTGTTTTATTTAGATATTTTTAAATAAAACCTTTTATTTTTTAGTAACAGTGAATGGCATTAATTGTTTCTATATAGAAAAAGAAACGAACAAGCGTAGTCTCAATTTATCTGCATATTCACTAATTTATAATGGATGGGGACCATAACAGGCTTCCAAATGTCCGTATCCAGCCCATGCCCAAAGATAATAGGCAATTTAGTTAATGGGCTGGATAAAGCATAACTATAAATGCCCTTTAGCATCTTTGAAAATGTAGTACAGCACGATTGAAGAGAAAAAGAAAGAGACAAACCTGGAAAGGATAGCAGTTTTTTGTTCACCGACCTAAAAGTTCGTGTGAACTTTCTGATCGAAGTTTTTGTCGATAACGGTATAAATTCATGCATGAGGTACAGTTTTCCCCTTTAATATATGTATGGGGTGATTATGGCATAACCCCCCAGTGCATACCAATGAAATACACACTGAGACCAGCATCGGAATTCATAGACATTCTGAAAACTAAAAATCCATCCAAAGAAATTGTATCAATGGACGTCGAAAGCTTGTTTACTAACAAGCCAGTAGACACCACCAGGAACATAATCCTCTATCACATGTACCGTTCATAAGCAACCCCACCACATATCCGAGAAAAGACCATAAGGCGCGTGCTTGAATCATGCACAAAAGAAACACCATTTTATTCCCACAACGGAGAATTATTCTACCAAGTAGATTGCGTAGATAAGGGTCCCTCCAGCCCCACTCCTAAGGCGTTCTTATGGCGAACATGTACATGGCCAATTTAGAAGAAACTGTATTCATTAACCATGAAAAACCTGAAATCTATGCAAGATACACTGATGACATTTTCATCATATTGAACAACGAACAAAATGTAGACACTGAATGTCATATTTATAGAAAAATCCGTGCTGAATTTCATTACTAAACACACCTTATACCAAAAACTACCAATCGTAAACGTATTAGTTAACACAGAAAATAAAATATGACACTGAGGTATATATAAAGGCAACGAACGATGGTAGTTGCCTTAATGGAAAGGTGGGTTCCTCGAGTCATTAAAACGGTCAGTAGTCCAACCATGTGTGCGTCGGAACTTCACCACTGTACCACGTAGAAAGCAACACACACGGGGCTGGCCAGCTACAATAGTTGTTCACAAACATGTTTGAAGATTTTTTAATTCCTTCTACCAACAAAACAACGCAACAGAACAACAAAACAAGGAGATAGGACACAGATAACAATATATTACCAGACTAATTTTAACATCATAAAAAAAATTATTAGGAATAGAGTCAAACCACGAGCACCCTACACAAACGTAAAAATACCGATATATTGCCTGCTCAACCTATTGGGATCCTTTGTAATTAAAAACAGAACTTATGGACCAACGCCAAAGGAGATGATTATCAACGTGGTTTACAAATTTATTTACTACTAGGAGGAATGGTGAAACATTCCAGTTAAAGCTACATCAGTAGGACATCAACAGCACTTAGACCAATTTATTGTGCACAGAAACATTTTTCAACATTACACAGACAATCACGACAGGAAACAATCGTTACAAGAAGTGACTGACAACACCTTATTAAGATAAAAATTGCAGTACATATTAGGATATGACAATAACAGGAGCTTTGTGTATTACAACAAACAAGCCCAGCTAAACGTCCAGATGGAAGGAGATAGTGTCGTACCCTCTCACCACTCCAGGGACACGAGACTGGGCCATGGTCAACACACACAAAACTCACTCAAACACCAGAGATGAAGAAATTGATAATTTATTAGCAATATAAGAAGTAGAAGTGAAATGTCAAACTGAAACAGTGATATAGTTACACTATGAAATAACATGTAAATGAAATGTAAATAATTAACACCCATAGTAAACTAATCATTGTATATAAAACTAAGAATAACAACCCGCTCAAACCCGAAAATGCCGTCCTATTAGAGTTATGCATAGAATGCCGGATGTAATTATGCCTTAGTTCTTGCTTGACAAAGTATGGAACACAAGCAAAACAGACCATAGCAAGTGAAATAAATGGAAACCACACTACGGTTGAGCCCTTATCTCGTCTCTTCTCCCAATTAAATTATTTACAAGTCATCAAATTGTCTTTTAACAAATCGAGAGGGATGAGTTAATTTATCAGTTATATCAAGCAATACATAATAAAAAAAATCTCTAATTACTAAAATGAATTGAAGAATCTTTATGATCATAAGCAAAACCTTTCAGTTAGAAGGTTCAAGAACGGTCTTCCGAAACATTGCGCAATCATCACTTGGGTTTATTGAAGGGCTCAAGACAGGACAGACTCAATAATAACAAAAAACTAAAAACATGTTTCTTTAAGTGAAGAATAATAAGTCTGCTTCAGTGAACAAAGCTAATCTCTTTCTCTCTTTACTCTACTATGTTCTTTCTTAACATGTAATTATGCTTTTGTGAATTTTATCGTATATTATTTAAACATATCAACTCCAAGCTAACTTGAATATGGAATCTGAATATATTTCAAACACTTTACAACATTACATACGATTACTGAAGGGAAGTTATGCTTTGCGAAGGCAACAACAGAAAAATATAATGTATATGGATGTGTGTGTATATATATATATATATATATATATATATATATATATATATATATATATATATATATATATATATATATATATATATTGGAAGTTGGGGCATCTAGAACGCCGCAGATTCAGCAGGAATAAAATAGCAAACAGGCATCGTAGCATCGTTAATTTATTGGCCAAATTTTCAAGGCCACATGTCTCATCTTCAGGGCTGTAAGATTACAGAGAATAAAAATAAAAAAAATTGAGTCACTTAAAAAAAATAACAAGTCTAAAAACAACTTAAATTTAAAACGAACAAAAACAAGCTAGAGAAATTTTCTTTAAACATTGAAAACCTAATACTGAAAAAGCTTTTAAAAAAATATGTATATGTATAATATATATATATATATATATATATATAGTATATATATATATATATATATATATATATATATATATTTAATTAGGATGTTAAACCGTATTAGTATCTAACTCTACCTGAGCTAAGAACTGAAAGACATTCTCAGTTTTCAGGAGGACGAAGTCAACTTAGGCTATATATAAGATAGTGGAAGAGGTCTTGCTGTTTAGGGAAGGAACAAGCTGCTTGATAGTTAACGATTTCAGGATGGAGAGAGAGAGAGAGAGAGAGAGTGGTCATTGGGTGCTTGGGCGATAACATTAAAATCTTTATAAGAGAATGATGTCTTGCATTTCTTACAGTGATCTCTTATATTAGAAAATTCTTTAGTTTTTAAGTGACATGTAGTTCGGTGACTAACTCCAAGATGAGAATCAGCTCTAACTTTGAGCAATCTCTTAGTGGCTCCGATATATTTCCCAACTTTCTATTTTGGGCAAGTGAAACAATAAACCACTAGAGACCGCATCAAGGCAAGAAGCGTATCCTTATGGTGAAATAATGACCCAATTGTCTTAGGATTTTGAGAACATAATCTGATATCTAGAGCTGGAAATGTACTGCGAATTGGGTTTTGCATTCTTCGAATGTACAAAAGGAATGGAGGCATACATGAGCAATTTAGGGACATTAGGTATGGACAGACGGGGTCGAAATCTATTATTAAGAAAAACTATTTACATACTTGTTGAATAAGAAGGAAGGATACGAATTATTTTTGAAAAATTGAAGTAAAAACAGAATTTCCTCTTGAAAGTTGTGCCAGGTAGAGGATAACATATAGGCACGGTACAACAGTGTGAAAATACTATTTAATTTAAAAGTGAAAGAGCAACTGCTGTAAAATTTCGTACCTTGACCTGTAAATGCTTATTTCTAAAAACAAAAACAAAAAAAGAATGGTATTAAAACCTTGAGGAGTTAGAGTGATTAAAATATCTAAAAATGGAAGTTTATTACCGTCTTCGTGCTCAATTGTGAACTGTATATTTGGGTGTAAGCCATTAATATATTCCAAGAAATTTTCTGCATCCGCCCTAGATCTAAATAAAGCAATTGTGTCATCTATATATCTTCTATAAAAGAGAGGACAAAATATTGAGAAACATCTTTCGAGTATATATATATATATATATATATATATATATATATATATATATATATATATATATATATATATATATTATAATATACTCGAAAGATGTTTCTCAATATTTCGTCCTCTCTTTTATAGAAGATATATAGATGCCAAGGAGGAAAAATGAAAACCCAAGAACTGCCGAGACCTTACGGTCGTAAGAACCCTTTACTTAAGGCAAACCTTGCCTTAAGTAAAGGGTCGTTAGACCGAAAGAACTCAACAGTTCTCGTGCTTTCATTTTCTACCGTGGTATTACCTATATATATATATATATATATATATATATATATATATATATATAGTAAATATTGAAAACAAGGTAGGAGCGGCGACACAACCCTGTTTTACATCTGACTTAACTTTGAAAGGTTCAGTAATGCTACCATTAGCCATTACAGTCACCGACATATTATTATGTAGTAGCCTCAGGATCTTTATGAATTTTGGTGGGCATCCATATCTAGATAGTATTTCCCAGAGGAGCTCACGCTTGACACTGTCAAAAGCTTTAGTCAGGTTAATGAATCCCATGTAAAGGGGTTTATGTTGTTCTTGACATTTTTCTTGTAGCTGCCTCGCCGAGAAAACCATGTCAGTTGTACCACGAGAAGGTCTGAAACCAAACTGAGACTCAGGTGTTAGTCTTGTTGTAAGAATTCTTGCTAAGACCTTCCCAGCTACTGACAGGAGGGTAATTCCTCTGTAATTTCCACAAACTGATCGGTCCCCTTTTTTCTTAAACATTGTGTTGATAATTCCATCTCTAAGGTTATTTGGAATTTCCTCATGCATCCAGATTTTTTCAATTAGTTGGTGAAGTTGATGATGTAAGGTTGGTCCTCCATATTTATATATTTCAGCAGGAATGTTGTCGGGTCCTGCAGATTTGCTGTTCTTCATAGAGAAGATGGCCAACTCCACTTCCTCTAGAGTTGGTACCACTGCAAGTGTCATATCCAATGGGAGACGAGGGAGTTGTTGTAGTACATCCTCATTTATCACAGGGTAGTGGTAACTGAAGGAGCCACAAAACTGAAAAGGTAACTGAAAGAGCCACAAAACGGAAAAGGTAACTGAAAGAGCCACAAAACGGAAGAGGTAACTGAAAGAGCCACAAAACAGAAAAGGTAACTGAAAAAGCCACAAAACGGAAAAGGTAACTGAAAGAGCCACAAAACGGAAAAGGCTCTATTAAGTAGTTCTTTAAAATGTTCTCTCCAAGGAGACAAGATTTCATTATTGTTGTTAAGGGTACTAGCCCTTGGCAACTTGGCCCAAATATAGCTTTCATTCCACTGAAAAGGCTTCTCATGTCATTTCTGTCAAGGAAGGATTGGAGCTCATTTGCTTTGTCTGTCAACCACTTGTTTTTCATTTCCCTTGTGGCATTTTGCATCTGAGCTTTTTCTGTGCGGTGTAATTTCTTCTTAGTTTCAGACTTTGGGTCATTCAGATATTCAAACATATTTTCTGGCCTTTTGAATAAGATCTTGGATAGCTGCATCATTCTGATCAAACCAATCTTGATGTTCATATTTCTTCAGACAGACCAACTGATTCTTTACATGCGCTGATTACAGAATCCTTAAATTTACTCCAGTGATCAACAATATTGAGTGGATATTCCTGTTGTAGTTTATTAGCGAGACACCATTGAAGTTCAAGCTTATTTGAGTTGTTCTTAAGTGGATCAATGTTAAACTTTAGTCACTTTAGTGCATGCACATTTCTCTTTTTAGTCAATATCTTCATCCTAATACAAGAGTATACCAACCAGTGGTCAGTCCAGCAGTCTTCGGATCTTGTCACTGATCTTGTAAGTAAAACATCCTTTCGATCACGACATCTTACTATAATGTAATCTAAGAGATGCCAATGTTTAGATCTTGGATGTGGCCAGGTGGTTTTAAGTTTATTTTTCTGCCTAAAAAGAGTATTAGTTACTACCAGGTCATGTTCTACACACTTCGAAAGTAGGAGTGTTCCATTTGCATTAATTTTCCCAACACCCTCTTTTCCAATGGTACCTCTCCAGATGTCACTGTCTCGTCCTACTCTGGCATTAAAGTCACCTAAAAGGATAACTTTGTCTTCATTTGGGAAAGCTGTGCGAACTGTGTCTAAAGTGGCATAAAATCATTCTTTTGTTTGTTTGATCCTCTGCAAGAAGGGTTGGAGCATAAGCACTGATCACTGTGGCATATTTGTTTCCCTCAAGATTTAGTCTGAGTGTCATTAGGCTTTCATTTGTGCCACTTGGGTACTCTCTTAAATTGAAAAGCATGCAATTTTTTACAGCAAAACCTACACCATGCTGTCTTGGTGTTCCAGGTTCGTGTCCCTTCCAGAAGAATGTGTAGCCACCACCTTCTTCACACAGTTGTCCCTCACCAGCGATACGAGTCTCAGAAAGTGCCACTATATCTAAATTAAGTCTATGGAGCTCCCTAGCAACAAAGGCAGTTCTGCGTTCAGGTCTGTTTTCATTTTCATCTAGTAGTGTCCGTACATTCCATGTTCCAAATTTAAGTTGTACAGTTGTTCGACTGCAAAGTGGTGTGGCCCCCTGGATGCGGTTTTCCAGTCAGGCAGGTTTGAAGCAGACTATGTTTAGGGCACCTTTTCTAGCCCCTTCCCCATTCAGGGTGAGCAGAGTGAATCCTAAAAAGGGCTACTCAGACATGGATGCCACTGCCGAACAACTCTCCTGCTTCATCCAAAAGTTGAGCAACTGAACCAAGCATCCACCACTGATGTGCCAGTTGAGACTAAGAGCTTATAGATAGCACATTCCTGCCCCCATCATCTCTTCTGGTCGCTGACAGACTTGAAATGGCCCAGTAGTCGTACTTCCCAGAGGCGCCTGTGCTTGAGATTATTTAATGTGGATTGTAACGGCTCATTATACCATCACCAGAATAGACTATTCATTTTTCTCTAAGTATCCATATACCACGGTTATGAAGTCCACAATAAGGTGGAAGCATACCACAAACTCAATTTCCAAAGTGCAAGGATGAATTCAAGGGAGAAGTAAACAAACAATGAAAAACCATAAATTTAATACATAAATAACCAGACAGAAAATACACCTGAACCTCTTTGACAACAGGAAATAAATGAACTACTGTCACACTTAATAATAATTCAACACACGTGTACAAAATTAAGATAGCATAACCAACACACTCAAACCAAAATAAGGGGGCCCAGAAAGGAGGAGGAAATCGAAAAGAAAGAATATCCTGACGATTTACAGGCTAAATCCAAACTTGTCACCAAAAAGCTTCATATTCAAAATGCGTATTATTCTTTTTGAAGAATACAGAATCCTCCACGTCTAGAGGAGTGGTATTACAGGTGGTTAAATAACTTGGGGCCCAGTCAAGCGGTCTCAACAGAATCACAGCCGTGATCAATGAAAAAGGTATCAAACAACCTTACCATGGGACAGCGAGATCCCCCTGGCTTTATAACTGAACCAGAGGTGATGAGTTGAATCCCAAGGACGTCCAGATATGTTATCTGGAGAGATCTTTCAAAAAATTTAATTTAATAATTATATTTAACGAAAAAGGATCACATACTGACACCTCCATTCCAAGAGAAACGAAATTTTTTTAACAAGAACATTTTTTTTTTATGTATATATGCTCCAAAAATTTACCTTATGCATTATTCACATAATCAATCAAGTAAATATTAATACTAAATCAGACATTTACAAATCCTGAAAAAAAACTAAGTAAAGCAAAAACATATCACGACATGCACAAATGAGACTCAAAAGGGAAGGGGGAGGCTTACAAAAATGAAAGGCACGAGATGATACAAAAATTCCAAAGTACTCAAGTACCATCACTTGACCAAAGTTCGAAAGTTTTTTTACATTAAAACCTTTCACCACCATTGCACATGGCAATCAACAATGAGCTTCACATTGCTTATATACCCAACACATCCGGGATTCTGAGGTTGCAGACTGCCACACTTATTCACATTCTGCACTGTCTTATAACCAGTGACTCTTTGCACTCAGTCACTACGAGTGTCCCATATCAACCATTGTTTTTATAACACTCGGTGTATCTGTCCACTTAACACAAGTAAATGTCCACTTCAAAGTGGAAATACAGTACATATGTAGGGGCTCGGCCTTTTTCGATGTTATACGCAAGTATCTGTTGGTATACTTCCCATCCTCGTCGGAGTATCATCGATTGTGATGATAATTCTAAGTTTCTTCAGTATCTTCTTTGGGTATCAAGGCGAAGGCGTTTAAAACTCATGTTGGTAAACTTAACAATGTATTTGCGAAACTACATCTCTTGAGTAGGTGCAAGAAGTTGTTCAGAGAACTTGATTCTAGGAGAGGAAGTAGAAGTCTGAGATACAATGCAATTACAAAATCATAGGAGAGCAAACCCTAGCTCAGCATACAAACATACATACAGTTGAACATATGAGACAAAAGTCACGTAGCACGGTTTGTGGGTTATAGGCCAATATGGTTTCTCAAGCGAAAGCATTGTTGACGATTCACACAATAGATTTGATGACTACAGGTGTCCACAAATTAGGGCGCTGATACAACACGTTAAGGCTTAGTCAACATTACATTATCAATGCTGATCACACTCCGGCAAGTTCTATATGACCCCTTGGGTCATTGGTTTAATTGACATCATAGTTTTTAGATTTTATATATGGAATGTCAGATACGTTCCTCATACATATGTAAACACTTGCACATACACATATAATTCGATACAGAGAAAACCAACATGTGTCTCCCCTGCGCAACTATAACACACAAAATTCGTGAAGCATAAGCAAGCCTGAAAAGAACCGAATCTCCGTATTAGCAAGTTTAAATCACCCTATGTGATATTTAAATTACAAGAGTTGCCACCTATCTTCGTATTGCACCCAAGGGAGAGGCCCTACCTACAGTGGCATCAAAGTATACTATCAATACGATACCTTTATCCTAAAACCTTATTATTGGTTTTAGTAACGAAGCCTATCACACCATCAACCTTCAAAAACCTTAATGTAATAATAAACCTTATGTACGTAATCGATATTATTCCCTTTCACCTTACTTAATACTAAGACCTTCATGTCTCAATGTAAACCCCTAGAATGATTCATGTAAAATAAATTATCATCAATACACATTGAATATTAGATTCATTCCAACACAAACGAACTACTCACATCAACAGCACACACACATCAATTGGAACTATACAGATACTCCCTTTATGATCCTTTATGATTGCAAAGCCCTCAGCAAGTATGCTGCGTGAAAGAATATCAGCCACAATGTTATCCTTTCCTGGAATATGAGTGAACTCCAGATTCCATTCTTGAAGCATGAGGCTCCATTGCATTAGCCTCTGATTCTTATTTTTATACCTGCTGACAAAAGTTAGAGGGTTATGATCAGTCATAATTTTTATAGGCGTACCTGTTGATGATAGATAAACAGAAAAATTATTAATTGCTAGGATCAATGCGAGTGTCTCCTTCTCAACGGTTGAATATTTCCACTGGGCAGATGTTAACTTTTTAGGGGAGAAGACAACTGGATGAGACACGCCTTGTTCGCCAGCCCGTAAAAGGACTGCACCAACACCCAGATCACTGGCATCCGTAGCAAGAGCAAAAGGAACATAGAAATCCGGAGCTCTCAAAATAGGGAAACTAACAAGCACCTGTTTCAACTTCTCAAAAACATTTTGAGTGTCAGAGGACCAAACAAACTTCACTTCCTTCTTCAAGAGACGGGTTAGAGGTTCAGCAATGTCCGAAAAGTTCTTGACAAAACGCCTATAATAACCTACCAAGCCAAGAAACTCACGGACATCCCTACGACATTTAGGAACACCTGTTTTCTTTATAGATTCAATATTGCCCTGTTTGGGAATTACCTTGCCACCACCAACCTCGTGGCCTAAATACACGATTTTCGCTTTAGCGAACTCACTCTTTTTCAAATTCACTACCAAACCTGCTTTTTTCAACACTTCAAACAACGCCTCGATTCTCTTCAGATTTGTCTCTCAATCATCACTATCGTCTATGTATACCACACAACCTTCTAAACCGTACACCAAACTATTCATTAATCTTTGGAAAGTGGCTGCCGCATTCTTCATCCCAAACGGCATCACTTTACACTGAAACAAACCTTGCGGGGTTACAAACTCTGATAAGGCTCTAGCACGTTTGGAAAGAGGAACCTGCCAGTAACCTTTTAATAAATCACATTTGCTAATACATTTTGATTTTCCCAAACGGTCAATACAGTCCTCTATACGAGGCAAAAGATAACAGTCTGCCTTGCTCACCTCGTTCAACTTTCTGTAATCAAAACATAACCTAAAGTCTCTGTCAGATTTCTTAACCAAAACTACCGGAGATGACCAAGGACTCTTACTCGGCTCAATAAGGTCATGCTTCAGCATGTAATCAACTTCCTTTGCTACTACTCCACTTTTGAAGGGATTTAACCTATATGGGGCTTGTTTCACAGGAATAGCATTACCCACGTCCACATCATGTTCTAAAACGGACGTTCGGCCTGGCACATCAGAAAATAAACTTTTATAATTATTCACCAACCTCTCCAAGGATCTCTGCTTATCATTACTCAAGTGTGAAACCATACCACCGAAGTTTGCTAATGACCCTTTGTTATCAGAACACCAGTTACCTTCATCAACACGATTATTTTCATTATCTTCAACCTCAGAAAAAGAAACAAAGTTATCACTATTGTTAACAGATTTCCCAATAGTCCCTATAATGGCCATGGGCACCACCTTATCCCGTTCCTTATGCTTTCAACATATTTATGTGGCAATGTTGAAACGGTTTTCTCTTCTCTGGAGTTTCTACCAAATAATTTATTTGACTAATTCTCTTCAAAATTTTCCAGGGGCCAGAGAAAGACGCCTTCAGAGGGTTACCAGGAATGGGTAGAAGTACCAACACCTTATTGCCTACAGCAAAATCACATTCCTTAGAATTACGATCAAAGAAAAATTTCATCCTTTTTTTACTTTTCAACATATTTTCCTCAGCAAACTTCCATGCCTTGGTCAGTTTGTCCCTAAGATTCATAACATAGTCTAACAAATTAATGTGAGGGACGTCTCCCTCCCATGATTCCTTAACGACGTCTAGAGGACCACACACACAATGACCAAAAATCAAATTAAAGGGGAAAAAACCTAAGGATTGACTGGGTGTTGAACGAAATGCAAATAACAAATATGGCAACTCCGTGTCCCACTCCGAACCATGACTTAGAAAATACTTTTTCAACATAGATTTCAACGTCTGATGAAACCTTTCCAAGGCTCCCTTACTCTCTGAATTATATGGAGAAGAGGTTACATGATTAATATTTAATTCAGCCATTTTATCCCTGAAATAATTACTAATAAAATTGGATCCACAATCTGACTGAATTATCTTGGACATGCCAAACCTGGTAAAGAATTCTATTAATGAATCTGCAATTTTCACACTCTTAATACTACGTAACGGTATGGCCTCGGGATAACGAGACATCCTATCTAAAATAGTAAAAATATATTCCTTACCGCTGCAAGTACGAGGCAAGGGTCCCACAACGTCTATGATGATTTCCTTGAAGGTTCCGAGACAACTGGGATGGGAAACAAAGGCGCTTTCGGAATGAGCTGATTGGGCTTGCCAACCCATTGACAAACATCACAACTGTTCACGTATTTCTTAACGTCAGCCTTCAACTTGGGCCAAAAATATCCCGCAAGCAATTTTCCCGACGTCTTGTGAATACCAAAATGCCCTACCAAGTCATTCTCATGGCCTAACGACATTAAACCTCTCCTGTAATCAAAAGGAACCATTATTTGCTTGACTACTTCAGAGTTTTCATTAGTAGCCTCCAAAACATTATTAATAATTTTAAATTTAGGACTTGTCAAGTCCGATAGCTCACCTGGCTCAACAGGGAGATTTGAAAATTCCTTCTTCTGAGCTTTAATTAGCTCCTCCATAGTCCAGTTCAATTTATTTTTACCGTTACCAATATTGTCTAAACCTATACTACTACTTCTACAGTCTAAACTACTAAAATCTACGTCTACGGTTGACTCTGCAGCGTCAACAAGTGCAGACCGAGAGCAAGTGACTACAGATATTTCCCTCTCGAGATTAATTAATATTAGACAAGATTTATTTTTAAGGGCCACATCATTCCCAAGGGCTACATCAATATGCTTCACGGGAAACTTATCCACAACGGCCAATTTAACCGTTCCCGTAAAAGAAGGACAATCCAAAATAAACCTCTCAATTGGATAAGAATGAACCGTATCCAGAAATCCTGACAGTAACACAAATTCTGTATGCTCACCAACAAAATCCCATGGCAAAGCCTCTCTTAAGATCAAAGACTGTGCCACTCCCGTAACACGTAAAATTATCACCCGTTTCCTACAGGACCCATCAACCACAGCGACACTGCCAAGAGACACAAAACGAAAAAAAGACTTCATTTCCACGTCAGAGAGTCATTGATCCGAGGTCTTTGGCGAATTATAGTCTCTGTCTCTCTTTTTCTCAACCCCCATTGCAGGGATCTCCGGAAGGCATAACTTGTTGCAGAAGCAGCACGTTAATGATTTTGCCTTCTCAGGGTCATAATTATTTGACTTGTTAAACCTGTTGGGTGAAAAAGACTTATTATTAATACTAGTTTTGTTACCGCTATTATTACGCCTATTATTATAATTATTAACATTATTGGACCTATAATTATTATTCCAACCACTTCTAAACCAACCAGGCTTCATATTGGAAGACATACCACCTAACTCATTTTTGAGACAAGTAGTGCTCGTCACTGGCAATAGCCACCTCTTGCAAAGTGTCTAGTTTTAATTCCTCCAAATGGACCTTCAACTTGTCTTGCACACACCTTTTGAATTCCTCTACCAACACCAATTCTTTCATTTTCTCAAAATCGTCCACTTCTTTGGACTTAAACCAATCCTCGGCAGACTGCTTTTTCCCACGCGCAAACTCTACGAAGGTTTGATCATTCCCCTTTTGCAAATTTCTAAAGCGTTAACGATACTCTTCGGGGACCAACTCATACGCTTTCAAAACGATAGATTTGACACTGTCATAATCTGAAGACAAATCCTCATTAAGGGTAACGTAAACTTTCTCCGCTCTACCAATTAATTTACTCTGTATCAGAGTATAGTCAAAACTCTTGTGGCCAACCTAATGTCCTTGCAATTCTTTCAAATAAAACGAAAAATTCCACCACGTAACACTCCAGGAAATTCGGTACAAATTTAAGTGTCTGCGCCAAATTGATTGTAGGTGTTACAGACCTATCTGGGTTAGGGGAAGGGGCTGAGGGACCTACATCACGCCTCTCCCTTTTGAACTGCCTCTCCCTCTCCCTTTCATAAGCCTTAAATTTCTCCAAATTAAATTCTAACGTCTTTAACTCAATTTGCTTACATATTAATTCAACAGATGCTTCTTCCTTAATCTGTTTAACCTGTTCACCACCTGATCCCTTTCCAGACTTCACATATTCATAAACTTGTAGCAATAGTAGACCCTTTTTGATTGTCACCGGATGCTAAATTTCAAAATAATTCGCTACCTCTTCTAACTCTGGCTTATTCAATTCAGCCAACCTTTCCTGCCACCCCTCTCCATTCAGGAGCTCATTCACGTCCAATGTAGGCATTATGACACTTTACTATAGTTAAACCTTACACTAACAACACAGCTAATGCCAAGCCAAAAATCGATGTGTAAAAATGTATCCTTCCGAAAAAAATCTACTCTCCCCCAAGAATCAAACTTGCACTCACAAATGGATACGCAGGGTCGTATTATCCTGTCACGGTCGCCAATTTGCAACAGCTCGTTATACCGTCACCAGAATAGACTATTCAATTTTCTCTAAGTATCCATATACCACGGTTATGAAGTCCACAATAAGGTGGAAGCATACCACAAACTCAATTTTCAAAGTGCAAGGGTGAATTCAAGGGAGAAGTAAACAAACACAATGAAAAACCATAAATTTAATACATAAATAACCAGACAGAAAATACACCTGAACCTCTTTGAGAACAAGAAATAAATGAACTACTGTCACAATTAAATAATAATTCACACACGTGTACAAAATTAAGATAGCATAACCAACACACTCAAACCAAAATAAGGGGGCCCAGAAAGGAGGAAGAAATCAAAAAGAAAGAATATCCTGACGATTTTCAGGCTAAATCCAAACTTGTCACCAAAAAGCTTCGTATTCAAAATGCTTATTATTCTTTTTGAAGAATACAGAATCCTCCAAGTCTGGAGGAGTGGTATCACAGGTGGTTAAATAACTCGGGACCCAGTTGAGCAGTCTCAACAGAATCACAGCCGTGATCAATGAAAAAGGTATCAAACAACCTTACCATGGGACAGCGAAGATCCCCCTGGCTTTATAACTGAACCAGAGGTGGTGCAGTGAATCCCAGATATGTTATCTGGAGAGATCTTCCAATCTGAAGATACCGGATATTCAATAATCCTCGGGTCCTGCAGATATGGGCAAGTCACCAATAGAGGCTGCAACCACCACGAAGCAAGAGACAGCAGTACTCTTAGTGCACGAAGCAAGGTAAAAAATCAGCAGTACTCTTAGTGCACGAAGTAAGGTAAAAAATCATCCAAAAGTGACAAGGTCCAGAGAACGACTGCCTGTTCTCCTCCCATAAGCCAAGAAGTTAACCCCCTTATCCACAGGGGAGGGACCACTCACACAACCTCCTTAAAGATAAACACGAATGTTAATAATAAGTAAACAGTTGTTATACAAGAGAGGTGGTCCAACGACAAGTGAAACTTAAAAACTAGGTTTAACAAATTATATAAAAAATTTTAATTTAATAATAATATTTAACGAAAAAGGATCACATACTGACAGGATACACTGCTGCACATACAGGAGACCCATTAGCTTCAGTGCAATGGTTGTTGTCCAGTGGCACAAATGATTGTGACGACTGCAACCCCCTTACAGTTGCAACCATTCTTCCGCCATTGCAGCCGTTGGATTTAAAATCTATGTCCTCTCTTTCGCCTGCCTTACCGTTGAAGGATTTGGTTTACCTCAGAGTTTCCTTCTATTAGGAGGACTGTCAACCAAGACTAATGAGCTCCCCCTACCCATGGGTGCAGTTTAATGTCATACATACATATATGATAGCCAGGATACCCTCTTAACTTCCTAAGTTTTTCACCTTTTTTGGATAAGCTTGTCACTACAAAGCCTCGAGATTTGCAATTTATTTTCTTGGAGTTCCTTTCCTTTCTTTTTTTTAACAGACCTTTCTGGCAGGTCTGATAAACTGGAAAACCAGGAAGTCTGGAGTTTCCCCTAATGGAGTAGTGTTAATCATCGACAGTTTTATGACTTTTCTAGTTGCCCATTTTTTTTTTACTGATGTCTAATTATTGTAAAGAATGGGGTAGACGGGTTTTGTCCAATCCCCAGGGTTATTTGGGTTTGCTATTTGAATTGAGGTAACAGTGGTGCATTGTTCTTTGAGAATTCGACTTGTTCAGTCAACCATTTTGCTTTTTGAGCATTTGATTCAGTTAGTCCTTTTGTTTTTAAGTAAATATGTTTTTGTAATTCACGAGTCTGAGTTAGCTACCTGAGATAATTGTAACATGTGAGTTGCACAGAGGTCGGTTGGTTGGTTTGAGAGAGAGAGAGAGAGAGAGAGAGAGAGAGAGAGAGAGAGAGAGAGAGACGTTGATAAAGAAAGTTGCTCAGTGCCTCGCTCTGGTCCACATTACCAAAAATATGGTTCTGAAAGGGGTAATTCAACGCCCCTTTAGGACTATTGACAAATTATATATATATAATATATATATATATATATATATATATATATATATATATATATATGTATGTTTAAATAAAGGTTTTTGCCACGAAGGAAAAAATGAAAAAGCGAGATAGCCGAGTACTTTCGGTCTTGTTCCGACCCCTTACTAAGGCAAACTGATTTTACAGAGGAAAACATAGTCAAAAGAAGGCTTAATATCCAAACTGACATTACAAGATTAGAAATAAGGCCGATTTCACTCTAGAGAAACGAGGAAACGCCTGAGGGTAGCCACACCTTGGAGAATACACACACGGTAAACAGGTTATTCTTCCAGAAAACAGTACATTTTGAAAAAACAAGGAAGCATATACAACTTTATTATCATGAAATTTACACAAATTTTCCCCCAAAATTATTATTAACCCTTAAACGCCGAATGGACGTATTAAACGTCGAGTCAAAATGTCTCCCGTATGCCGAATGGATGTACCATACGTCGACTCAAAAATTTTTTTTTTTAAATTCGCGGAAAAATACTTATAGGCTTACCAGCCGAAATCTTTTGAATCACGCGCCTTGGGGGATGCTGGGAGTTCACGGATCGAGGTGTTGTTTTGTTTACAATCGTTACGCAGGCGCGCAAGCGCGAATTTCTTTCTTGCCGCACTAAAAAGTATCTGTGACACATCTCGGAAATTATTTCGTCACTTTGACATAATTTTTGTACCATTTTAAATTAGCCGTTACAAGGAGTATGATATATGAAAATGTGTGCATTTTTATGTAGAATACAACAGAAAAATACTCATGATTGTAGCTTTTATCAGTTTTGAGATATTTTCATATAAATAACAATAAGTGCCAAAATTTCAACCTTCGGTCAACTTTGACTCTACCGAAATGGTAAAAAAACGCAATTGTAAGCTAAAACTCTTATATTTTAGTAATATTCAATCAATTAACTTAATTTTGCAACTAATTGGAAGTGTCTAGCACAATATTTCGATTTATGGTGAATTTATGAAAAAACTTTTTCCTTACGTCCGCGCGGTAACTCTTCCAAAAAAAATCATACATGCGATTGTGGTAATGTTTGCACCTTTTTAAAATTAGCCGTTACATAAAGTTTTATATATAGAAATGTGCGCAATTTCATGCACAATACAACTAAAAACAATCCATGGTAGTAGCTTTTATCAATTTTGAAATATTTTCATATAAAAAATGATAAGTCACAAATTTTCATCCTTCGGTCAACTTTGACTCTACCGAAATGGTAAAAAAACGCAATTGTAAGCTAAAACGCTTATATTCTAGTAATATTCAATCATTTACCTTCATTTTGTAACAAATTGGAAGTCTCTAGCACAATATTCCTTTACGTCCGCGCGGTAACTCTTCCGAAAAAATCATACGTGCGATTGTGGTAAGGTTTGCACCATTTTAAATTAGCCGTTACATAAAGTTTTATATATGAAAATGTGCGCAATTTCTTGTAGAATACAACAAAAAATAATTGAAGGTTGTAGCTTTTCTCATTTTTGAAATATTTGCATATAAATCACGATAAATAGAAAAAAACCATGTTCGGTCAACTTTGACTCTAACGAAATGGTCGAAAAACGCAATTGTAAGCTAAAACTCTTACAGTCTAGTAATATTCAGTCATTTACCTTCATCTTGAAACAAATTCGAAGTCTTTAGCACAATATTTAGATTTATGGTGAATTTAAAAAAAAAACTTTCCTTCCCTCCGCGCACGGATTCTCCTCCACAAATCTCCGAAATGCATACGTCCCATTCTCAGAATATTTGCTCCGTTTCATATTAGGTATTTCATAGAGTTTTATATATGAAAATGTGCGCGTGCAATTTCATGTAGAATATAACGAAAAATATTTGAAGGTTGTAGCTTTTTTAATTTCCGAAATAATTGCATATAAAAAATATATATAAAAAAATATGACATTCGGTCAACTTTAACTTGTCAGATATGGTCGAAAACTGCGATTGTAAGCTAATACTCTTACAGTATAGTAATATTCAATAATTTTTCTTCATTTTGAAAGAAATTGGAAGTCTCTAGGACAATATTTAGATTTATGGTGAATTTTTGGAAAAAATGTTTGTTTATGTCCTGGCGTTACGAATTCATGCATTATTTTGTGATAATATTTTCTCTGTGTTGCTTTTATCGTTTTTCAATGTGTTATATACCAAAATGATTGCAATTTAGTGTACATTACAACGAAAAAAAGTTACTTGTTACCTTTAACCGTTTTGCGCACAGAGCGATTTGAATACAATTATATATGAACTTTCGTTTTTGCGGTATCATATATCGCATTATATATATATGATAATGATAATTTTTTTCATTTCTGATGGTTGCATACTAAACTTCAGGCAATGACAAAAAAAGGAGCCAAAAATGAACTCTTAATCTTGAAAACTAAGCGCGCTGTGATTTTTTTAAAAAAATATTTTTTCCGCTTCCACGCTCACTCCGAAACACCTCCGGCACACGGGAGACAATTTTTATTTTACCGCTTCGGCGTTTAAGGGTTAATGAAAAGACGAAAGAAAAGATAAATATATATATATCGAGCAAGAGGAGGAGGGAGAGAGAATATCGAATCAGAGAGAGAGAGAGAGAGAGAGAAATAATAACTATATACATGTGCGACTAATTTATTATTAGTTCATTCATTTTAAGGTCCTTCATAAACATCTTACAAATATATGGGTCCAAATGGTACATTCTCAGACATAGATTTAGGTTGTTTTTATTAGTGATTTGTATAATTGCCGATTCCAGTAAATTTCTTGAAACATAATCATTAGATCCAGCAATTACAGAGGTATCACCCCAATTAATACAATGAGATTTTTCACTCAGATGGATAAACAGTGCATTGGAAGTCTGAATACATATGCTGCTTAATACGTACACATACATTTTTACTTGACTGACCAACGTAAAACGATGGGCAATCCTTACAAGGAATTTTGTAAATGATGTTGTTATTTGTTATGGGGCTATTCTTAATTAGCATATCTTTAATGGTATTGTTATAAGAGAACACTACCTTAACATTAAACGATTTAAATATTGATTTTATGGTTTCAAATCCACGAAAGTAAGGTAAGCTAAGTACATTTTTAGGCATTTCTTTTTCATTAATAGCAACACTATAAAACTTTTTGTGAGCTTTTTGATAACATAAATCAATTAAATGAGGTGGGTAGCAGAGATCGTTTCCTATCTTTTTTATGTATTCTATTTCTTGGTCAAGATATTGTGGACTCATGATACGCAAAGCGCTTAAGGAACATAGAAGAAAAAATTGAAATTTTAATATTAAGATGGTGGCCAGAATAAAAATGTACATATGTTAAATTATTTTTGAGTTTTCTATAAATACTGAATTTGCATTGGAAAGATTCTCTATGTATTATTACATCTAGGAAAGAGATGACATTGTTATTTTCAATTTCAACAGTGAATTTTATGGATGGCACTAAATTATTCAATTTAGACAGTAAATTATTTACATCGATACCAACAGGTAAGACTACTAAGTTATCATCGACATATCGATACCATTTTAAGGGGACAAGTGTGATATTCGGGAGGTGTTGTCTCTCAAAAAATTCCATATATAAGTTTGAAAGGAGAGGTGATAAAGGGTTACCCATGGCCATACCAAATATTTGTTGGTAATATTCTCCAATAAACATAAATCTGCAATCAC
This sequence comes from Macrobrachium nipponense, assembly GCF_015104395.2. Taxonomy (NCBI): domain Eukaryota; kingdom Metazoa; phylum Arthropoda; class Malacostraca; order Decapoda; family Palaemonidae; genus Macrobrachium; species Macrobrachium nipponense. The sequence goes on from NC_061100.1 coordinate 62,628,326, forward strand.
AAATACATAACTTAATCAAGGAAATTATGTGACTAACGGACATAGGCAATTCATGCAGTACAAGATCATTACTTGAATATTCTAGCACAGAGTCAATAGGGACTTTTGTAAACAAAGAACATACATCAAAACTGACAAAGATATCGCTAGGGTTTAGTACGATATTATTTAATTTTTCCACAAGATCAAGAGAATTCCGGATGTGTGAATTAGATATACAGTTCCTAGTAGCGGGGATAACAATTTAGTAAGATATTTAGATAGGTTATAAGCAATTGATCCTACAGTACTAATAATTGGGCGCATAGGTTTGTTTTCCTTATGAGTTTTGACTATGCCATATTAATAAGGTAATGAGGGACACTTTACAGTTAACTTACACAAAAGTTCTTTTTTATCTTTTAAGAATTTGTTTGATATTGATATTAAAGTTTTTTATTACTTGGTCCAACGGATTTTTTTCGAGTTTTTTGTAAGTTATTTCATCTTCTAGTAAAGTATGCATGCGTGATATGTAGTCAGTTTTGTCCAGAACCACTAAACAATTGGATTTATCAGCCTTGGTAATGTGTAAGCTATTATCATTCTTCAATTCTTTAAAACTTTTTCTGTAGCGAGCGGGGAAGTTATTTTCATGATAGGCATGCATAGCACTATATGTCATGCCTTTGATAATGTCTAAATGATTTTGTGTTAGGTCACAGTATTTTTGAAACTTATATAGAGATCTCGTTATTGATAAAGCTGAAGGTTTGTTACAAATGAAGAAAGACAACCCAAACCCTAATGCACGCACTGCATTATCACTTATTTGTTTGCTTGATAAATTCACCACACAATCACTTCTAGCATTATTGGTCCAATCACTGTCGTTGATAAGGTTGTTTAATTTTCTGTCCAGTTTTCTAATCAAAGTGTCTGTAGTTCTATGAAGTTTTCCATATATTTCTTGCCTTAATGCGTGTTTCCAATCAGCGAGAATCGAGTAGTTGAAGTTACGTCGGGCTTTTTCCAGTTCTTTAAATTTCTCCTTTTCCTCCATTTTCACGGCAGCAATGTGACGTTTTAATATCATTGAAGGAAATTCGTTAAAAGAATGTTGATCGTATCTTCTTATGCGGTATGGTAGCAATGATTTGGGTAACACTTGTTCCGCCAGGCATTTTTTCAAGAATTTCAGGTGAATTCTGGTAGAGTGCGCCGCCAGTAAGGACTAGGAACTGTATCTAATTCACACATCCGGAATTCTCATGATGTTGTGGAAAAATTAGATAACATTGTACTAAACCCTAGCAATATCTTTGTCAGTTTTGATGTATGTTCTTTGTTTACAAAAGTTCCTATTGACTCTGTGCTAGAATATTTAAGTAATGATCTTGTACTGCATGAATTGCCTATGTCCGTTAGTCACATAATTTCCTTGATTAAGTTATGTATTTGTGATTGCAGATTTATTTTTAATGGAGAATATTACCAACAAATATTTGGTATGGCCATGGGTAACCCTTTATCACCTCTCCTTTCAAACTTATATATGGAATTTTTTGAGAGACAACACCTCCCGAATATCACACTTGTCCCCTTAAAATGGTACCAATATGTCGATGATACCTTAGTAGTCTTACCTGTTGGTATCGATGTAAATAATTTACTGTCTAAATTGAATAATTTAGTGCCATCCATAAAATTCACTGTTGGAATTGAAAATAACAATGTCATCTCTTTCCTAGAAGTATTAATACGTAGAGAATCTTTCCAATACAAATTCAGTATCTATAGAAAACCCAAAAATAATTTAACATATGTACATTTTTATTCTGGCCTCCATCTTAATATTAAAATTTCAATTTTTTCTTCTATGTTCCTTACGCGCTTTGCGTATCACGAGTCCACAATATCTTGACCAAGAAATAGAATACAAAAAAAAAGATAGGAAAAGATCTCTGCTACCCACCTCATATAATTGATCTATGTTATCAAACAGCTCACAAAAAGTTTTATAGTGTTGCTATTAATGAAAAAGAAATGCCTAAAAATGTACTTAGCTTACCTTACTTTCGTGGATTTGAAACCATAAAATCAATATTTAAATCGTTTGATGTTAATGTAGTGTTCTCTTATAACAATACCATTAAAGATATGCTAATTAAGAATAGTCCCGTAACAAATAACAACATCATTTACAAAATTCCTTGTAAGGGTTGCCCATCGTTTTACGTTGGTTAGTCAAGTAAAAATTTATGTGTACGTATTAAGCAGCATATGTATCCAGTTAGAACAGCCCAGACTTCAAATCCACTGTTTATCCATCTGAGTGAAAAATCTCATTGTATTAATTGGGGTGATACCTCGGTAATTGCTAGATCTAATGATTATGTTTCAAGAAATTTACTGGAATCGGCAATTATACAAATCACTAATAAAAACAACCTAAATCTTAGTCTGGGAATGTACCATTTGGACCAATATATTTGTAAGATGTTTATGAAGGACCTTAAAATAAATGAACTACTAATAAATTGGTCCCACATGTATATAGTTATATCTCTCTCTCTCTCTCTCTCTCTCTCTCTCTCTCTCTCTCTCTCTCTCTCTCTCTCTCTCTCTCTCTTTCTGGTTCGATATTCTCTCTCCCTCCTTCTCTTGCTCGATATATATATATATATATATATATATTATATATTATATATATATATATATATATATATATATTTATCTTTTCTTTCGTCTGTTCATTAATAATAATTTTTGGGGAAAATTTGTGTAAATTTCATGATAATAAAGTTGTATATGCTTCCTTGTTTTTTCAAAATGTACTGTTTTCTGGAAGAATAACCTGTTTACCGTGTGTGTATCCTCCAAGGTGTGGCTACCCTCAGGCGTTTCCTCGTTTCTGTAGAGTGAAATCGACCTTATTGCTAATCTTGTAGTGTCAGTTTGGATATTAAGCCTTCTTTTGACTATGTATTCCTCTGTAAAATCAGTTTGCCTTAGGAAAGGGTCGGAACAAGACCGAATGTACTCGGCTATCTCGCTTTTTCATTTTTTCCTTCATGGCAAAAACCTTTATTTATACATAGCATCACATTTTATATACTTCGTGATCAAGTTATTCATATATATATATATATATATATATATATATATATATATATATATATATATATATATATATATATATATATATATAGCTTGATGATGAATAATAGTGCCAAGACTAGGAAGAACATTCTTTAATATTACGAGCTTTCGAGGCTTAAAACCTCATCTTCAGGCTGAAAAAATGACAAGGATGAGAAATCACTAAAAATTACATTAAAATGAATTGTCTGATTAAAAGCTTCAGTAAAAAAACTAAAATAAAATAAAACGAACATCACATGCAAAACTAAAAAATTAAAAATTACGAAAAACTAAAAAAAACGCAAGTCATACGAAAACAGAAATAAAAATAAAATAGTATGAAAGGTAAACAAACTACACTCAAAAATAAAATGGCTAACGACCTCTCTGTTCCTACTATGAAACTATATGATAGCTAGTTGAATACCGGACGAGTTGTTGTTCAATTCCGGTTTCATTTTCTTAATAAACAGCGACTCTGAAATTAAAAGGTCCAGTCTATTTGAGCAAAAAGACAGTACTCTAAAATCTAGGTGAGTGAAAGGATGGTCCTGTGCTAAACTGTGATCTCTTATGGCAGAAAATGGTGGTTTAGAAAGAGGAAACCTAGTTCATGTAGAAAATTTTTCAGAACTTTGTAAAAGACAAATACGGGATAAGAATTTTCGGAAAAATAATTCTGAATTATTTTTCTGAAAATTCTTATCCCGTATTTGTCTTTTACAAAGTTCTGAAAAATTTTCTACATGAGAAATTTTGTCCCAGACCGGTGTACTGTACTGCTAGTAAAGATGTAAAGTATATTAAATTGCCTTTCCTTGGTCATAGTAGCTACTTGGTACGAAAAAGTTGCAAGAAATACTTAAGCATAGTTTTCCTCAAGTTAGTTTCAGATTTGTTTTTACTAACCCTTTTACTGTAGGATCACTTTTGAGGGAGAAGCCTGCTCTTCCTGTGGACCTTAATTCGAGTGTCGTTTACTTGTTTACCTGTTCGCAGTGTGGTCTGCGATACGTGGGATCCAGTTCCCGCTGGCTTAGACACAGAATTTTGGAACACAGAGGTCTTTCGTTTTGTTTTAGTTTTTTCGTAATTTTTAATTTTTAGTTTGTATGTGATGTTCGTTTTATTTTATGTTTTTACTGAAGCTTTTAATCAGACAATTCATTTTAATATAATTTTTAGTGATTTCTCATCCTTGTCATTTTTTCAGCCTGAAGATGAGGTTTTAAACCTCGAAAGCTCGTAATATTAAAGAATGTTCTTCCTAGTCTTGGCACTATTATTCATCATCAAGCTAAGATTTCCAAGTAGCCGCCCAATTACTGAGACTATATATAATATATATATATATATATATATATATATATATATATATATATATCTATATATATATATATATTATATATATATATATATATATATTATATATATATAGAATCTACTGGTCAATTATACCAGATACATATGTAAATGTATCAGGTATCTCTTAACGTCTCAAATTCTTTACTCATCATTCGATACGGTTGTCACAACAAAGCATCGAGATCCAACTTCAAAGAAATAGGAAAGAAATCTCGATGTCTGGTAATGGGAAAAGAACTCGTGATACATAATCACGACGAGGTCACCTTGCCAATCTGACCTGGTCAGGGTGACTTAGGTGACCTCGTCGTGATTATAGTATCACGGGTTCGTTTCCAGCTACCGGACATCATGATTTCTTTCATATTTCCTTGAAGTTGGATCTCGTGACCTTGTTATAATAATTATATCCAATGAAGAGTAAAGAATTTGAAAAGTTAAGAGAGCATTGTGGCTTTTACATTTACATATGTATCTGGTAAAATTGACCAGTAGATTATATATATATATATATATATATGTATATATATATATATATATATATATATATATATATCGAGCTACAATGTCCTTTAATATCTAATTCGCTCTACCTCAGAATAGATTTGCCTGGACCAGGGCGCGAACCTATGGATCCTTTCAAACCCAGGAACGTCAGTGAAGCTTTACCTACTACACCACCGCGTGGTGTAGTAGGTAAAGCTTCACTGACGTTCCTGGGTTTGAAAGGATCCATAGGTTCGCGCCCTGGTCCAGGCAAATCTATTATCGAGAAAAAATTCCCCTTCGTTAAGCATATATAAAAATATATTAATTCTGAGGTAGAGCGAATTAGATATTAAAGGACATTGTAGCTAGATATATGTATATGAATCACGGAAATGTGATATGACTTATATATATATATATAATATATATATATATATATATATATATATATATATATATATATGTGTGTGTGTGTGTCAATAGTCCTAAAATGGCATTAACTTACCCCTTTCAGGACCATATTTTTGGTAATGTGAACTAGAGCGAGGCACTGAGCGACTTTCTCTTTCTCAACTTCTCTCTTTGTCTCAACCAATTTCTTTCTCTCTCTCAACCAGCTAACCGACCTCTGTGCAACTCACATATCACAATTATTTTAGGTAGCTAACTCAGACTCGGGAATTACAAAAATACATTTACTTAAAAACAAAAGGACTAGCTGAATCAAATGCTCAAAGAACAAAATGGTTGACTGAACAAGTCAAATTCTTAAAGAACAATGCACCACTGTTATCTCAATTCAAACAGGAAACCAAAATAGCCCTGGGGATTAGACAAAACCCGTCCACACCTTTCTCTACAACAATTAGACATCAGTTAAAATAAAATAAAAATTAGCCACTAGAAAAGTCATAAAACTGTCTATAATTAACACCACTCCATTAGGGGAAACTGCAGACTTCCCAGTTTTCCAGGTTGCCAGACCTGCCAGAAACGTCTGTTAAAAAAAGAAAAGAAAGGAACCCCACATGAATAAATTGAAAATAAACAAAGATCACACAAATAAAAAAAATCACGTGAAAAAGACAAAGCCACACTCAGGCTTAAAAGTATTCTTACCCATTGCAGTTGTGAGCACTAGCACTTAGTTAAGCACAACAAAATATATCCAGCCATTTCTAAAACAAGGCCGCTTCTCCGACTTGGGTGCTTCTCCGTCCTAGTTATCTTTCCCCCCCCCCCCCCCCCCCCCCCCCACCCCCCCCCCCCCCCACCACCCCACCCATTATGCAGGGGAACAGCCCTCACGTGCACAAGCATGAACTTTCTCACAAGACACTCCCCTTAATATGACTTCACTGATTCGTCACAATATCATCGTGCTGGAACTGATACGTGACGTCATATACAGCTCATAGTCACACTTATGTGCTCATGGACCTGGAAAAAAGAGAGAAAAAAAGAAAACACTGATACCTCTTCTGATATTGGCTCTACCACACTATCAGAACAACTGAACACACAACAAGGGTATTGTGCAAGAGCCACGGAAATGCAACAATTTCTGAAAAATAAACATGCAGAAAAAAAGATGCAGTACCATTATTCACACATCCAAAGTTGCCCAAATTCTCCCCTAAATCTCGTTGTAGCATCAAAAAGTTGAAAAAACACACACAAAAATGCATCACCGAAAAAAATAATCCCACGTCACAGACTGAGATATTAAAATCTACGCAAACAGTTCTGAGAGAGAAAAACAAATCCAAATTCGCTAGTGACACGTCCCGTAAAAACTTACAGCAGTGATGACTAACATCTAAAAGGGGAAAAGAAAACAATGGCACTGTTGACTGCTCCCGCGATACCTATAACAACTTTGGCTAATGTAGACTCTAAGCAATTGTCTACTAAAATCCATAGAAAAAGAAAAATTCTAAGGGCTATCAAAGAAACCCAAAACTCCGGACAACCGAAGCCATAGGAGCTACGACGACTCTGTCTAACTCAACACCTGCCATCAAGGGAACATCAATGTGTGGTCGAAATATGATCTCGAAATCATAAGATAACAAAAAATCTCCAAAATAGTTTAAGGCATTCTCCAAAGCACACGGAAAGCTCACTCAAACACTAAAAGAAAAAGAATGCATCATATTTATTTCCTCTTCACATAAAAGTAGAACAAAAATTGCTCAAAAAAACCCTACAGGAGTAAATCATCTCCTCTCACACTCGTGAACTTTTGTTTTCAAGGACAAATGGAGGAGACAGCAAAGGGAGAAAATGGAAGGGAAGGATTCACCTCCACAACCCCGTACAAAGAAAAAAACTCACTCTCCTCCAGACACTACCCTCTGGACCACGCAAGCCTCCCTTTGCTGGTTGCTCAGAGAAAAGGAGCTGAGTGCGTTTGCACAAGAGAGCTCTGTCTCAAATGTAATCTAAGCACCCCGAGAACTGAACCAAGTTAAGAGACTTTTACAAGCATATGCATATGTATGTAATCCCAAAAAATAAAACATGTTACCATTACACAAAAAGTTCCTGATAAACACATGCCAAGATCAACACATCTTAAAAAAAAAATTTAACATATTTTGCTTCCTTGGGGAAAAAATTATCGTGATCTGAACCGTCCCTTTAACCCCGAAATATTTCACACACAAAGAGAGAAAGGAAAAAAAAACACAAGGTCATTAAAAAAATTATACAAACAGTCACGTCCTCACTGAAAGAACAGCAGGGAACACTACACTGCCCGATCATACTTGTGTATATAACTATGCGCAACCCCGAACTCTTTGTTAAACACACGCACCTACAAATATCAACTGGGTGGCAGACCCTCGAAGTCATTTGGTAGCAGACATAAATGCTGACCCTAATTAAACACTTCTATTCAGTACCAGAACAAATTCTCACTAATTCCTATCACCTGGCACCTAGTATTTGAAATCCTAACTCATTTACACAACCAGTCTCTCTAGAAACGTAACCCAAAACAGCCTTTTATTCACTGCAATAACTGTTAATAGTCCTAAAGGGGCATTTACTTAACCCTTTCAGGACCATATTTTTGGTAACGTGGACCAGAGCGAGGCACTGAGCGACTTTCACTCTCTCAACTTTCTCTCTCCCCTCTCTCTATCTCCCAACCTTCATCTCTCTTGCTCCCTCTCTCTCTCTCTCTCTCTCTCTCTCTCTCTCTCTCTCTCTCTCTCTGACCTCTGTGCAACTCACATATCACAATTATATCAGGTAGCTAACTCAGACTCTTGAATTGCAAAAATACATTAATTTAAAAACAAAAGGACTAACTGAATTAAATTCTCAAAGAGCAAAATGGTTAAGAGAACAAGTCAAATTCTTAAAGAACAATACACCACTGTTATCTCAATTCAAACAGGAAACCAAAGTAATCCTTTCTCTCCAATAATTAGACATCAAAGTAAAAGAAAAAATTGCAACTAGAAAAATCATAAAACTGTCTATAATTAACACCACTCCATTAAGGGAAACCGCAGACTTCCCAGTTTTCCAGGTTACCAGACCTGCCAGAAACATCTGTTGAAAAAAGAAAAGAAAGGAACCCCACATAAATAAACTGCAAATAAACAAAAATCACACAAATAAAAAAAATCTACTGAAAAAGGACCTCTGAAATAAAGGTTTAAAACAAAAAGACAAAGCCACACTCAGGCTTAAAAGTATTTTTACCCATTGCAGCTGTGAGCACTAGCTCTTAACTATACACAATAAAATATATTCGGCCATTCCCAAAACAAGGCTGCTTCTCCGACTTGGGTGCTTCTCAGTCCTAGTTAACTTACCCCCTATTATATAAGGGAACAGCCCACACGTACACAGGCACGAACTTTCTCACAAGACACTCCCCTTAATATGACTTTACTGATTCGTCACAATTTCATTGCACTGGAGCAGATGCATGATGTCATATACAGCTTATAGTCACACCCATGAAATCTACCCAAAACTAGATCCTTGCTTCCGCTCATGCGCGGACACAAACTGTGGCCTGTCTTTGCTGGGACGGCAACCTTCAACAATGTGCCTCCCGAATTGATGCGTCAACATTTCCGGTGCTCGCTTTGTCTCCGTGGGAGCTAACGCTGAATCTGTCATTTCAAAGAATGCCATTACTCATCACATCCACCTATCAACCATAGGTCAACAAAAAAATTAATTTAGATATATAATACATTTATAATATATATATATATATATATATATATATATATATATATATATATATATATATATATATATATATATATATATATATATATATATATATATATATATATATATATATATATATATATTATTATATATATGATATATATATATATATATATATATATATATATATATATATATATATATATATATATATATATATATATATATATATATATATTTATGTATGATATAACTGAATCACGAAAGTTTGGAATGTGATAAATCCATAAATAAGGTATAAGCCACGTTGTTTATCTTTCCTTCGTGTTTTGTATACTTAGATATTATATAATATATATATATGATAGAGTATATAATATATATAGAATTATATATGATATATATATATATATATAGATATATACCCTATATATATATATAATAATAATAAAAGTAGCCAGATACACCAGAATATAGAAAATAAGTAATATATTTCAGAAACTGCTGTCTATCTCTTCAAGTAGGTAATGAATGAGAAAAGTTTTGGAAAAGGGTATATTTATACTAAGAGATCCATCAACAGGTGAGACATATGACTAGGTCACCCCCACTGATAATTCGCTTTATCATTTTTAAGCGTTGGTTAACAGAAGATTTTATCTATGATTTCTGAATCCCAAGCGTCCTTTGAAATGTTCATTACAAGTCTTTATTTGTCTTGTCTTGAGGGGGTTGGCAGAAAATTATGTTTGCTTTATGAATCGCTTTCTCAAATATATGGTAAGGATACCTTGAAAACAAAAGCTGCTAACAAATTTGTAAGGCTCTTAAGAATAGATTGCTGGCTATGCGTATCTTGATAGGACTGTCATGATAACTAAAGTAGTGAATGTATGAAAGTGAAAATGTTGGTCTTTTGTATGTGGTAAATTTGTATTCTGTTGTGTCTCTAATTATTAAAACGTGAGGAAAAAAAATTTTGTTATCTGCTTCCCATTTAACTTTAAATTTGATGCTGGGCACTAATGCTGTTTAATTTTGTGAGAAATTCATTGAAATTCCCCAACTATTATCCCAAAATGTTCTAATATCATCTACATATCTCATCCACAGCATGTTTTTGGGTTTTATTGGATTTATTACTATAGTTTCAAAGTATCCCATGTATAGGCTGGATAAAAGAGGACTTAAAGGGCTACCCATGCTACACCTAAATTTTTGCTTATATAATTACTCCCTGAATGAATATATGTTATTAGATACACATAATTCAACTAATTTTATTATTTTGTCAAGCGTCAGTGGGAAATGATCTTGATAGGGTGCTAATTTTTTCCATCAAAAACTACAGAACATCCTGTACTGGTACTTTTGTGAATAGTGACTCAACAGTTCTGGTGTCGTCATTAGTTGCACCCACACGGGGAGGAATTAAGTTAATTAATCACACACAAGGCATGGCAATAGATTATCTTTAACCAATAAGGACCACTACCAGGCGGGACAGTAGCAAAGTCTCCGCCTATGGTAGGTGGGACAATTTCCTTTAAAGAACCCTCCAGAAGGCAAGCAGAGAGCAGAGGAAGAGATAGAAAATAGTTGGGAGCCAAAGTGGAGTGGGGTCCAGAACCTCACAGTTGAGGGTTAGAAGATTCAAGAAAGGCTCACACTTCGATTGTAGTCATATACTTAACTTGTAATTTTATATATATTTTTACTAGTATTTAATGAGGTAAGGAACCTGCACTGTCTTCCTGAGCCTCCTGAGACTAACAACTAACAATAAATAGAGCAAGAAACGATAAAGAAACTTAAACTAAAACAAATTAAAGAGAACAAATAAAGAAAAAAAGAGGAACATTTTATATATATATATATATATATATATATAGATATATATATATATATATATATATAATATATATATAGATATATATATATATATATATATATATATATATATATATATATATATATATATGTATTGTATGTATGTATGTATATATCTATATATATATATTATCCTATATATATAGATAATATATATATATATATATATATATATATATATTTATATATATATAATATTAATATATTATATATATTTATATTATATTATGTATGTATGTATGTATGTATGTATATACTATATATATATATATTTATATCCAATGCAGCACAAAACAACACGTAATTGGAAATATTCTTTAATTCACGGTATAAAAGAAGTTGACAGACCTTTATGTACAAAAACAGGAAATCCGGGGCAGGGTTACAATTTGTTAATTTGGACGGTGGTTCTTTAAGGAACAGAGACAAGGAGTGAGGCTCAAGGGACAATCCAGGATAGAGATTTTAGATTCCTTGTTTGTGTGGCTTCATTAAATATTGATTCCAACAGATTTATTTTGCGGTGATCTTTGACCCTACAGATTATCGTTAAGTCTTTTCATATGGTATATTTGTGCTGAGAGCATCTCACCTTAGATCTCTCGATGATTGCCCTATATAAATTTTATTACATTCTTTATAAGGAATACTGTATACAATATTGTCTGACTTTCACGGGTATTCTTAATAAGTTCATTTCTCAAAATATTATTATATTTAAACACTAAGTTAATATCAACAGTTTTTGAAATGGGTACAGCAGGAATGAAATTAGGATGAAATGGTACACAGAGAGTATTATTAAGTTTTTTGTTAACATTGGTTGGATTGTAATATATATACCTTTTTTGCTTTATTTTTACAAAGTTCAAAAAATATTGAGGGTAACATAATGAATCTCCTATTTTATAAATAATTTTAAACTCATCTTCCACAAATTCAGGACTACAAATTTCAAGAGCTCTAAGATACATATTGGAAAATGTTGACACCTGAATATGTTTAGCATGGTTAGATTAATCATGGATATGTGGCAAATTTTTCGTGGGTTTCCTATATACATTAAAAAATTTGTTTTTTCTAATACCTAAGATATCAAAAAATGGTATGCAATTATTTTCTTTAATATTCTATAGTGAATTTTATGGATGGCGCAAGATTATTAATTGTATGCAAGAAATCTGGAAAATTTATATTTTGTTGTACAATACAAAAACAGTAATCGACATATCTATCCCAAAACACCTTAGAGAATAAGTTTCATGGAATAAGTCTAGACTCAAAGAACTCCATGTAAGTATTAGACAAAAGTGGCGAAAGAGGGTTACTCATAACCTTACAAATATTTTGTTCATAAAATTTACCATTGGAAGTGAATTTACAAATTTTATACAAAGGGATACTAAATTGATAATGATGTTAGTACATAATTGTAGATTATACGAGTCCAAATGTTAGGAACTTTAGTAAATAAAGATGTTACATCAAAACTGGTTAATTTGTCAGTACTGGATAATTCAATGTGGGAGAGTCTAGCACAGAAATCACCAAAGCTTTATAAATGGGAATTTTAAATAATACCCAGAATATAGACGACAGTAATTTAACTAGGTAGGAGGGCTTCTCTGATGGTAGTAGCATTGAATAATATAACTGTTTCAACAGCATTTAATTTATTTAGAATCTTCTCAATTCTTCTTATTATCTTTTTCTCATCAGCATGTAGCTGGTATATTAGGTGTCATAGGGACATATAAAGATTTCAGTTGTCTTAGGTTTATTTCCACTAACGTGTTGACAGCACACAGGAAGTCATCTAAGAGAGTATGCAAATTAGTGAATTAAGATACGTGGTTTGCAGGTATTGATAGCGGTAGGGCGTGTACAATCGGTGGGTAGGTCGGTAAGCAAGGGTTTTAATTCGTCGTAGGTTGGTGACGAAATCCGTCCCTGAGGCGTTGAGATTCCCTAGGTCCGTTCGGGGTTGTTGGCAGGGGGTGGGTGATGGTTGGGGTACCCACCACCTGGGTTGTAGGTATTATAAGCTGTCCAAGTGACATGTCATCCACTTCCGGTGCTCTCTCTCTCTCTCTCTCTCTCTCGACGGTGTGTGGTGTCGGGTGGTTTCTTGTATTTCTTATTATCATATTAGGGAGAAATTTTGTTTCTTTTACTGTGTTGATACTCTCTCTTTTTTTTAAATGTATGCAGTGCCTCAAGAAACTGTAAACGTCTTCGGTCCGGTGCTTGGTCAATAATTTCTGTGTGTTATGAGCTCCGTAATGATTTAAAAATGGCCCCCTCTTGAAGGTAGCAGGAGAGACGCTTAGAGATTCTGTTAGTGGTCATCGTGACATAGGAGTGTTGGCATCCTTTCACTGGACATATGAATTCGTAGATGAGACTCCTCTTCAATGACATTTCTGGGGCCGCTGGGTTGTCTTTAAGAAGCAGCTTGGTGGTTTTCATGTTTTTATAATAAATTATGAGGCTAATTTTATCCCCTTCTGCTGTGGGGGAGACATTTTCATTCATTATTTTCCTGATAGCCTTTCCATCTTCTAAATATTTGTGGTGCATATAGTTTTTAAAAAATATTTTTATGGCTCCACCTTGGTCGTTGTTGGTTTCTGGTGCCAGTTATTTATGGAGTCTTGGGTTTGACATTCGACCATATGATCTGTGAAGTTGTTGTTGATGAGGATGTGTGTGGACCTTTTGATCTCATTCATGGTTTCTCTTCATGTGGAGCAGTGTGTGTGGGTACAGCGAACGAAGGCATCTACCACTGATTTTATACCTATCTGGGCACTCAACGGACCCATTAAGGCATAGACTCGGGTTTGTGGGCTTTTTATAAACCATGGTGGTATAACCTACATGAGTCTGCTGTACCCAAATGTCTATGAAGGTTAGGGCACCAACAATGCTGCTTTCACACGTGGAGGACAAAACATTCTTCATAAGTCCTTCTTAAAGCTTCAAGATCCTCTTCTTTGTCGACTCTAATGAAGGTGTCGTGTATGTAATGATGGTATTGAGGAGGGCAGGATATCTTATTGAAAACCATTTCTTCGTTGACACTCATGTAGAAATTGGCAAATAGAACCCCTAATAGGTATTCCATTGCCGTGCCGTCAACCTGGCAGTAAAGATGTCCTCTGGGCCTTCTTGGTGCATATTCCAAGAAGGGCTTTTATGGATTCCTTGTGGATGTTCAAAGTCTGTGTGTCTCACATCTATATAATCTATCGAGGATGTGCTCAATCGTCTCGACGACTGGAACGTTTGTGAAGAGGCTCTTGACGTCAAGAGTGACGAGGATGCCTGTAGACAGAGAGTCTCGAAGTTTATGTCAAAAGTTACCCTGGGCAAGGGGAAATTTGGAGGCATTCCTAGCAGCATGGATTCTCTGGACCGTCCTATTTAACTAGATATTTAGAAAGCGTATAGCTAATAGAACCGGCTGAACTGACAATGGGACGAATAGGGAGATCTCTTTTATGGGTCTTGATTAATCCATACATGTAAGGTAAAGATGGGCCAATTGTCATCACTTTCTCTTTTATTGAACTGAATTCCTTTAGTATAGTTTTTAATTTAGAACTGAAACTTTTTATGACATCAGCTTTTAGTAAGTACTAGTCAGATAATGAATTTTCTATTTTTTCCACATAAATTATTCTATCCATTACTACAAAACAATTGGATTTGTCAGCTTTAGTAATATGCAAGCTTTTATCTTTCATCGTATCTTGAATTACATTTATAAACCTTTTCGTTAAATTCACTATTTTATTAGGTATTTTAAGTAATCGAAAAAAAAGGCCTTTAACTAAATTGATTGAAGGTGATATATTTGTGTTTATCTTTTCGGTAACATCAATGAAGTCCTGATTTCTCCTTTGCTCGATGGTTCGAATCCTTGAGAGGACGACATTATTATCAATAAAAAAATTTCCCTTTAGGTAACTTATAATAAAATATATTAATTACGAAGTAGAGCGAATTGGATGTTAAAGGATTGTAGCTTTTGTTTTTTTTTAAGCACTTAATGGCATATATATATATATATATATATATATAGATATATATATATATATATATATATATTATATATATATATATATATATATATATATATATATATATATATATATATAATATTATATATATATAGACTGATCTGTATAGAAAATTCATGTGTGAGACGTAATGGAAAACCTACTAGATGTGTTGTGCATATGTGTAATCAGGGAGTAACGATCAGATAGATACTGCTGATTCATCTAATGCCCATATGATCGTTGGTGGCGTGGCATGGGTGATTCAAAAGAGTGCCATACATCGAAGACCCTTATTGGTCCAATTCAATTATAAAAGGCCAATCAGCTAAGACCTGTGACACAAACAAGTTCAGTTTGAAAAGTTAAGTGTCAGTAGGGAATTAGTGGTTGACGGGTCAGGGTGCATCTCAAAGACAGTGGTTGCCGTGTGTCGCCTCAGAGTAACTTCCGACTATATAATAATCATATAATTAGTAGTGTAATATTAGCAACAGGGCCCTGTGTAACTATTAAGGAAAATGTACGTGTTAATTTTATCTTGCACGTTTCATTGCACTGGTAGAACCCTTGTATGATCGAAAATCAGGTCATATAAATTGGTGTTAGTCATGGGGTCTTGTCAGTACATAATAATTAACAGCATAACTGTGAACCTGAAATAAACAATGCAAACTCGACGAAAAGCAGCGCGCGACGGCGGGAGTGCCAGTACTAGCCGCACTGCTAACAATAACATTGCCAAGAAAAAGGAGTGTGAATGATCCGTCAGTGGCAACAATTATCCAACACGTTAGAAGGGTTACACAGATTAACAAAAGATACGTAAACAAAAAAGCCCATCGACCCACCCACAATTTCGGCCAACGTCGCGTTGTTCACGCAAGTGCAATCAGAGGAAAAAATAAAAAAACTGCCAAAGCTAGATGGATCAGTGCCTGATGTTTGATAACTCACGCACTGGTGAAGGCTTCCTTTGGATCGAGACCTTTATAAAGTTTGTTGAAAGCGCCACAATTGGTTTGACAGATAGAGAAAAGATTGTGCAAATGAAACAGAAGATCATCGGTAATGCAGCACGACAAATCAGGAGTTGGGACGTCAGTTATTCGGTAGACTGGGATATTTTTATACAGCACCTCAGTCAGCAGTTTGCCCTACATCGAGAGGAGAAGATGAAGCTAATGGAAACTTATGACCCCAGATTGGGTGTGGGAGAGTCGATTTCAGCCTTCTACTATTGCATTGGTGAGGACTATGAGTCCCTCACCCCTGACGGAAACCAGACTGTGGAGGGAAAAGAAAACTTCTGTCGATGCATGCTAAAACAAATTCTTCCCACCTCCGTAGTGGGATTTCTTGTTGACGACAAGAGGCCCTTACACACCTTGCTGCCAAAGGTACAACTCCTATTCAACCACAAATGACGCCAGCAAACAAGGATGGGGGCACAGGCCACCTCCCAACCCGTTGTTGCAACGGTTAACCAATCTGACCCAGTGAACCCTCTGCCAGCCTCACCCAACATCCAGGGAGCTGGGTCACGCACCCAGTGACCTCGAAGAGGCAAGGGGAAAACAGCCAGGAATAACACAGTTGGCCGTTGGTGGGGGTGTGGGAGGGAGGGCCACCTGAGGGCCCAATGCCCCTCTCTCATCGAGCCATGACTTTGTTTTCGGTGCTAAGCAACAGACCACCTTGTGAGCGCTGGTTCAAAAAACAACGACAGCCATCAGAACAACATTCCCCCCTCACCAAGGAGAGGAAGGGGAAGGCGGCATGGAGGAGGAGTCGGGAGGACCCCCGACTACACCCACGGCTGCTAGGTCCAAGCAGCAACCGTGTCCCCGGTAGCACAAGGGACGCCTTGTCGGGGAGGAGGGGAAGTCAGCCAACCCCTCGAGAAGTAGTGGATAGCCCTCCCCCACCCGTCGCTGCCCATGCCCGAATGTTCAGGGTGCCAGGAGAGAGGGTAAGGCAAGAGCCTATCTCCCACCCTCAATCCACGAAGGAAGCTGTGGTGCTGATCAAGCAAATATGGGTAGGGGAGCGACAGAGAAGGGCGTTGATCGACACTGGTGCAAGTGTGTCTCTGTTAGAAGAACACCTGGTGACAGGATCGGTGTAGCCTATGAAAGGTTCTTTAGTTTTAAGTACTTCAGGTGCCCATTTGATGGTAATCCAGAGGGCTGTGAGGCAACAGGTAACCATCGATGGGCGAGTGGTGACACACCTTTTATGTAGTGCCAGTATTACAAGTAGAAGGAATTTTAGTTATTTTAGGAATTGATTTTGTGGATAGGAACAAAATAATAGTGGCTGGCACAGCCGGGAAAGGGATCGAGGTATGTTTAAAGGGACAACAAATCCTCACGGGGGGAGAGACCGAGGTGCCTACGAGTCTCCCTAAAGTCGAAGGGGGCTGGGGGGAAAGTACCCGCTGCCCCAGAGGCGGGAGATGTGGCACCACCCCGGACCCTCTCATCCCTCACCGTGACACCCTCACGGAACATACTAGAAGGCACCTTAGTTATGATCAGGCCCTATAACAAATGGGACGATTTTATCATTCCGGATCTGAGTGAGGTAATACACAGCGAAGTTAATGTGCCATTTATGAATGTCAGTGACTAGCATATCGTACTAGACAGCGAGTCGATATGCGACCTTGAACCTTATGAAATAACATATACTTCTTACACTCTCGTGACCTTGGGTAGCACGTGTCAAGGTCGCAGTGAGGAACGTCTAAGTAGACTCCTCCAGACAGGTGGTGGGTCTACCCTTGTTACTTATCAGAATATTGTCAAAGAAATCATAAAAGATTATCAAGATGTAATCGTGATTGGCGATGAAACCTCAGGCAGAGTAAATAGTTTTCCTTTTGTTATAGAAACCGGGGGTCATCCACCCATAAGAAGGGCATTGATCAACAGTGGTGCAAGTGTGTCTCTGTTAGAAGAACACCTGGTGACAGGATCGATGCAGCCTATGGAAGGTTCTTTAGTTTTAAGTACTTCAGGTGCCCATTGGATGGTAGCCCAGAGGGCTGTGAGGCAACAGGTAACCATCGATGGGCGAATGGTGACACATACCTTTTATGTAGTGCCAGCATTACAAGTATATGATGGTAATTGCTTCCTAGCAAAGAAAGATAAAGGAAAGCAGAACGCATTTTCGAGAAGTTCAGCAGTAAGGAGGCTTTCACGCCCATGTTGGAGGCGCCTGTTCTGGAATCGTCGGGCGTGTTGTGGAGCGCAAACACGCGCCGATGTGTTGGGAGAAATGCCGCGTTTTCTGATGCAATACCTCGTCTAGATTCATCTTGAGAGTCCCAGTAAACTCGGGAGTCTGTGATGCTCGCCGTAGGCTCCGCCCCATGAGTGCTGTATAAATACGACGGTCGAAGTTAGAGAGAGAGAGATCGTAAAAGAGAGACACCAGTTAGTCACAGAGAGATATCCTCAGTAAGAGCCATAGATCAGATTGTCAGTGAGAAATCAGCAGCAGCAGAGATTATCCGTGAGAGATAAGAGAGCAATGGACCGACGAAGGATCAGGAGAAAAGTTGTTCGAGAGTTGGTTGGATACTGGTCTAGTTGTCTTCAGGAGTGGACGAATTATCTCGTGTTATCTCAACGTCGAGCAGACTTCAGAGAAGAAAAAGTCCTGCTAGAGGTTTGGGGAGTTCCTGCCTTTCAAGTAGACTAGTTTCTGCAATACGGAGTCAAGAGGACGTCTGCAATCACCGTTTTCCTTTTGAGAAGCCATCCCTTCGAATTGCCAAATTGACTAGCAAGTATTTGAATTGCCTCACTGTTCCCCCAGTACATGCAGTGTAAGATTCTATCTTTTTATGTAAATAGGAGATACCATTCTGCATTTACCTATGTTAGTAAGCTTGTAAATAAACCTTTGTTGTGTTAGTGTTTCTTTCTATATTCGTATCCCCAGTTTCAACTGATGGTGTTGAAATATTTTTTTTTTTATTATTATTTCATATCAAACCTGAAGCGGACCTCTCTCAGAGGCCGTAACATTGTGTCGACCTTTGCCAAGATATCTCGACACCGTAACATTGTGGCGACCTTGCTTAGGTTATCAACACTTTAACAGTTTGAAACAGGGAGGATATAGAAAGAATCAGAATGAGTGAGATGGTGAAAGAGTTTATTGAGTCAGGTAAGCTACTAGGTCTACAGGGGATTGATCTCTGTGAGTATGTTGAGAAGAAAGAAAGAGAGAAGTATGAGAGAGATGAAAGAGCGGCTGAGAGAGAGGAAAGAGCAGCTGAGAGGGAAGTGCAGCAAGCGAGAGAAGCTATGATGATGCAGCAAGAGAAAGAGAGGGAAGCAATGAAAATGTAGCAAGAGAGAGAAATGTTGGTAATGCAGCAGGAAGAGAGAAAGAAAGAACGTATGCATGAGTTGGAAATTGCTTGGTTAATTAAGGGAAAGTACTCGTAACAGTCGGACAGGTGAGAACGGAAACGAAGCTGATACGTTAGGTATGAGTGCAGTGCTAAAATTAGTACCAAAGTTTGGTGAGGAAGATGTTACAACATATTTCATGTGTTTTGAGAAGTTAATGGAACGAGTAGGCTCTCCTAAAGAAATGTGGACTTTAAATTTACAGTCAGTTTTGAGTGGTAGGGCACTTACTGTGTATAGTTACATGTCTAAGGAGGAATGTGATAATTACGATATCGTTAAAGAAACCGTTCTTAGCACGTATAGGCTAGTACCGGAGGCATACCGTAAGAAATTTAGAAATTTGAGAAAGGATGAAAATACTACGTATGTAGAATACGGTAAGAAGTTAGATAGGCTGTTTTTTGATTGGTTAACTTCTGCTAAGGTTGAGGATTTTGACGGTTTGAAGAACTTAGTATTGTTAGAAAACTTCAAAGATAACGTATCCCCTGAGATTAAGCTTTATATAGAGGATAGGCAAGAGGTATCTTTTGCAGGAGCAACTAGGCTAGCTGACGAATATAGTCTAACTCATAATTTGAGTGTTAGTAAGAAACGAAATGATCCTTCGTCTGGTAGAGTACAAAACAGTAAAGGTTTCAGTCCTAGTAATAGCAATGCGAGTAAAAGTGACTATTCCTGTTATACATGCGGAAAACCTGGTCATACGTCTAAGGTTTGTAAGAGTAAGATGGCATCTAGTGACTCAGAATGAACTTGTTTCCGATGTAATGGGAAAGGGCATTTACCGAGAAATTGTGCAGTAGAAAAGAAGGACGGTAAGAAACCAGTGTCTCTGGTTAACCTTTCATCAAGTAGGAATGATGTGATGAGAGAAACTAGGAAAATTTTTGGTGAATTTCTGTCGGAAGGCGTAGTTTCCTCTCTTGGAGGAGTAGATTCGAGAGAAGTAGTCTTGCTTCGAGACACAGGCTCTGCTGTCTCACTGATTCGGAAAGAGAGTGTGCCGAACAGGGCAGAAATCAATATGGAAGAGAAAGTCATGTTAGGTGGATTTCCTAACACTTGTGTTCTTTGTCCTTTGTTGAAGTTGAATTTAGAAAGTCAGGTAGTGTCAGGAGAAGTAAAACTTGCAGTTGTGGACAGTTTGCCCATCGAAGGCATTGACATTATTGTCGGTAACGACTTAGCTTTATCCAAGAATGTGAATCCTGTTGTGAGGAATATTCCGGTGCCTGAAATGGTAGTATCTAGGTCGGGTTTAGTTACAGACGTAGACTATGGTCATAATAAGTTCGTGGATTCGAACGAGAGTAATTTCGTGGATTCGAACGTGAGTAAGTTCGTGGATTCGAACGAGTGTAAGTTCGTGGATTCGAACGTGAGTAAGTTCGGGGATTCGAACGTGAGTGAGTTCGTGGATTCAACCGAATGTGATAGAGGTAGCGAGATTGATCTTGGCATGAGTGTGGCTGAGAGACCTAACTCTATCGTGGACAGTGATAGCCAAACGGAAGGTGTAGCTGTCGGAAGTAACGTAGTAAATGTACAGGTATCTAGTCCTAGTTACGGTGATGAATTAGGCTCTAACGTTTTGGATAAGGATGAGCTAGTCAAGTTGCAGAGAGAGGATGAGACACTAACCCGAATTTTTGAGTGTGAGCTGGATGATGATCTCGATGATGTGTGTAAGGAAACTTTTTGTGTAAAGAACGAAGTTTTGTGTCATGTTTGTCCTAAGTCAGGTAGTGAAGGGGGAATCACAGAAAAATTCGTAGTTTCTAGGAAGCTTCATGAATTAATTTTGATGTTAGCACACGATTAGCAAGGACATTTGGGAGTAAATAAAACTTTCAAGTGTATTAGTAGGGCGTACTTTTGGCCTAAGATGAAAAATGACATGAAGAGGTATGCTTTAAGCTGTCATGAATATCAAATTGCCAGGAAACCAAATCAAGTAATTCCCAGAGTTCTGTTGTGTAATATTCCTTCAGTAGGCTCATATTTTGAGAATGTATTTATAAATATGTTCGGAACTATGCCTGGAAGTAAGGGTAGAGGTGATTGCATAACTAATCTTGAGTATTATAAAAACAATCTAAGAGATGTTTGGCAGCTAGCGGAGGAGAACAGAAGCGCTTGGCACTTAGCGAAAGAAAACCCGAACGGAAGTCAAGGGGAAACTGAAGGAAAACCTGATCTTAGAGCAAAAGAGAGAAGTTTGTGTAAGAGATAAAGTTTTAGTACTAGTCCAGAAAGAAGGTTCCTCTTTATCTCATAATTTCGACGGTCCTTTTTCAGTTTTAGAGAAGAGGGGAAATATACATTATAGAATTAATGTGGGTAAGAGTAGAGCATAGACAATGAATGTATATTTGCTTTAGAATTATAAACAGCGCCCCGCGCCATGGCCTCCGCCCATGTAACAGTGTTGCTGAGTGAGATTAGTTTTGAGAAAAAAACACAAGAAGTGTTTTAGTATTTATAAGTTTTAATCAGAGTTCAGAAAATGGAAAAGGTAAGAGAGAAGGATAATGTTATAGCAGTAGCCTCTAGAGATTTTTCTCAGAATGAGTAGCCTAATAACCGTTTTCTGTTTTGGCACGAGTGGTTGAGTGAATGAAAAAGTATGGAAGCTTTATGCAGAATTGTTTACCCACTTTTAATTCTTGCTTCTCTTTAGAAAAAAATAAAATCAGTTGATTTCATTTTTTTTCTACTTTGGGGGGGCCTGTGATGGTAATTGCTTCCTAGCAAAGAAAGATAAAGGAAAGCAGAACGCATTTTCGAGAAGTTCGGCAGTAAGGAGGCTTTCGCGCCCGTGTTGGAGGCGCCTGTTCTGGAATCGTTGGGCGTGTTGTGGAGCACTAACACGCGCCGATGTGTTGGGAGAAATGCCGCGTTTTCTGATGCAATACCTCGTCTAGATTCATCTTGAGAGTCCTAGTAAACTCGGGAGTCTGTGACGCTCGCCGTAGGCTCTGCCCCATGAGTGCCGTATAAATATGACGGTCGAAGTTAGAGAGAGAGAGATCGTAAAAGAGAGACACCAGTTAATCACAGAGAGATATCCTCAGTAAGAGCCATAGATCAGATTGTCAGTGAGAAATCAGCAGCAGCAGAGATTATCCGTGAGAGATAAGAGAGCAAGGGACCGACAAAGGATCAGGAGAAAAGTTGTTCAAGAGTTGGTTGGATACTGGTCTAGTCGTCTTCAGGAGTGGACGAATTATCTCGTGTTATCTCAACGTCGAGCAGACTTCAGAGAAGAAAAGGTCCTGCTAGAGGTTTTGGGAGTTCCTCCCTTTCAAGTAGACTAGTTTCTGCAATACTGAGTCAAGAGGACATCTGCAATCACCGTTTTTCTTTGAGAAGCCATCCCTTCGAATTGCCAAATTGACTAGCAAGTATTTGAATTGCCTCACTGTTCCCCCAGTACATGCAGTGTAAGATTCTATCTTTTTATGTAAATAGGAGATACCATTCTGCATTTACCTATGTTAATAAGCTTGTAAATAAACCTTTGTTGTGTTAGTGTTTCTTTCTATATCTGTATCCCCATTTTCAACTGTTGGTGTTGAAATATTTTTTTTTTTATTATTTCATATCGAGCCTGAATTGATTTTGTGGATAGGAACGAAATAATAGTGGCTGGCACAGCCGGGAAAGGGATCGAGGTATGTTTAAAGGGACAACAAATCCCCACAGAGGGGGTGAGACTGAGGTGCCAACAAGTCTCCCTAAGGTTGAAGGGGGCTGGGGGAAAAGTACCCGCTTCCCCAGAGGCGGGAGATGTGGCACCACCCTGGACCCTCTTATCCCTCACCGTGACACCCTCACGGAACATACTGGAAGGCACCTTAGTTATGATCAGACCCTATAACAAATGGGATGATTTTATCATTCCGGATCTGAGTGAGGTAATACACAGCAAAGTTAATGTGCCATTTATGAATGTATGTGACCAGCGTATCGTACTAGACAGTGAGTCGATATGCGACCTTAAACCTTATGAAATAATATATGCTTCTTACACTCTCGCGACTTTGGGTAGCACGTGTCAAGGTTGCAGTGAGGAATGTCTAAGTAGACTCCTCCAGACAGGTGGTGGGTCTACCCTTGTTACTTATCAGAATATTGTCAAGGAAGTCGTAGAAGGTAAATAGTTTTCCTTTTGTTATAGAAACTGGGTGTCATCCACCCATAAGATCTAAGCCTTATAGAATACCAGTTTGTTATCAGCGGGAAGTGGAAAATGAGATTAATAAATTAAGGGAACAAGGGACAATTAGAGAAAGTGAATCCCCCTGGGCCTTGCCAATTGTGATGGTTGAAAAGAAGGATGGTTCTCTAAGGATATGTGTTGATTATAGAAAGTTGAATATTATCACAAAAGACAATGCATTCCCATTGCCCTCTATCAAAGAGTTGTTGATTAAGGTCAGGGATAGTAAATTCTTCACTACCTTAGATTTAATGTCACGGTATCATCAAATACCTATAGACGAGAGTAGCAAGGAAAGGACAGCCTTTATAGCTATTGATCAATTGTTTGAATATAATTACCTCCCTTTTGGGGTAAAGAATGCTCTTGTTCATTTTTCACGTGTTATGATGTCCTCCTTAATTTCTACTAGGATACACCCTACTTCTTCTTGAGTGGCTTTCCTCACTTCCGGTGCCACCCCTGTGTGAATCTTATTGGTTGTTCTAATCTACCGTAACCACCCACTTGAGGTGTCAAAGTTTAGATTTTCCACTGGAATCACCACTAATTTGTTTTGGCAAGTTGCTGCTATGTTTTGTCTCATTTTTCAAATAGCTTTACCAGCAATTTGTTCCTACCACACTTTCTACCTTCTTTTCGCCTCCATCTACCATAACTCAATCATAACTCTACCAGTAGATTTTCCTAGCTAATTTCCCCTACATAATTATTTTCAGACTTCTGCTTTATTCCTAACAACACTCGGCCACCTACAGGCAGTGGCCTCAATGCCTAAAATTAGCAGTTTCCCAAAAAAATATACTAATACATAAAAAATACAATGTTGAAAGCAATCATAAATGGAAATATATACAAAAATGTTAGAACATCAGTTACTTGAAGGCAAATTATTTAGTAAAGCCTAAATGGTGTTGAGCTTGCTAATAACTAACACTCTGACAATACATATGAAAGCTAGTATGGTGAGTACTAACAAAACAACATTTACCATTGACATGATGGGTGAAATGTCAGTCTTTGACACATGGAAAAAATGATTAGCTGTTTCAAGTTTGCTAAATGATTTTAACTCAAGTTTGGACAATTTGAAATCTTTGAAATGTTCAAAATGATTTATGTGGCTAGATAAGTTTAAGGTGTAAGTAACAAAAATGGTAGGTTTGTAGTACAAATAATTTAAAATAATTACTTCACAAGATGTCACAAAGGACTTGATGTTATTAAACATTATTTGTGATTGATTATTCCTGCAAGTGACTTTAGCTGTTACTTGATTCTGTGAAAAGACTATCAATTCATCATACAATATTTGAGCTTTGAAATCATAATTGTAAGGTATATATTCACAGTTATTCTCAACATTCCTGTCGATAATCAAATAATCTATGCAAAACAATTTGTTAAGTGGCTCATAAAAACTCTGTATATTACAAACAAACTCGTTGGCTTCAAGCATGATACAATCATCAAAATATTTGTTACTTAGTTGTACTAAAAGAAGGGAATTCTGTTGCAATCCAAAATGAACTGTCTTGGTTCAAAACAATTGACTTGTTATTTACTAACATTTGGAAAGGGTAAATGGTATTAAGTTATTAACTTCATTATTGTTAAATGGTATAACTAAAACAATGTGATCAGAAACCCTTTTCACTGTTATTAAACTATAGTAAGTAAGGACATCACACACAAGCGGCTTGAAGTGGTGATCTAACATACACTTTTCTATAATGAGGTTTAACTCACTAGGACTGATAAGGTATGGTGATAAAATATTCTTTGTAGACATCATAATGGCATTCAGAAGTTCCTTATAGTTTAACAAAAATGACTCTGTTTCAAACATTAATTGGTTCACAAGTTTACACCTATGTAAATCATTTATTTTTGTTGTAATGTTTTGAGCTACATTGTTAACAAAGTCCTTTAATTTATTAATTAACTCTTGGTTTTTGTTAGCCGCATCAATTACCTTGTTCATAATGGTACCACGTTCAACTGCCCACATTTCTAACTTTTCTATTCTAGCTCTATCTTATCTACATCACTATCAGTGGCCACGCCAAACAAAGTGTTTAATGATGTAACCTATAAATGGAAGAAGTGAACACTTCCTAATTCTCTTAGGTAAAACCTAGCTGATATCCTCTCTGAGTTTCAATAAAGTTGTTTTATTGTGGTTACTCTCTATGACACTTTCAAGCTCATTTAAGAGGTTAAGTAATTCTTCTTGTTGCTGATCCACTGTGGTGATGTTAATCTTTACTACAGCAATGTCATGTATCATCTTGACTTGACCGTGATCCTTTAAGATTGCTCCCTTCTTGATTTGCAAGAGGGAGATGCAGATATCAATCACCATGAGCCATAGTGAAATCCATTTCCTGCAAAATACATCCTAAGCAGTAAACCTTATACAACAATGTTATTGACCTGTTGCACTTGGTCTTATCTTTTCCTTAAATTGTATCTCGAAGTCACTAATGCTGATGAAGTATGGGAAGCATTTACGTTACTGTTTTCTTTACTACTTGACTCCTTTAAATCTTTAAAATCTTTTAAATGTCTTCTGACCAAATGTCGGAATGTACTACTTTAATATGGTTCCTATGTACAACAGTTTCATTTAAAGTGGATTAGCTTAAATTTATTTAACTTTAACCTTTCAATTATTCTATATAGACCTTGGAATTTAGGACTCACTTTAACATTAGGTCTTTCAACTCTATGGTTAAGCACATATACTTGTTGCCCTATTTTTAAATCTGGTACTGAACTGTTGATTTCTGATTGTAATACTTACTAGACCTTTGATGTAACTCCTTTAATCGAGCCCTTTTACCTTTAACTGTCTCGAAAGTCCTTCTTGTCTTCCAAGCAACATAGTCTTCGTAATTATAAGTATGTCTGGGTGGAATTGCTTCGTCTAACAGAGTATTGGCATTCTTTTCTGATAGCCATATAACAAAAAGTGTGGGGTTTCCCCAACAGATTCATTTACAGTGTTATTAATGGTGAACTGTATGTCTTCAAGAATTAAGTCCCAATCTTCAGTCTGTGGAGTCACTAAACTTTCCAGTAAATCCTTTATCTTACGATTTGTTCTCTCAACTGCTCCATTAGAGCTTGGTTTATAAGCTGTAACCTGACACTTGTTAATTTCATAAAACTCACACAATTTCCTTAAAATGTCACTAGTAAATTGGCCTGCATTATCAGATAATAATGTTTGAGGACATGAATGTCTAGTAATTATTCTAGATTTCAGAGCTTCGGCTACAGTAGTTGCTTCTCTATTTCTTACTGGAATGATCTCAACATGTCTAGTCAAGTAATCAATGAAAACTAATATCTGACGGTTACCTCTAGTTGTGTTTGGAAATGGACCTACAAAATCCATTGAAACTACTTGGAATGGAGTTAATTCTGATGGATGTTTCTCAAGAGGGGTCTTTACATTTACGTTACCTTTGTGTATGTTACAGATATGACAATTCTCGACAAATCTCTTAGCATCTTCATTGCAATTAGGCCAAAAATAGTTTCTAGTGACCGTTCTACATGTTTTTTTTATTCCAGGATGTCCTGACAACTTGTAAGAATGTGTTAGTTCTAAAACTTCTTGGGTTAGTGTGTTAGGTACATATAAACGTGAACAAGCATTCAGTTCTTCTGATGTCTTATATAAAATTCCATTGATTAACTGAAATTCAGACTGATCATCCTCATTTTGCATTAATTTACCCACTATTTTTCTAATATTAGCATCCTTTTGTTCGATCTGAACTCTTTCCAAATCTAGATCTATGATCTGACAACTAAAGCAGAAGGTATTAGTTATGATTTGTTTCTCAGTTTCTTCTTGCGATCTTGACAAGGCATCTGCTATAGTGTTATATCTACCTGGGATATATCTAAACTCAGGGGCAAATTCTAAGACACTTATGACATGTATTGAAAAAGACTCAGGTAGTCATCTTACAAGTGAGGCTAAAGGGGATAATTATATACATGATGCTTTCGTGGAAGAGTGATGGTGATTTAATGATGTTCTGTGGGATTTTCTTTAATTCATTTTATTCCATCTTTATGTTAGCTATTTGGGAAAATAAAGATTATAGTTTTGTATATCGGGGGTTTTAAATTCACCTAAGACTTAATGCTTAATTTCAGCTAGCTACAGAGATGACAGGTGATGGGAACAAACCAAGGTAGGATTTGCTATCAGTTCTATCCTTTTACTTAAATGGGGTTTGGTGGCAGCAGTAAAGGGCAATTACGGATTAAGTTTCTGGAGAGACTGGGTATTATATAGGAGTTAGGAGATTTGGTAGGTGTTAGGAAATAGTGATTATAGTTATATATCTTTGGCAACTGTCCGTCTACTGCTGACAAAGGCGTTGAAGTCAGCAAAATTCGAGTAGTCGAGGGGTCAGCCAACCTTCCAAGGCAGTAGCAATGTTCATTGTGTGTAGGTGTGACGAGTTTTTACAGCAGAGATTATGGTATAATAATTAAATGGGATGCTCTTAGGGGGATTAAAGTGAAAGAATTCCATGCTTCTACATGACGTCCCGGACTCCATTGTAGATAGCTTTGATGAAAAGATTAAACCCACATCTGATGAGGAACTGATTTATTCCCAAATTCAGAAACACACGTCCAAATGTCCTACAGTGGTTAGTAAATTTTTTAATGGGACCCGTCCAAGAAATACAACACAAAGAGACTCAGATTTTTCTTCGACCTGTTTGTGTGCAAAAGTGAAATATAAGAGAGGATCGATAGATCAAGGGCAACAAAGAAAGTGATTCAAACATAGTGGGTTCGTGGGGGACGCCCCAGAGACCACGCTGATAGTTGAGGGAACAGTGGGGGATGTGAAGATCCCAACTTTCATTGACATGGGGGCCTCCGTGAACTTGCTTAAGGGGGCCGGCCGGCTAATGCCGTTTTTTAACGACAGGACTTTGACATTCATACCACTTAATAAGGTGACTTGGGACATCTCCAAACCGCATATGATTTTCGCCTCTGACCTTCGGTTTTGTGACGCCAGGGCGATTTATCCGGAAAATAACCACTTTTCAAATTCTATCTCCTCCCTTGATATTTAATATTAAGACCTGGGATTACTACCATATATAGACCTGATGTAGACCTCCAATCGAATGGAGAGTTTTTTTTCTAAAAGTCATTTTTTTGCTAGATATGAATTTTTCAATATGGTAAAAAAATAAACCCTATAAATCACGAGAAAAAAATTTATAAAAAAAAGACAAAACAAAAATTGGAAAAAAGGGCTCTATTTGGTTGTTCTATAATGTCTTTCTGAGTTATATACCAAATTCCAATGTTATAGCTTTAAAACTAAGTGAGGAGATAGACTTTGAAGGTCAATAAGTATAGTTTTGAGATACGGGCGTTCAAAGTTTTCCTTCGTATTTCTATAGAGACAATGTTAATAAATAATGATTATTATGAATGTATATTTGTTTTTTGTGTATTAATAAACCAAAACTATTTTATTTATCATAATTTAATCATAAATGATGATCCCTTTGCTCATATATCGTAGCCTGGGGCACTGCTTGAGCAAGATGGGGCACTCCTTCCTACGTAACCCCCTCTCTCCCTTCACTAACTCGGCTTATTACAGCGAATTTTCTTCTTGTATGTTAGCGAGATGTTTTCCTTGTATTTTCCTCTTTGGCATGATGACATTCTTGCCGAAACAGAGATAAACAAACATAAATGCAGGAGAATGTCAGAGGTGAAACTCGAAGATGTACTCTCTTTTTTACAAAGACAATTTAATAAATCATGATTATTATGAATTTTCATAGTCCATTTTGGGTATTAAAAACCAAAACTATGTTATTTATCATAAATGAAGATCTCTTTGCTCAAAGATCGTAGCCTTGGGCATAGTGTGACGTGTGCTGTCAGGCAAGAAGGGGGCGTTACTAAGCAACCCTCCCCTCTCTCTTCACTAACTACGCGTATATTATGATATTCTGTAATAATGCTTGAGCGATTTTTCTTCGTCTGTATGTTAGCGAGATGTTTTGCTTGTCTTTTCCTCATTGGCATGATGAACTTCTTGCCGAAACATTCATAAACATACGTGAAAGCAAGCGAAAGTCACGAGGTGAAACTCGAACGTATAATCTACTTGAAGTCTATGGTCGCACTGATTCATGGTTGAACCAGATACTCGCTTCTGCGAGCCACGGATCTGTACAGATGCCATTTCTCACAATTTCTTTGCCAATAATTATCAAAATTTACGATAACAGAAGAAATATTGCATTTTCTTGTATGGATGAATGTTTTAGGCTTATTGAGTTATGTTTACTAATTACCTTGTAACTACGAAAGTAAGAGGAATTTTGACGAAATATTTCGTATACGTATTCTCAATTGCCATATGAAGCTCCATGAATTTTTTCATGACTTTGCATTTTTCGCCCTATACCACTGTATATAGGGGTTCCGGCCGGCCCCCTTAACCACAATTTGTATCAGTCCATGTTCTCCCAATACCCTTTGAAACCCTGAACAGAGACGGCGATGTGCAAGCCCATTGATTAAATACCTTGGGTTTTATAAGAATACAATTTACTCTGGGTGATAGAGTACTGATAGAACCATTTTTGGTGATAAAATGGGTTGCGTAGGAGACACAGGATATCAGTCCTTACAGGTGTTAGTGGCATAACGGTTGGTATACCGGGTGTTTTTATTCCATATGTGGATATAAGTGAAATGGAGGATACAGAGATTAATATGGGGAATACTGGCGATGGTGTTGATGGTTATGATGGGGATATTTTGGATAATGGCGGTGACAATGGCAGTTATGATGGGAATATTTTAGATAATAGAGGTGGCAGTGGCACTTATGATGGGGATATCAGTGATAATGATGCATATAATAGGGGTACTGACGACAATTGTGGCGGTATTAACAGTGGGAATATGAGAAATAACAATGGTGATCCTGATATTGGGGTTATGGTGGATGGAATAAGGGATACTGGTATAAATAAGGGTGATATTTACGATGATGTCAAGCAGGAAAGTACTAACCACAAATATAAAGGTGTTTTATCAGAGGATGTTATTTTAAATCCAGGTACAAAGACTATGGTGAAAAAGCCCAAAGAGGTATGCATAATTGACGGTAGCAAGAAACTAAGAGGGATTATTAGCACCGTATTGGTGAACAGACTATCAAATACTGGTGTTTCATGGGTGGAATTATTGAACTGTAATGATACAGTTAGGAAATATCAGAATGTTACGGCCTCTGAGGGAAGTCCGCTTCAGATTCGATATGAAATAAATAATAAAAAATATTTCAACACCAACAGTTGAAACGGGATACGAATATAGAAAGAAACACTAACACAACAAAGGTTTATTTACAAGCTTACTAACACAGGTAAATGCAGAATGGTATCTCCTATTTACATAAAAAGATAGAATCTTACACTGCATGAACTGGGGGAACATTGAGGCAATTCAAATACTTGCCAGTCAATT
>NC_061100.1:62664668-62672168 GCF_015104395.2 Macrobrachium nipponense
AATACCAGGATGTTTCTCTACTAGCGAGTGATCTCTGGGGAAAACGGATGTCATTGAACACAAAATACGGTCTAAGGACAAACATAAAGCTATGTACGTACCTACATATAGACTCCCAGTGGAATTTCAAAATGAGATAAATGACGGAGTTGAAGAATGTTAGTAATAGGAGTCATTAGGAAATCAAATAGCCCATATAATTTTTCCCTTAAACATCATGCCTAAAAAAGATCGGACTTGGCGTATCTGAGTAGATTTCTGTCGCTTAAACAAATAAACGATTCCCGATCGTTTTCCAGTGCCATGTACCGACGATATCTTATCTTTGTTAGGTCAGAATAAATTTTTCACGAGCTTGGACTTACATAAAGGCTTTCACCAGATACCATTAGCTAAGTGAGTGTACCTCATACACCGCCTTCAGCACACTCAAGGGACATTATCAGTTTTTATGTATGCCTTCGGCTTACTTTGCGCCCCAATTACATTCACCAGAGTGATTAATATAGTGTTTGGAGACTTTTTAGGGGATACCCTACATGCCTATATGGTTGGTCTTGTAATCTTTTATACCTTAGAAGTACATTCGCATAAACTAGAGCTAGTGCTACAGAGACAAAGACAAATAATCTCAGAGTAAAATATCTAAACGTGAGTTTTAAAAAACCAAACATGTTTATTTAGGTTTTAAGTGTTTAGTCAAGGTCTTAAAGTAGTCCATGGTAAGGTGTCGGCTATTCATAACTTTCCGGTACCTATTAAAATAAAAGGGGGATACAGCACTTTTGCGCTGTAGTGGGTATTACAATCGTATGTAAATATGTAACTCGTCAATCATCGCAGCAACTTTAACAGATCTTACAAAGAAGGGCGTAGATTTATTATGGTCTGAAAAACATCAACAGGCGTTCGATATCTTAAAATTGGAATTATGCAGCTCACCTATCTTAAAAATCCCTGATTTAAATAAGGAATTTTTTTTTCTTATTGCAACAGACGCCTCAGACCAAGGGGTAAGAGGGGTACTACTTCAGCAATATGATAAACAGTTCTTTCCTATAGCTTTTATTCACGTAAACTAAAGCCCTCTGAAAGTAAATATGCAGTAATAGGCAAGGAAGGGCTAGGTATCGTTAACTCCCTAGTACATTTTAAGTTCATAATCTACGGCTATCCTGTTAAAGTCCTTACTGACCATAAGTCCCTTACTGAGTTTTTTTCAAAGGCTTTAATCACAGTCCCAAAGGAACTCGGCGGCATATGATCATTCAGGTCTTTGGAGCCAAGTTAAGATATCTACCTGGGAAAGCAAATATCATAGCTGACGCATTATCCCGCAATCCCGCACCATACTGCAAAGAACCATTAGTTGGACTAAAAGATATAGAAACATCCGTGCCTATTGTTAAAACCGTATCTGAACATGAAAATTAAACTGAACAAAGCAAGGGTCAGCAGCTAAGCAAAACAATAAACACTTCGAACGGAAATCCTAAAGCAAAAGTATATTTAAAGTATGTGTAGCAGAATTATGTAATCAAATATAATATTATATGTAGGTCCGTGACGAGGAAAAACCAAAGAACACAGCAGGTGACTAACGACTAGGTAGTAGTAATAATCTCTTTCATACCAATCGTCCTAGACTGGTTGCATTCCAATTCATTACATGGTCATCCAGGGTTCTCTATTATGTCACAGAAAGCCAAATCACTTTTACTGGCCTACAATGCTTACAGATATAAAAAGCACATAACTAATTGTAACATGTGTCATGACACACTAAGACACCTGTCAGTTTAGGGCCTATCCCATGCCAAATTAATCCTTGAAAGAATACACATAGAATTATTAACAGAGTTACGAGTCTGACAGAGGAAATAAACACCTCTTAGTGTTAATAGTTGCCTTGACACGTTATATAAAATTAATAGCACTAAAAAACAAACACAGCAATTGAGTGCGCTAGGAATATTTATAAGTGCTAAATCAGTAAACATGGAATTCAACACATGATAATCTGACTCGGGTGGTGTAAATCAATAATAATTTCGTTGTGTGAATTCCTTTCCATTAAAGAAAACCAATACCATATTTTATCACCCAGGGTCAATCGGTTTGGTAGAACGGATAAATAAGAAAGTGTCAATGTCCTACGAGTTACATTCATGATATTGGATCCAAACTGGATTATAGTGGTTCTCGCGGTTTTAAATACCTTTATCATTCATATCTTGTATGTATAGAAATGATACCGCAAGTAGCCTTATACGGTACGCCGCTAGAACACTTTTCCACATATTCAGGCCAACCATTAATTTATCAAATTAAAAAAAAAAAAAAAAAAAAAAAAAGGTATGGATATAAGTGGAGTCGATATAATACACTCCGTAAGAAATTGGAAGGGTTACAAATTATAATAAAAAAGAAATCACGATAAAATCAATAAGCAAAACGTAACCATATGCGGTAAGTGTTTATAAAATATCCAAATATATATGCGTAAAGATTTGAACTCTAACTTAACGCTTTAGTTTAGTAGTCCATTCAGTATTCTAGGGATATTAACGACAAATAAGCTAAAAGCTCAAACACATATCAAAACCTACTGGCATATTGTTTGTCCCGGTGGTTTATATTCGCAGTAAAAAAAAAGAAGAAAAAAAAAAGATTTTAGACAGGAAGTCTGGAAGTGAAAATGTACATCTATGTGAATAATCCTATAAGGATCTTACAGGGTAAATAATATATATAGAATTTGTATGAAAACCCTTTTCGTTAGTTTAAATAAGGAATATCTAATTTAACATAAGTAATTACATATATTTTACAATCTTGCTGGTTTCCAACGTGAAACTAATATTATATTGTTCAATTTTAGCACTGTTTTTTTTCAGACATTCTTCTCGTGTGGGTGGAGTATTAAAACAAAAAATATCCAATTTATACATGGCTATCATTTGAAAGTACTAAAGTCGTATTTATTACAGTGAGTAACGTAACTCTTAAGCTGGATGAGCGCAGCCTCCTGCCTAGCGCGTGTTGCTGAATCATCGTATAAATCGCACATGCATCACTGTTCCTTTTAACCCCAATAATCTGCTTGCACAGGTTCATCTGTATTGTCTCCTGCTTACAAAGCAGTTTGGCTGGAGAGAGGAATGCTTAGCTCATGAACTTCACATGTTGTTCATGGGTCACGGTGACATACATAGCCGTAACCTATTCTTATCCATGTGATCAATGCAAGTTTAGTTAAGGAATCGCAATCATTTTAATATTAATGAACAAAATAAGCAAATAGAATTTCTATAACATCAAAATGAATTATTTTTTTCTGAACCTCATAGACAATTTGAGTCAATAAATCAGCTTATGACATTGGTAAACGGACACTTAGAAGTATCAGGTCATGGGTATGAAAAATTTACTTGCAACATTAGCATAATACAATTCAAGTAGATCGCATTCATGGGAAAATGTCACATTTTCTAGAAAAACCCAAAGTTTATATAGAAATTAGTTACATAGTGGGTTCTTTCGTTGCATCTCCTGCCTATTAAAGTTTAAAAAATTAACCTCAGAGGATGCGCTCGCGAAAATTGAATATAAACCTTTTGTTAGGGGCATATAGGATCGGATTTTATCACAGCGTAATTTCAGTAAGCATAGAGAATTACAGAATCATGATTAATATTCTCTTTGACTCTTATGTTGCCTGGCAATCTTACAAATAGCTCCGTTTCACACTTCTTTGTCTAGTAACTTACTACCAGTAATATCGAATTTTCTTTGTGATTTGTATTGATATCTGTTAATATGGATATTTTTACAGTCATCAGAGACCTGGATAGGTTCACTCATTGTTATAATGCCATGGATAAAAAAAGTTTGTACAGCTGACTCTTTTGAATTCCATAAAATATCAGTGAATTCTTGTGGGGTAAGTCTAGTCCTTAACAGTTTTCTCCCTCCCGTATTTGGATGTTGTCTGAATTTACTTTGCCCTTGAGACAAGTATAATTTTACTTACAGGCTGATTAACGGAACCTGGTTACAGTACCCTGCAGTACGAGAATTTTACATCGCATGCGCGGACAGATCGTCTACAACTTCAAAACCCGTTCGTCACTGCGGACAACTGCAGTGAAGTAACAACCGCCTACAATGTGAAGGGAATAAGCTTCATCATAAGTGAACAAGCCATTTCGTGGACTTCTTGGACGACACCCGTATCCCGTCGTTAATCTCGTTTTTAATGCGGAATGCTCCGGCGGCTGTCGGAATAGACTACAAAGGGACATACTTCCGACAATTATGACCGAGGAGATATTCAACTCTACGTTTGCTGGCGCAGGACTCGTGCTGGGGATGATTTTATTCATTGCGAACGTATTCGTAACGTATTCGTATGGCATAGGATGCAGAGGACAAGTATGGGCGCAAAATAGAACGTCGGACCCTGCCCAGGCAATTTCCCCTTGTTTTTAACCATTTGGAATTGGCCATTTCATTTGGCTATAGGTGGATGTCTGGAACTGTGTAATGGACGAAAAGTTGTTCGAACACTAGTTAAATGTGCAGTAGGTGTATCCTCGGTCATGTATCTCATATATAAAGTATCAGTAAAAAACAGAATCAAAATATATCTGTGTGTGTACGCACTAGGAATCTATTTAAAGTGCACAATATATATATGTATTAATAAATCAGGTAGCCTATAATCAATCTGTTACCTTTTATCTTACCAAAAACTGCAGTTAGTATATGGATTAATGAATCAGTTAGTATATGGGTTAATGAATCAGTTAGTATATGAGTTAAAATATCAATTACCATATCAGTTAGTATATGGGTTAATGAATCAGTTAGTATATGAGTTAAAATATCAATTAATAAATCAGTTAAATATCAGTTAATATATGATTTTTATCACTTCATATATGATTTTTATCAGTTAAAATATGATTTTTTATCATGTTAATCTTTATGTTATGCAATTATCAGAAGTATGTTAGTATTTTCTGTAGCATATGTATCTTAATGAGTTGAAATGAAAAACTGTATCATTATATATCACGTGATCATTATTATTTACGAAAATTATCATATGCATATGTCTTATATCTTATTACATGAATCTGTATTTGTGTACACCATGATTTTTATTTACTTATAAGTATTTTCTATACTTCTATATATATTCACATAGTGTCTGTATCACACTCCTATAAATGAAATGCAAGTCAAGCTTGAGTAATATTCAGTGGTTGGTTTTGTAGCCGACCGAGCATTTATGTAAGTGCTACATAAGCAGAATATATGGAATGTTATTCCATATATAAAAAACTAAAACTATGATTAATTAAAACCAATGACCCAAGAGGTCAACCAGTTTGCTTGCAGGAATGTGATCAGACCAGATACGATAAAGTAGGCTAAAATGACGTGTTGTAATCAGTCAGTGTCTAGTTGCCGTCACCTGTGGTCATTCAATTGTTTGTAAACTGTTGTCGCAGCTTCCTGCTTAAGACAACCACAGCGACCTATAATTTAAACGGCCTACGTGACTTGTAATCTATGTCATCTGTGTGTATGTTCGTATGTTCGAGCTACTGTCTGCTTCCTTTATATATATATATATATATATATATATATATATATATATATATATATATATATATATATATATATATATATATATATATATATATATATATATATATATATATATATATATATGTGTGTGTGTGTGTGTGTGTATGTATGTATAACTGAATCACGAAAGTTTGGAACGTGATAAATCCATAGACAAAGGTATAAGCCACGAAGGAAAAATAAACAACAGAGTTTCTGCAAGATCTTTCGACTCGACGTCCTTTACTCAGCAAATAAACTGACTTACATGAGGAAATGACTGTAGAAGAAAGGTCGTATAACTGACAGATTGGGATTATAAGGAGATTAGTATCTAGAATCCGGCACACCGGGAAGATGAGTAACCTTCCCAAACAAGCATAAACAATGGGTACAATTAAAGGATTAAGACAAACATCTCAGACACAAGGACAAGACAAAAACATTTTCACAATACATATTAAACATACATATACAACAAAGATATCTCTAAGGCAACTAATTTGTATTTAAGTCTGTAATCATATCTTTGAGGTCATTCTTAAACGTGTTACAAATACAAGGGTCTAAATGAAACAGGCCACGACTAATATTAAAATTACAATGGGAAGTAAGCTATATTATGGCAGATTCTAAAAGATTAAGTGATAAGGCATCTTTTGACCTTGCAATTATTGAACTACCAATCCAATTTATTCGGTGGTTGTTTTCACTTAAATGAATGAATATTGCATTGGATGTTTGCCCAGTTTTTACAGAATATTTATGCTGGCTTATTCTTACCTCTAAGCCCTTGCTCGACTGTCCAAGATAAAATGAGGGGAAGTCCATACATGGAATTTTATATATTATGTTGATGCTTTCTCTGGGGCCATTTTTTATTAACATTCCTTTTAGTGTGTTATTTTAGGAAAAAACAAGTTTGATCTTAAAGGCTTTTAACAATGATTTAATGGTTTCAAATTCGTTAAAATAAGGTAAACTGAGAATGTTCTTAGAATTTTCTTTCTCCATGTTACTTACACTATAAAACTTTTTGTGGACTTTATTATAATAAATATCTAATATATGTGAAGGATAACATAAATCTTTCCCTATTTTTCTTTTTAATATATTCAATTTCTTGATCCAAATATTGGGGACTGACAATGCGCAATGCTCGTAAAAACATAAAAGTATAAATTGATATTTTGATGTTAAGATGATGGCCTGAATAGAAATGAACATAAGTTAGGTTGTTGGTTGGTTTCCTATAAATACTGAATTTACATTGAAATGGTTCTCCATGTATCAAAACATCTAAGAAAGAGAGGCATTTGTCTTTTTCCAATTCTAGAGTAAACTTAATCAATGGTACCTGGTTATTTAATTTAGAGAGTAAATCATTTACATCAATACCAACAGGCAGAATAGAGCACTAAAATATCAACAACATATCTATACCACTTTACAGGAATTTAAGTGATATTAAGTAAGTAGCGTTTTTCAAAGAATTCCATGTACAAGTTTGAGAGGAGTGGTGATAAAGGGTTGCCCATTGCCATGGCAAATATTTGTTGATAAAATTCACCATTGAATATAAACTTACAATCACAAATGTTGTATATGGATGTTTAATATGTATTGTGAATATGTAATGTGAATAAGTTTTTGTTCACCAAAGTTCTGAATAGCTGTCACCCTATATAAACCTTTAATTGTCTTGTCCTTGTGTCTGAGCAGATTGACTTAATCTTTTTGTTTTTTAAATTGTACCCATGTTTATGCTTGTTTGGAAAGTTTACTCTTTCTCCAGGTGTGCCAGATTCTACGTACCAATCACCTTATAATCCCTATCCGTCAGTGATACGAGCTTTCCTGTAC
>NC_061100.1:62679668-62697168 GCF_015104395.2 Macrobrachium nipponense
ATCAGAATTTGCCCAAAACAGGTTATTTCCCTGCAAACCTTAATCCAAAGGATTCCCAGTTTCTCCCACAATTAGGTACAGCATTTGTCTGCAAAGAGATTGCATTCTAACATAAGGTGAGGAATATGGGGGAAACATTACACACTACTTGCCCTTAGCATAAAATATTGCAACTCACTCAGGGGGGCATGAAATGACTGTGAGTTTACACAGGAAGGACTATTACGTTGCTTAAATTAACTAGGAGGATGTTTACTATCATCACAAGGGAGTTAATCACTGCATTAAGCCAAAATTGGGGAGTGGGAAGCTGAACAAAAGAGGGAGGAAAGTCACCTTGGAGGAATGGACTGATTGTGAGAGAAATTGGGAACCCTTTGGAATAAGCTTTGCATTAAAATAACCCATTTTGCACAGATTCTGATCTCCATGTCTGGTTCATTTCCCAGCCACGTGTTTCCGGTGGACCAACAATTAACCACCTCATTAATTCCTGGATCTACCCATAACTTAATGTGAATATATTTAATTTAAAATTAAGTCCAGAGTTTATGTAAATTCCTCCTTTTTCAGTAATATCAGCCTTCTGCCATAGATTATAGTTTGTAGTAACTCTTGTCCGTCATGGCAAGGCCATTTTTAAGTGTATTTAGAGTACATTTTTAAGGAGGGAGCAAGCAGTTCATTACAATATATATATATATATATCTTGCTCTTTTATATATATATATATATCTATATATATATATATATATATATATATATTATATATATATATATATATATATATATATATATATATATATATAGCACTGATCTTCTCTATGGTCCTATATATCGTCAGATATTCTCAGTAGAGTTCTTTTTGATATTTTGTGGGGAGAGAGAAAGAACACAAGAAGATTTCATCACCTTACCTGAGAATTCTAATGTAGTAGCTGCACCAGCGGTGTCCGGTAATTTCATTGCAGTAATTTCGTTGTGGTACTTTCGTTGCAGCAATTTCATCGCATAGCAAATACATATTAGAGAATTTCCGTGCAAAGTAATTACATTGCAATGATTTATATCTCACGGTAATTTCAGAGCAATAGTTCAATAGTTCTAAACAACCTGCTTTTTGCCCATCGCAAGGTAATTTCAGAGCTATAGTTCAATAGGCCGATAGTTAATTATTTCTGAATAACCTGCTTTAAAAAAGTGATAAGATACATAGAGAAGACTATACAAATTAAATACTGTAGAAACAGCCAATATCGAAATCTACTGCCCTAAGAGAAGGCCTCCTCCCTAACTATTCCTGTTTCTTATAACACCTAATCACATGCCACTCTTGAGGCCCAACGTTGGTCAAATTTACAAAGAAAATCAACACATTACTTTTAGAGCATTCTCGCTAACAAACAGACAAAGCAGTACTCTAACAAACACATGAAATTCATGGCAGAGGTAATAAGCTAAACACAATTAACTATCATACTATTTCACACATCTTATTATCCAGCATAGTTTGCGTCTGTGTGTGTACCCGTAACCGTTTGTGAGTTTACTACCTGTTAGCTCTTGAACTTTCTTTTTCTTTTCTGAAATATACTTAGATATAATCATTGAATATTGATTGTTGTATATAGAAGTATAATATGGCATGAAGTACAATTTTCAGAACCTATTTATTAATGCATTTATCTAGGATTGGGCTACACGTAGAATTCGTCTAATTGATTATTTACATCTTGCAAGACAATTCCTCTTAACTACTGGATTTAAGTTAGCCCCATGTAAGCAATTCTTTGGAATTTTATATTAATTTGTATTTTATATCTTAGAGTAACTTCTTTAATGTTTTGTTGTGCACTTTTTGGATCTGTGGATGAATTAACTTTTTGTTTATTTTATTACATCATTTTTATACATCTGATTTTATAAATATTCACAAAGTTCTTGTAGATGCACTCGTTGACACTGGATATGCAACCTATTAAATTCACAGTACATGTCTTAGGTCAAATAACTACCCAGTGATATTGGATAATATTTATAACTATTTTTTTCCGATTTTAGGCTTCCATTCCACCACAGGATCGTCCAAGAGCGATATCCCCTTCGATTACAAGAACGACTGGGGTCAGCGCTTCGAAAAGATTGCCCAGATATACGGGAGAGAGTCAGACCAAGACGAAGACAGCGAGTACGAGCATCCAGATATCCCCAAGGAGAAGATGATAAACTTGCCAATAACTGCCACCATCAACCCCACGAAGTCCTTCGTCAGTTTCGCGGCGAATGAAACGACTAGCTGCAACACCCTACCTGCTTCCCTGAAGAAGAAGAATACCACAGGCTCTCCCTCGTCTTCTAATCCCTCGTCGCCTCTACTTAGAGGGAATGGCGACTTAAAGAGGAACTATTCTGGGGGTTCAGGACCAATGACCTTGAAAGCTCCACTGAAAAGTATCATTAAATCTAATTCCACTGAAGGTGGTGGCCACAATCAGATGCCATCCAGGGAGTGTCGTGAAATTGTCACTACCACTTCGAACAGCAAAAACAGTGTGGAAACTTGGTGCTGATTTAGTTCCAGTGAAACGATTTTGCATGTATGATTAATACATCTGCTAACTTTAGAAATGTCCAAGTGTGACACTGAAGATTAATAAGAGTAGTTTATCTTCTGAAGTATTTTAATGATTCGAATATCAGCTGTTTTTCGAAAACAAAACAGCTTAGTGTACAAAATGTTTACACTACTGTACCCTTTTAATAGTAGAAAATGTCACTTATTGTCAAACTAAGTGGTTTTTATCCTACCATGAGAAAACCCCATAATTTACTAAACTATTCTCTGAATGACTTGTTGGATGGCACGCGAGTGATGGACCTCGCATTTCATTATCTTTCGTTCTCCCTTTTCTGGTCTTATGTAATATGTTTCTCTGTGAAACTGAGAACATGAGCGTTGCTAGACATTGAAGTAAATAAGTTTTTTTGTCAGTAAGTATATAATGGCCACTCATGCACATATGGTGTAATGTATATAAACAAGTGGAATACTGCAGTATTTGGTCTGCAGCAGTTACATTGAAACGGTTTATGCATGTCTACTCGATAAGCATTTGAACAATAAATGTGTCGTAGGATTATATTTATTTGTTTACAATGAGGCAGCATTTCCACCATTAAGTCGAGGTTGACATATGAAATTACAATGAGGTTAATAAATAACGTCCAAAGAAGACGTGAAGGGATAACGGGAATGACTTTTCGTGAAGTTCAGATCTGCCGAGTTTTCATTGGAATATATCGAGTTGATGATTTAATACCTGCTGCAGGGTCTAAAGCAATTAAATCATATATTTTTCATGACTGCAGACTAATAGTAAAATATCGGTTTCAGTTACAATCGCAGTAGAGTTAATGGTTACTGACGAGTCAACTGCAGCAACGGTGAAGCATTAGAAAAAAAATTTCCATCTAAGTAATAAGAAAAATTTCATTTAGAAGAAATGACCAGTGTTAAAACTGGTTTACACTTCTTGTAGAATAGGGATTAAAGTGTGACTGCAGAGTAGTTTGAAAACTGGGTTACTTTGCTGCACTGAAGTGTCTACGTGTTACAGAGGAATACTTAAGTCCACTGAAGCTGAACTGGATCTTAAAGGAATTGCTGTCTTTGTTACTATAGAACACTTTAATGTTTGTGATACTTTTTCGGCGGAATTTTAAAAATATCCTCTAATTCTAACAAAGAATGGCAACACATAATCGTGATGCAGCAGTTTAAAAAAAATCACTATTCCGCTGAGTTGTTACTTTATTTGGTTTAAAGGCTCCACTTTGGAGGGGTGCCGATCGTAAAAATATTTGCCAAAAATACACTAATCAAGACAGGCTAATGAATTTATCAGGCATTATTAGCACTATAATAACGCATATTCTCTGTGAGTTTTATCATCCTACAGGGAAAATAAATGATTTTAAGAAAAAAATGATTTTAAGAAAAAAAATGTACTGAAGGTCATTTGGTGATCGGTGAGAAACTACAGTCTTGAATGGAAATTCGGTCTGACAGAATGTTGGTATATCCCCTGGGAGCATGCACATAAATCATTATCAAAATATAACAGTAAATAAGCACGTAACAAAACAAAAAAAGAGAGCAACAACTGAAGCGAAAGCGCAGCCGATAAATATGGAAATCGCAAATATAAAAAAAAATAGTATAGTATCCCTCTAAATTGATCGATGTCTTTTCTACGTTTTCTACGAGTAGTTTCATCTCAGAGAACCATTTTAGGGGTGTCTAAACAAATTTTTCAAGTTTCTTGTCCTCAGAAAAATTCGCTTTTTCTCTGGTTTGGTTTTTTCGGGAAGGGGGGGGGGTTTTCTTTGATTGTCCTACATAATATAATTGTTAGATGTTTTAGGCTATCAAGTGACATAATAACTACAATCTCTCCGAAGGTTTTGTCCCTAAATCGAGGTTTGAATTTTTTATGAATATTTCTTCCTAGCTATAGTCTTATTTTTCGGCGGGGCTTTCGCTGAACTTACCTGAAGTTGTTGCTCTTTTTTTTGTTATTACGTGCTTACTTACTGTTCTATTTTGATAATACTTTATGTGCATGCTCCCAGGGGATATACAAACATTCTGTCAGACCGAATTTCTATTCAAGACTGTAGTTTCTCACCGATCATCAAATAACCTTCAATACAAAGGGCCCTGAATTTCACATTTTTTTTCATAAAATCATTTATTTTCCCTGTAGGATGATAAAACTCACAGAGAATATGCGTTATTATAGTGCAAATAATGCCTGATAAATTCATTAGCCTGTCTTGATTAGTGTATTTTTGGCAAATATTTTTACGATCTCTTACGATCGGCACCCCTCCAAAGTGGAGCCTACCCTTTCATCAGTCAAATTAAATCAAACTTGTTTACTAAGTCTGCAGTCTTTCATCTCTATGAGATGGAGTATTATTTTATTATAACTGACTGTTCTTTATTCCATGAGTTAGAATTTAAAAACTTTCTCTAGTTTTAAGATAATTTGTCATACGTTATGAATTCATTGACCAGAAACATTGTCAGAATTAACTACTAATTTATTCAACAACAGCAAAAACAATTTAAATTTTAAATGAAAATACACCCTCAAGTGTTCTGCTTTTACGTCATATTTTGAAGATGATCTAAAGGCCATCACAGAAACTTATCGACTTCATTCTTATAATTTGCTCATTTATGTAGTGAAGAGTCGTATATTTTGTTGATTGTATAATAGTTTTGTTTCATTAAAGTACGTTTCATAGATTCGGATGGGTATATTATATATATATATATATATATATATATATATATATATATACATACATATATATATATATATATATATATATATATATATATGTATATATAGTGTGTGTGTGTATACGTATAATATACGCATATATATATATATATATATATATATATATATATATATATATATATATATATATATACATACCATATATCATTATATATATATATGTGTGTGTATATATATATATATATATATATATATTATATATATAAATATAGATATATTGAAGTACTAATACCAATGTTGCTGATATAAATGAAAATATTTTAGTGATTTCATATATGTTATTTACTTGTATCCACTTAAATCTATAAACATTTTCTAATCAGTTATTTCCTGTGGGTGTAATTTGCACTGCCGCATTGACCTACAAAAGACATGAAAATTTGTTTGCCTAGTCATTCATAGGACTATATGCCATAATGTTTATGGATTCGGTTTTTCAACAAAATGACAGATTTTTAAACAATAGTTAAAATAGTACCATACTTTTGATAACAGTAAAAAAAACTAGTGGTTTATAGATTTTTTAAATATATATATATTTTATATTTTTTGCCTCGTATCCTTTATGTAAATAATTCAGGGGTATATTTTGTATAATTTTCTTGCAGTGCCTGGTGATCCAGTCAAATTGATTCCCTAAAACCATGTGTGTGTGTAGTTTCCTAAAAATATTATTTGAATTACAA
Source organism: Macrobrachium nipponense (assembly GCF_015104395.2). Taxonomy (NCBI): domain Eukaryota; kingdom Metazoa; phylum Arthropoda; class Malacostraca; order Decapoda; family Palaemonidae; genus Macrobrachium; species Macrobrachium nipponense. Next base: position 62,685,727 of record NC_061100.1, read on the forward strand.
AGGCCCAATTTATAATACCCAGATTACTGCCAGAACATAGAGCATATCTGTGAGAGATGTGGAATATTCCCTCAGAACATTTCATTCATTTAGTCATTGCACTTAGTCTCCGTCTTGTGGGTAGAATTTGGCCCCAGCTATGGTTTTGGAAATTGAAGTGCTCTTCAAGAGTTCAACTCCAGTTTTGGAAATTTTAGTGCTGTTCAAGAGTCCAACTCTGGATTTGGAAAATTCAAGTGTTATTCAAATTCCATGTTTTTCATTTATTTAGTTGTAGCAGAATAATTTAACAGAATTCATATCTCTAGATGGTGAGTGATTCAGTATTAACTTTTAGTTAATTCGATGAAGAGCAGACTGAACTCAGACATTGCGAGGCTATCCAAGAGCCGTTACTGGTAATATGATAAGAATGCCCCATCCCCTTTGCTCTGTGAAATTCCAGAAGTCGATCATTTTTAAAGTTGTACAGATTTTTTCTAGCAAAATGATAAAACATGAATGACTATGTTTTCTCATTTTTACAACCATAACCCCATAACTCTCAGTGCCTGGCCACTGGCCTGAATACCTCGTTCTTATTCTTTAATGCCTATAATCTATCATGATTTAATCTCCCCAACAGTATGATAATAACGTAGGTTAGAATGTGAAGTTAGATAGATTTTAGCTCTTGCTCCCTTCTATGTTAAATCTTGTACAAGATGGGAATAGTGGAGATGTCGTTTAATATTGCTCAATTCGTAGGTCAGTTGATTTTGTTGTAAAATGATTTAATGAGTACCTCAGCTTTTGAAATAAAAAAGTATATTAGAATACCTTTATTATTACTGTCTGTGATATATATTACGTTTCGCTAGTTACTCATTATGACTTCTGTAGTTGTATGCGAGTTACTAAAAAAATTAACACTGTAAGAGCGCATGTTCCTCCCATAAAACACAATGAATACATGTAACTTTTTTGTCTGAACAGCGCGACCGTAGTAACTTACCTAATGCACTTCGTATTGATATCATACTAACGTATTTCATGACGTTGGTCCCACGCAAACAAACACATACACCTTTTCGAAAATGTTCCAGTATGTCACTGATAAAGCAACGTTTCCTAACAGGCACTGAAGTCTTAGTAAATAACGTTGCGAATGAGTAGAAATGCAAACTTCTCTATCACATGAAGAGTAACGAGAATGGCGATGGAAATTTGGTTCTCATTTCATTGGCTTGGAATTCCAGTGAAGAAAAGTATGAAGAAAAATTTCATGAATTCAAAGAGATCACTAAATGTGCTACATCACGCTGAATTGGAATTAAGGTGATATTTTCCCCTTATGTATATATGCCAAATACGCATAGGGGGCATGGACATGTGCAAAAATGGGACACTTTAAAATTGTTGAGCAATTTACACTTTTGAGAGCGGCTTCCGCTTCAAAACTCCAATTATCCCCGAGATGAGATGATTCAATGTCAGGCAGAAAACAGAGTTTAATATTATGAGACAAAAATTATTTATTTCGAATTCGTTGGGCCTCATTAATAACTTACATCTAAAGGGTAGAGTACTTACCACTTATACTTCCTCTTGGGCGTTATTTATTCAGAAGGTATAATTCATTGGATATTAAACGATATTTGATATATATATACGCTTGTGCTACAGTAAAATGACCTTAAACACCCCGCATACTAGTACCGAGAGTACGGAACAACATTAGAAACAGTTCAAGATTTAAAAGCTTCGCCGATATTTTGCTTTCTGGGTTTGTCTGCCTGAAATGTGCCCGCTATCTTCGAAATGCAGATGTTAATGTCAAGGATTTTTTATTTTCGTTCGTTCCGCTATAAGAATTACAAGAACATAATTTCATCGTTATTTTTCATCGTAGAAGAAAGGTAAGAGCATATTTGGAATCCTCGTGAAAGCTTCTATCCTCATAATGTCTTCTTTTTTTCTCTACAGTTAATAATAAAGAAGCTAGCATGGCCGGATATCCACACCAAACGATACCCGGTTTAAATCACCCCCTATAAAATCTACAAATATGGTCCGACTTTGGTTCGATTTGGTTCAGTAGTTTAGCCGTCTATAGCGAATATGCACACATACATACATACATAGTCCGACCGTCAGCTTTATATATAAGATAAAGAAACTTTGATCAGATTGCAAATGTAAATTTCTGAATAATGTTTTGATTGTTAAAACCCCACATTTATATCACTAATTTGTATTATCTTTGTTCTTTAATAATATCGTGAATTTTGAATAACAATTTAGTAACGATATAATGAACCTTTCTTAACAATAATTTTATAGTTAGTTATTGATGGTTAGAATTTACAGAGGTTTTGTTACTCAAGCTCCGTAAAGTAAAATCAGTCCTCGTCCACTTGATCATTTATGTATGAAGAAAAATCATTTCTTAAGAATTAACAAAGCAGAGTCTGTCTTATTTTACCATGGACGTTTAAAGTTCACATTATACAGTCATGAGGTCGCGGCAATTAGAGTCCATGAATGACAAATATAGTGAGGTCGACAGACGAATACCAGAAAGTAAAATATGATGTATATTTCTTTCTTGATCAGGAATGCCCAATTGCTCTCACTGTGTTGTGTATAAGCTTTTTGTATCAGTCATTTGAAAAAATAAACTTTTTTTTAAAGGATTTTTTATTTAAACTGCCAACTTGTTTCCATAAATCTTCAATGAAGTACCTCAGAAAGTCTACCCGCTTATTATTTCTATTGCCTGGTTTACTATATTATGCTTGGAACATGTTAGTTAGAGTTGGGTAAAGTAGGCAAGGCACTGAAATTGAAAATGTTGTGTGTATATAGAATTTAACTCTTCATTTAAATAACCAGAGCCCAACAATATCTCCTTACTTTTTTATTTCTGTCTTTCATCCCTCAGCTGTCAATGTCTTGGGATTCCCTTTTTCTGCTGGAGTTGTACGTATTTTACTACACGAGCTTTTACACATCTTTTTCATCAACTTTCCTACTTTCCCGGCAAATTTAGATTGGATTACTTGGGTGAAATGTTAGGTCATTCCTATAACTTTTTTCTTTTATTTTTAAATAAATTACCGAAATGGAATCTATATTTCATATTGCAACAAAAAATCTCTCTCTCTCTCTCTCTCTCTCTCTCTCTCTCTGTGTGTGTGTGTGTGTGTGTGTAATAGTACCAAAATGTTTACCCTCAAGTAAAACGTAAACTTGCAATCAATTTTTTTATATAATTTATATTGAAATATGCCATTGCGGGAGGTACCAAGAGACTTATTCTGTAATGTGTTAAAAAAATAAAATTATTGAAAAATCATGCAATAGTGTATCATGACGCATTCTTAGCTCGCATGATTAATTTATATCATATCAGCAAGTAAAAAGTACACCGAAGTTTCTTCGGCGCAATCAAGTTTTCTGTACAGTTTATATTGCTTTATGAAATTCTTCATGTGCTATAGTATGGATCTCTCAGCTACGCCTTGGCAGCGCTCAGTTGCTCCCCAGATAGCCAACAGCTTGCACTCAGGCACCTCTAGATCCATGGCTAACCTTACAATAAAAGATACTGTGGCTAGAGGGTGCAATTTGTTATGTTTGATGATTGGAGGGTGGATAATCAACATACCAATTTGCAACCCTGTAGCCTCAGTAGTTTTTAAGATCTGAGGGTGGACAGAAAAAATGTGGATGAACAGACAAAGCCTTCTCAATAGTTTTCATTTAAAGAAAACTATAAAGTATGGCAGCGGTAAGTGAATTTTCTCTCAAGTGCCTTTTGAGACTTCATGACCTGTAAGTCATCTAGTTTTAACACTTGCCAAAAAATCGAATCAAGACTTTACAGTGGTCGAATAAAAGTTGTCTTTTTTTTTTTTTTTTTTTTTTTTTTTTGGTCAATAGTTGCATCATGGAGACTTCAACCACACATTCCCCTCACCCTCTAACCCTCTCCTCTAAGAAAAACTGCGGGAGATAAAAGATAACCATCATGGAAGTCATCATACATTTGGCACGACAGTTTGAATAAAACCTACACTTTACAATGCCATGTGATTACTTTTACTCAAAATATGGCATCTGTTTTATAACGCCACCTCTGTTCATTGGAATAACTTATATCCAACATCTTGAAGATCTTGGTCGTCAAGAAACAATTAATTTTAGCGATACAAGGTGCTAATGATGGGCGAGACTATAATCAGACGATAGTGACATAATTCTTTAATATCGATAGTCAAACAGGGAGCGTCACGTGTCATATCGCGACTGGGTAGCTATAGTAACACCTTCCATCAATGTGGAATTCCGGACCACTTAGTTATCACTGCGCGTCACATCGTTATTGGCCAATTTAGTGAAAGAGATGTGATTGGTTATTGTGATGCCACGGTATGGTAAATATCCCGGACACATCGCGATCATGTTGGTTGTTAGGGAAATGAGATTGAAAGGAGAGGAAGAGGCACAAGAGAAGGTGTATGAAACCAGAGTAGTGATGAGATGGAGTAAGTGGGGGGGTTGGAGCAGTATTTGACAATGGTATCACAAGAAAAGTTATGAAGCAGACACAAGGAATTAGTATCATGTCAGTTAAAAAAATCTGTTTGTCAAAACCATGTTAAAATGTAAAAGAATTGCAGAGACATTTCAATATTGTGATGGTGTGGATTCCATGATTAGAAATGAAAGTTAAAATGCAAGGCTATTGGAACCACGAGGACAGAAGTACAAAGGATGTAAAATTTTCCCTTCTCTCACGAAGAGGAAATTAAAGAGTATTGGTAACTGAACAAAAGAAGTAATTAGCCGCTGGAGTAACGACTTGACATTCTTTTCATGACCAAGATAATATGGCATCATGTAGAACGATAAATTATTGACAAGTCTGTTTTCTACAAAGGATTAACCAGTTTCCTGCAAACTGAGATGAATGATTATATCAAATGTTAATTCGTCAGTGTAGAACAAAAATAATAAATAAAAAAATATAGTTTGTTATTTCCTTATATTTCCGAGTAATATTGCCTTTACTATTATAAAATATACTGTTGCAAAAATCAGATTCCTATACAAATCGGCAAATATTTAGATAGTCCCTTAATAAACAACCAGCTTTTCCATTAATAAATAATATACTACTTTTCATGGTGGCTCCAGACGCACGTCACACCTAAACCCCGCTTGAGTTAACAGTCTGAATAATGACGTATTTACATATATGCAGATAGGCTCTCTGGGATATGTTCGCGCAACCGCTGTACTTGCGGGGCCCTTATCACGTTGCTGTGTTAAGGGTTTATTGGAAAAAATGAGCAGCAAAGATGTTATATAATTAGGATATATAAATTCCTGCAGTTACAAAAGATACAACATGACGTAACCTTCAATAATCTTGAAGGTTTTTGTTCCGATGCACATTCTCGCTCAAAACCAATCATTTTATTAATCTTGTATTTTCTTCCCTTATTTTTCTTTTCTTATCCAGGCAAGACATTGTAACGGAATTTCAGACGTTTTTGAGAATGTATGGAATGCAGTTTTATGATATAGTAATTTTAAATAGGTAAGAAGTAATATCTCATGTATATACAGTTGATGACATAACATTCTACGCGAGAAGATAAACTTGAAGTCTATTTTTTTAATCAATGCGTAGTACACGAGAGAAATTCGAGGCCGGCAATAAAATTGTACGCTTCCGATATTCCCTCATATTCTTCTTGAGGTGGAAATATATTTGTCTTCTGTACATATTTGAAAAGATCTAAGCATTCATTAGAGAACTTCGAAACTTAACTGACAGTATTTCGATTAGTCTTCCTTTGATGGCTAAGAGCAAAAGACAGTGAATCTCAAAATCCTTCTATGAACGATACTAGAACCGAAATGGAAGACTCGATGTTCCTTACCGACTGTGACTTCGGATCTTTTAAAATCCATAGAAGTGCCCTAGTTTTTCTGAGAAACGATATAGTTATTCAGAATCCAAATCTGTTTCTGGAATTTCTTACTGACAAAGAACAGACAATAGCAAATCCAGAAGCATATCCACTGTAATGGGAACAAAAGCTTCAGATGACTACAGCTTCAAGCAACAGGATTTATGCGAATTTCCCTCACAGAATTTCTGTTGTGCCTTTTGCTTCTTAGACTTACAGATGTATAAGTTAAAAATAATTCAAATCGAGGAGAGCTTCGCGTGGTTGGGCTTTAAAAAAGGTCTAAAATATTGTATCCTGAAAAGCCAAACAAATATTTTTTTTTTATAATTTTTTATTCGAAATTTGTAAAGAATTTATCTAGTTCCTAATTGGTGGGCTGATCTTTTCTTCTCCATATGGAATTTTTGATGACATCACATCAATGTGTTTGCATCCTATATACTTAACTCTTTTCTTTGATGACCTCGAGATATTCGAAAGTCAGTGTATGGCAGCCTCATCTCCCGAGATGTAATAAAACCGAAGACTATGCCATTCTGACGCTGCACCCCACGGAAAAGGATAGCAATTCACGTGGAGAGTTGTGAGTGAATTTATGTGCGTGTTTCCGTGGGTTTATGTAAGATTATTTTTCTTTTTATTCTATCATAGAGAGCTTTTGTAACCACAGTTATCTATCCAAATGAACCTATATCTACAAAGCACAAGTGGCTTGTACTCAGTGAAAACTTGTATGCATTGCATCAGTGTCTCATTTAGTGTTTCAGATTTATTGTCGGTAAATCTCTCATACAGTGGGTAAATAATATCTGGATGTGTTCTCGGTATACTATAGCAAAGTCCAGCTAGCTATGCAGCTAAGCTCCGCCCACTGAGTACGTCACGATCATTCCTGGAACATGACTGGTTGGCAATAGTAGCGCAAAGTTGGTCAATCTGTGGTTCTTTTCATCTTCATTTATTTTGCAATGGTGGTTTTACCGAACTAAAATACTTTGTGCTGATTATTAAAAGGGAACGTTATATGATCCCTTTTAAAAAATCATCTCACAAATCTCCCTAGAAATAGCAAAAAAACAGGAACAAAGACATTGAATCTCAAAATCCTTCTATGAACGTAACTAGAACGGAAATGGGGTCTCGATTTTCCTTACCGACGTTGACTTCGGATCTTTTTAATCCATTGAAAATGTGTTGATTATTAAAAGGAAATGCTATATTATATCTTGAAACAAAATCACCATACACATCTCCCTAAAAATAGGAAAGTGGAAAGTGGTTGGCCGACCAGGTGGCCAACCACTAAAAAATATATTGAACACGTGTTTAAACGGAACGCCGCAAACAAGCCACAAGCAGTCGACGTGATTAAAAGAGCCTCTAGGAAGTGGTTACTAGGTCTATTTTCTTGGCCACACCACAATCGCACACCACTAGTGGCCGAGGATAAAAAACGTTACTTCAAATCAGGGCGCGCGCACGAATGATTTTGTGGTCGAGAGATACTTAGGCAGCAGTAGGTGATTGACCGGCAGAGAGGACAGACCAATAGTGTCACAATGACATGTAGAAAGATAATTGACAGTGAATCTTTGATACATAGGTGCAGAGAAGACCAGCTCTCTATGATTTTACAGTAAAGATATATAGTGGTAAGCGTATAAAGGATAAATTATGGATAGAAGTATGTGAGGCTGTATTCGATAAGTGGATTTCTCATAACAGAGGATAAAAAGGAAAAGGTAAAGATTTGTAAATTCCTTTATAATAGAAAATATATAAGGCTACTTCATACATTTTACATACATTACAAAACACTATATACTGTATACATACTATACACATTAAAAAATATTGACATATACTCTTCCCCTTCCTACTTAGCAATTGTTAATTTCTTTGTATTGAAGAATATATAACACCAAAGGACAGTATACAATTGCATAACATAATCTTTGTATCAAAGAAGATTACATATATATATATATATATATATATATATATATATATATATATATATATATATATATATATATATATATATTACTGTATATATAGATGTATATATTTTTACGTGTGTTGGGTCTTGGAAGGGTTTGATTTTAATTAAATCTGAAGCCTTGCTTAAGATGTCCAACACACCAGACACACAAGTAAGGGTAATGAGGTATATATAAATAAAAATAGATAAATATGAAAAAAAAATAATAAAATAAAAATAACATAAATAAATAAATAATATCTTGGGAGTAGACCCCTCTTTTAACAAGTCTTGTTGAAAAGGATTGCTGCATCAGCTCCATTAATTTTGTATAGTCTTCTCTATTTTCCTTATTAAGGATTTCTCAATGTTGCTGAAACTGGCAAGCAACGTGCCAAAGGGGATCGTCAAATCCAGTGTAGTCATATTGAATGATCTTTATTACTGCTATATACTATATTACTGTTACAAGTTTATTCCCTCTCTCTCTCTCTCTCTCTATCTCTCTCTCTCTCTCTCTCGTCTCTCTTCAATCTCTCTCTCTCTCTCTCTCCTCTCTCTCTCTCTGACGTTTCGCCCAGATCTGCCAGGGCATGGTCACAGCGATGGTTGCTGGAAGGACTGAATCTTAGTGGTGAGTCCTTCGCTATATATCATGGTCGTGCGGGCGCTCACGGATGCTCCTGCAGGACCCTCCGGAGGGTGCTCGACTTTTCTTGGCTGGCGGCCAGCGTCGGAAACTCTCGAGGCGCGTTGATCTTCTCAGGTGTGTTGCATCACCTGGAGCCGGGTTTTCATTGGTTGCGACCGTGGTGACGTAACTCCTGGTATTTCTACCGACCTCTTCGATATTGGCCCCGTCCTGGGCGCTGGTGTTCTCGTCTGGAGGGGGGGGCTGGGTCTTCCTTACACAGGTGGGCAGCAGGAAGGGTTCCTGTGTCGTATTAAGGAAGGGTTTCTGCTCGAGGATAAATAATGCCTCAAGGAGGTGCAGGCGTCGCTGATCGGGGCTCTTCCAATTATCTTTGTGTTTTTTTTTTACGATATCCTCACGCACGACGTGCTGTTGGTGGGCGGTGAGGGCTTGGTGTTTTATGGCACCGTTCTGGGCGTGACAGGAGATCCTCTTAGACAGTCGTAACGTTGACATACAGATATAAACTCCAGGACATCCTTGGATAGGGCATGTGTACTGGTAGACGACGTTATTCTGCTTCAGGGGATCTCCTGCAGGCGGGGTAGGGTTAGTTTCTCAAATAATCAGGTCCCTTGTTCTCCTGTTCTTATAATAGATTATAAGAGAGAGCCTCTTCCCTTCCTCCACGGGGGTGACGTTCTCTTCTACAATCTTCTTAAGGCATCTCTCCTCTTCTTTATATCCGTGGTGCATGAAGGACTTGTAGAAAATACGTATATCCTCGGAGGGGGGATTCTCTTTATTCTCTCCGTCCTCCATGTACCATTTGTTTAAGGCTCTGATCTCCATTGTTGATCAGCAGCTTGTTGAGTAACCGTTATTAATCAGTCATTTGTGAGGCTCGGTCCAGTTCTGCATGGGTGTCCTGCCACGCTGAACAGTGCGTTAAGGCCCTCCTCACGAAGGCCCTGACGGTGGTGGTCTTGAACCTCGCAGGACACTCACTTTCTCCATTTAAGCAAAGTCCCAAGTTAGTGGATTTGGTGTAGACGGTGGTGGTCATCTTCAGGGTAGTCTTCGTAATTAGGACGTCGAGGAAGGGGAGCCGATCTTCGCTGCTAAATTCAATTGTGAAATTAAGGGCGCTGTTGTGCAGGAACTGCTGGCGAAGGGCTTCAACCTCTTCCTCGGAGTCAGCTTGAACAAATATGTCGTCGATGTATCTGGCATACGTCCGGGGACATCGGTGCTGCGAAAAAACCCGCTCTTCAACGGTACCCATGTAAAAGTTGGCAAAGAGGACGCCCAAGGGGGACCCCATTGCCACGCCGTCTTTCTGACGAAACATCTGTCCTCTGTGGGTGGTGAAGGGGGCTCTCTTCGTACAGATGTCTAGAAGTGTCTTAAGCAATTCTTCAGGGATGTTCGGAGGTTGCTTGTCAGGGTTCCTGTAGACCTTTTCCAAAATGATGCCTATTGTTTCATCGACGGGGACGTTGGTAAACAGGGACTCCACGTCGAGGGACGCCATAGTGCCGTCGCCAGGGGAATCCCGGATTTTCTCCAGGAACTCCGTCGAAGAAGTAAGGCAAAATTTGGAGGGGGTATACGGCATCAAGATTTTGTTAAAGCGTTTTGCCAACTCGTAGGTCGGTGCAGGTGTCTGGCTGATGATGGGGCGGAAGGGGTTACTGTCGTGGCGTTTTTCACTTTTCCGTAAAGTACCCCAAGTTGTAATCCTCCTTGGATGGGCGGGAGGTGGCATGCATTCGTTGCAGCGTTTATTGCAGTGATGATGCGGTTAGCATCCCGTTTGATGTCTTCGGTGGGGTTTCTCGTCAATCTCTCGAATTTAGAGGTATCTGCTAAGATATCGTCTAGCTTCTTGAAATATTCCTCAGTCTTGATAAGTACAAAGGCGGCCGTTTTATCTGCCCGACGTATTGTTATCTCCTCATTTTTCTTAAGATCCGCTGCTGCGTCCTTCAGCTCTTTGGTAAATATCCCGTTGGTGTAGTTCCCTCTGTCCGTCAGGGCTTCTGCGAGTAGGAGAGGTTGAAGGGCGTCGCTGGTCTTAAGGATCTTCTTGGCTTCTAACTGTTGTATGGAGTCGAGGAGAAATTCTATCTCCATACGTTTTTCATGTTTCCTGGGTTTAGTCATGACCATGCCCTGGCAGATCTGGGCGAAACGTCAGAGAGAGAGAGAGAGAAGAGAGAGAGAGGAGAAGAGGAGAGACGAGAGAGAGAGAGAGAGAGAGGACTTGTAACAGTAATATATGTATATAGCAGTAATCGAAAGATCATTCAATATGACTACACTGTATTTGACGATCCCCTTTGGCACGTTGCTTGCCAGTTTCAGCAACATTGAGAAATCCTTAATAAGGAAAATAGAGAAGACTCTATACAAAATTAATGGAGCTGATGCAGCAATCCTTTTCAACAAGACTTAAATAAATAATAATAATAAATAAAAATAAAATAAATAAAAAAATAATAAACAAATACAAATAATAAATAATAAGCAAAAATAGAAAAAAATATAAAAAAAAAGATAAATAAAAAATAAATAAATAGATAAGTAAATAATGTTAAAATAAATAAATAAATTGAAATAAATAAATAAATAGGAATAAATAAAAATGAATAAATACAGATAAATAATTAAATAAATAAATAATTAAAAATGAATAAATAAAATAATTAATTAAAACAAACAAATAAATAAAAATAAACTAAATAAGTATAATAAAATAAAGATAAATAAATAGAATAAAATTAAATAAATAAATGAAAATATATAAGTAAAAAATAAAAAATAAAAAATAAAAAATAAAATATTTAAAAATTAAAAAA
>NC_061100.1:62699668-62727168 GCF_015104395.2 Macrobrachium nipponense
AATAAATAAAAATGAATAGGTATAAATATATTTAATAATTACAGTAAAAAATATTTAAAAATAAATAGATATAAAAACAATAAATAATAAAAAAATAAATGCTAAATAAAGATAAAAATACTATATATAAAAATAAACAAATCAATAAAAGTAAATAAATGAAAATGAATGAATAAAAATAAACAAACAAAATTAAAATAAAAATAGAAATAAAAAAAATAGAAATAAAAGAAAAAAAATAAATAAAGAAATAAATAGATAGATTAGAAATAAATAAAAATAAATAACAAATTTAAAAATTTAATAAATAAAATTACAATAAAGAAATGAAATGAATAAATAAAATAAGTGAATGAATAAAAATTAATCTAAATGAATAAAATAAATAATAAAAAATAAACAGATAAATAAAGAAATAAAAAAAATAAAATAAACAAGTGGAAATAAATAAATAGATAAAATATAAAAAACAACAAATTAACAAACAAAATAAATAAATAAATAAGAAAAAATAATTATAATTAAATATATAATAACTAAAGTAAAAAATATTTAGAAATAAATAAATATATATAAGAAAATAAATAAGTAAAAATAAATAAATAAATATTAATAAATTTAGATAAGTAAATAAATAAATAAATAAATAAAAATAAGTGAATAAATAAATAAATTAAAATCAATATAAATAAAAAAATTAAAATTAATAATAAATAAATAATAAATAAATAAATAAATAAAAATAAATAAAAAGTAAATAAATAAAAATAAATAAATAATAATTATTACAAAAAATAAATGAAAAACAATTAAATAAATAGATAAATAAAACAAAAAATAAAATAAATAATAAATAAAAAAATAAAAAGAGAAATATAGAAATAGAAATCAATTGAAATAAATAAATAAATAAATAAATAATAAAAATAAAAGAATAAAAAAATCAATCAATAAAAATAAATCAATAAAATAAATAAATAAATAGAGAAATAGATAAATAAGTAAAAAATTAATAGATAAATAAAATATAAGAAAATTAATAAACAAAAAATAAATAAATAAATAAATAGATATATAAATAGATATATAAAAGTAAATAAGTATAATAAATATATATAATTAATTAAAGTAACAAAAAACTTAAAAATACATAAACGAATAAAAATAATAAAAAAATAAATAAGTAAATGAATAATAATAATAAATGAATAGATAAATAAATAAATAAATAAAAAATAAGTAAATAAATAATTAAATTAAATCATTAAAAAATAAAAATATAACAATAAAAAACATAAAAATAAATAAATAAATAAAAAATAAATGAAAAAACAAACAAATAAATAGATAAATAAAACAATAAATTAAATAAAAATAAAAAATAAAAATGAATATATAAATAAATAAAAATAAATAAATAGATAAATAAATAATTGAAGAAATAAAAAAAATAAGTAAATAAAACAAATAAATTAAAATAAAATAAAATAAATTAGTAAAGATAAATAAATACATAAAAAGGAATGAAAAGTAAATAAAAATAAATAAATAAATAAAAATAAATAAATAATAAATAAATATAGAAATCAAAATAAATGAATCAATAATAATAAAAAATAATAATAGAATAAATAATAAAAATAAAAACACTAAAAATAAATAAAAAAAAATAAACAAATAAAAATAAATAAATAAAAATAAACAGATAAAAATAAATAAATAAATAAAATGAAATAAATAAAAAAATAAATAATTAAATGAATAAATAAAAATAAATAAATAAATAAATAAAAAAAATATAATAAAAAACGATAAATAAATAAATAGGAATAAATACAAATAAATCAATAAAAATGAAAAAAATAAATAAAAAAATAACCTAAAAATAAACTTACATAAATAATTAAAAAGGATAAACAAGTTTATTTTAAATTAAAACAAATAAATATATAAGAAATTAAATTTGAAAAAATTAAAATAAAATAAATACATTCAAAATCAAAATAAATAGAAAAAATTAAAAATAAAATTTAAAAAATAAATTGCAAATTAAAAAATAAAATTAAAATAAATAAAATATAAAATAATAAATTTGAATAAAGAAAATAAATTGTAAACTAAATAAATTAAAAAAATAAATTAAAATACTAAAATAAATAAACAATAATAAAAAAATTTTGAATAAATTAATTTAAAAATAAACAAATAATAAAAATTAAAAAAAATAATTGAAAAGCACATGATAAATAAATATAATAAATAAATAATAAATAAAGGAATAAGTATAAATACAATAAATAAATAAACAATTTAAAGTAAAAATATTTAAATATAAATAACAAATGACTAAATATACAAATAACAAATCTAAAATTAAAATAATTGAAAAAGGCAGAATGAAATAAATCTTAAAAATAAATAAAATCTAAATAAAGAATAAAAGGAATAGCTAATGTAAATAAATAAATAACAATTTAAGTAAAAAATATTTAAATAAATTAAAATAATGAAAAAATAAAATTATAACAAAAATAAATAAATTAAATAAATTCTTAAAAAATTAAATAAAAAAATAAATAAACGTATAAAAATGTAAATCAATAAAAAAAATGTAACATAAAATTAAAATGAAAAAAGCAATTAGGAAATAGATAAACCAAAATAATAAATCGAATAAATTAAATAAAAAAAATTTAAAATAATAAATGGAAATAAAGGTAAAATAATAAGAAAATAAATTAAAATATTTGTAAATACATGACCTTAAATTAAATAAAATAAATTAAAATAAATTGACTGTTTAAATTAATTTAAATAAAATAACTAAAATAATATAAATAAAATTAAATAAAAATGAAATAATAAATACCAAAAAAAATAAAGAAATAAAAAGACCAAAAAAATAAATAAAAAAATAAAAAAAATAAAAATTTAAAAAAAAAAAAAAATTTATGAACAAAAATAAATAAATCAAAATAAAAATAAAAAACATAATTAAATAAAAACTGAATGAGTATAAATAAAATATAATAAATTAAAAGATTAAAGTAATAAAAAGTTAAAAATAAATAAAAGAATATAAGTTAATAAAAAACTTAATAAAAAAATTTAAATTAAAAATGAATAAATAAATAATTAAATATAATCAAATGAATAGATAAATAAATAAATTAAGAAATAAATAAAAAAAGTAAATAAATAAATAAATTAAAATCAATAAAAATTTTAAAATAAAAATAAATAGATAAAAAATAATTAATTAAATAAATGAATAAATAAAAATAAATTAAAATAAATATATAAAAATATGTAAAATAATAAATAGAAATAAAAAACTAAATAAAAAAATAAATGAAAAAACAAATAAATAAATATATAAATGAAAAAATAAATAGATATAAATCTTGATAAAATAAAAAATAAGTAAATTATAAATAAATCAAAATAAATCAAAAAATAAATAAATAAAAGATATATAATAAATAAAAATGAATGAAAAAATAAATAAATAGATAAAATTAAAAAAATAAATTTAAAAAAATTAAATTAAGAAAATAAATGAAATTAATAAATTAATAAATAAATAAAAATAAATAAATTAATAAATATAATTTGATAACAATAAATAAAAAAGAAATAAATAAAAATAAATAAATAAATAAAACTTAAAAAAATTGAAAAACCAAGAATTAAATAAATAAATAATAAATAAATTAAATTAATTAATTAATTAATAAAAGAAATAAGTATGAATAAATATATAATAATTAACGTAAAAAATATTTAAAAATAAATAAATGAATAAAAGTTATACAAAAATTTATAAATAAAACTGAATAGCTAAAAAATAAATAAAATTAAACAAATATATAAAAATAAATAAATCAATATAAATGAATACAGGAAAATAAAAAAGTAAATAAAAAAATAAAATAAGTAAATAAATAGATATAAATAAATAAAAATAAATAAATAAAAATAAATAAATAGAAAAAAGTAAATAAATAAATAAATAAAAATAAATAAATAAATAAATTAAAAAATAAATTAAAATAAGTGCATGAATAAATAAATAAAAATAAATAAATAAATAAAATTAATTCAATAAAAATAATGAATAAAATAAATAAGTAAATAGATAAATATATAAAAATAAATAAATAAATTAATTAATTAAATAAATCAATAAACAAAAAATGTAAAAAATTTAATAACCAAAATAAATAAATAAATAAAAGAAATATATAAATAATAAATAAAAATAAGTAAGTATAAATAAATATATAATAATTAAAGTAAAAAATATATAAAAATAAATAAAAGAATAGAAGTAATAAAAAAATATTAATAAATAAAATAAATAAATAAATAAAGTAAGTAAAATAAAATTAAATAAATAGATAAATAAATGAATAGATAAAAAATACAGAAATAAAAATAAATAACATATAAATAATTAAGAAAATAAAATAAATGAATAAAAATAAATAAATAGATAAATAAATAAATAAATAATTAAAAATTAATATAAATATAAATATAAAGAAATAAATTAAAAACAAACAAAGAAATAAAAAAATTGAAAAATTAAAAAACAAAAAATAGATAAAGTAAAAGTAAAATAAATATAAATATATAATTATTAAAGTAAAAATACATAAAAATAAAAAATAAATAAAATAATAAAAAAATAAACAAATAAAAATAGTTATATAAAAATTAATAAATATATGAAATAAATAAATCAATAGAAGTAAATAAATGAAAATGAAAAAAATAAATAAAAATAAATAAAAAAATAAACTAAATCGAAATAAATAAATAAAAAAAATAAATAAAATAAATATAAATTAATTAAAAATAAAAAAATAAATTAATAATAAAATAAGTAAAATAAATAAATAAACGGAATAAGTATAAATATATATGACTAATTAAGTAAAAAAATATTTATTTAAAGATAAATAAATGAATAAAAATTATAAAAAAAAAATAAATATCTAAAAAATAAATAAATATAAAAATAAAAAATAAATATCAATATAAATATTAAATTAAAATAAAAAAATAAATAGAAATAAATAAACAAAAAAAAATAAATGAATCGATACAAATGAAAAAAATAAAAAATAAATTAAAATAATTGAAAATATAAATAAATAAAAATAAATAAATAAATACAAATAATTTAATAAAAATGAATATATAAAATAAATAAGGAAATAGACAAAAAAATAAAACAAAAAATAAATAAATAAAAAAAAATAAAAAAATTTAATAAACAAAAATAAAAAAAATAAAAATAATATATAAATAAATAAAAAAGAATGAGTATAAATAAATATATCAACAAATATATAAAAAAGAATAGAAGTAATGAAAAATATGATAAATAAAAAATGAATAAATAAATAAGTAAATATAATCAAATGAATAGATAAATAAATAAATAAAGAAATAAATAAAAAATAAGTAAATAAATAAATAAATTAAAATCAATAAAAAAAATTTAAAATAGAATAAATAGATAAATAAATTAATTAAATAAATGAATAAATAAAAACAAATTAAAAATAAATATATAAAAATATGTAAATAATAAATAGAAATAAAAAACTAATATAAAATAAATGAAAAACCAATAAATAATCGCAGCTCAAGCTCTCGCCCTGAGGACGACCTGGTAGCACGCCCTTCGAGGGGACCTCCACTATCACCAATAAGGATGAGGCTCCGCCCACGAAGAGGACAGCCAACTAGCAACGGGCCCCCTGATGACATCGCTCGTGACGTCACAGGTATTGCCCAATGAAAAGTGAGGTACCTGTTTCTTCAAGCCAACCGAATGCAATAAATAGCGTGAATACATCTGACACAGACCATTGCACTCAGCGATCCCGTCCCGAAGATGGCCAAACGAGGTGGACGAAACATGTAGACGCCTTGAAAACCAGAAAAGAAGAAATAACAAGAAATACCGGATAGACCCCTGACGACTACGGCCTGTTCCCGACCTACGAAACCCACCTGTATACCTGTTGACGACCCCAGCCTATCCCTGATAACCAGTTTTGCTTTTGATAACACCAGCCCGCCCGAAATTTCCGTTGACGACCTACAGCACGATGAACATTGGACAGCTGCTTTATAATACCAGCGTGCCAGAAAGGAAAATCATAAGGAGAATTGAAAGAATATTGTACAAAATCAATTCTGTGAATTCTGCCATTATTTTTAATAAAATATGAATAAATATATAATAATTAACATAAAAAATATTTAAAAATAAATAAATGAATAAAAGTTATGAAAAATTAATAAATAAAAATGAATAGCTAAAAAATAAATAAAACTAAAAAAATATATAAAAATAAATAATCAATATAAATGAATAAATGAAAATAAAAAAGTAAGTAAAAAAAATATAAAAAAAATAAATAAATCGATATAAATAAATAAAAATAAATAAATAGAAAAAAGTAAATAAATAAAATAAATAAATAAATAAAAATAAAAATAAATAAATAAATAAAATTAAATTAAATTAAAATAAGCACATGAATAAATAAATAAAAATAAATAAATAAATAAAAATAATTCAATAAAAATAAATGAATAAAATAAATAAGTAAATAGATAAATGTATAAAAATAAATAAATAAATAATTAAATAAATCAATAAAAAAATGTAAAAAATTTAATAAACAAAAATAAGTAAATAAATAAAAAAGAAATATATGAATAAACAAATATAAATAAATAAGTATAAATAAATATATAATAATTAAAGTAAAAAATATATAAAAAAATTAAATGAATAGAAGAATAATATTATAATAATAAAAATAAATAAATAAGTAAATAAAATTAAAATAAATAGATAAATAAATGAATAGATAAAAAATACAGAAATAAAAATAAATAAACATATCAATAATAAGAAAATAAAAAAAATTACAATAGATAAATAAATAAATATGGAATAAATAAAAATAAACTAATAAAAATAAATAAATAGATAAATAAATAAATAATTAAAAATAAATAAATATTTAAATATAAGTAAAAAAAGAAATAAATTAAAACAAACAAATAAATAAAAAAATTAAAAAATTATTACAAAACAAAAATAGATAAATAGTAAAATAAATAAATATAAATAATAATAATTAAAGTAAAAAACACATAAAAATAAAAATAATAAAAAAATAAACAAATAAAAATAAAGTATATATATATATATATAAAAAATTAATAAATATATATTAGGGCTGTTGCCTTGTATAATAAGGCGCCCTATGAGGTAATGTTAGACTTGTGATAATCTTACACTAAGTCGGTTGGTTATGCACTTCAATACTCATTGGAGTGTCTTGGGGTTTGTAGATCACTTACGAAGTCGGTATTATCTTCTTTGGTTATGACGACAATGTGTTAAACTCATGATGATATCTTTCTGATGTGAGGTTCTAGTAGAAAACACGGAGTATAAAAATACATATACTCTTCTGAGATTACATGATGAAACTTTGATCGCTTCTGCCAACGATGATGGCTAATTCCACTCTCTTCGGTCTACCATCTCGGTTACAAGTCATAAAGGAAGCAGACAGTAGCTCGAACATATGAACATACATACAAATGAGACACATTACTAATCACGTAGGCCGTTTGAATTATAGGTCGCAGTAGTTGTCTCAAGCAGGGAGCTTGGACTAATGTTTCAAAACAAATGAATGACTACAGGTGATGGCATGTCAACTTAGCCTACTTGTATGTATCTGTCATCTTTATCGTTTCTGGTCTGATCACATTCCTGCAAGCAATCTGGTTGACCTCTTTAGTATTAGTCTTTTATATATATGGAATAACATTCCATATTTTTATTATGTAATCACTTACATAAAAGCTCGGTCAGCTACCAAAACCAACCACTGAATATTACTCAAGCTTGACTTATAGGAGTGTGATACAGACACTATGTGAAGGCTTATAGATATATAGAAAATACTTATAAGTAAAAAAAAAATTCATGGTGTACACAAATACCGATTCAAGTAATAAGATATAAAACATAATATGCATATGATGGTATACGTAAATAATAGTGATCACGTTATATATACTGATACAGTTTTTCACTTCATCTCTTTAACATACATATACTACAGAAATACTAATGTACTCTGATAATTGCAAAAAATAAAGATTAACATGATAAAAATCATATTTTAACTGATAAAAATTTCATATATGAATTGATAAAAATTATTAATGTTTATGCTGATTGATTCGTTGATTTTTATGCTAACTGTTATATATCTGCAGTTATTGGTAAGATAAAAGGTAACAGATTGATTATAGGCTACCTGATTTATTTATACATATGTATATGGATTCATATAATTATGATTAATATATGTGCACTTTAAATAGATTCCTATTGCGTACACGCAAAGATATATTTCGACTCTGTTATTTATGATCATTTATATATAGGATACATGATACTTTATATATAGGATACATGACCAAGGTTATACTACTACACATTTAACTAGCGTTCGAACAATTTTTCGTCCATTACACAGTTCCAGACAACCACCTATAGCCAAATGAAATGGCCAATTCCAAATGGTTAAAACAAGGGAAAAATTGCCGGGCGAGGTCCAACGTTCTATTTTGCGCTCATACTTGTTCTCTGCATCCTAAGCCACATGAATACGTTCGCGATGAATAAAATCATCCCCAGCACGAGTCCTTCGCCAGCAACGTAGAGTTGAATATCCTTCTGGTCGTAATTGCCGGAAGTATGTCCCTTTTGTAGACAATTTCTGACAGCCGCCGGAGCATTCCGCATTAAACGAGATTAACGACGGGATACGGGTGTCGGTCGAAGAAGTCCAAGAAATAAGCTTGTTCACTTATGATGGTGCTTATTCCTTTCACATTGTAGGCGGTTGTTACTTGACTGCAGTCGTCCGCAGCGACGAACGATTTTTTTTGATGTTGTGATGTTAAACTCTCGTACTGCAGGATACTGTAACCAGGTTCCATTAATCAGCCTGCAAGTGAAATTATACTTGTCACAAGGGCAAAGTAAATTCAGAACATCAAATACGGGAGGGAGAGAGCCATTAAGACCAGACTTAACCCACATGAATTCGCTGATATTTTATGGAATTCAAAAGAGTCAGCTGAACAAACTTTTTTATCCATGGCATTAATAATGAGTGAACCTATCCAGGTCTATGATGACTGTAAAAATATCCATAATTATAAAAAATAAACAGATATCAATACGAATCCCAAAGAAAATTCGATATTACTGTTAGTAAGTTACTAGACAAAGAAGTGGAAAACGGAGCTATTTGTAAGATTGCCAGGCAACATAAGAGTCAAAGAGAATATTAATCATGATTCTGTATTTCTCTATGCTTACTGAAATTAAGTTGGGATAAAATCCGATCCTATGTGCCCCTAACAAAAGTTTCATATTCAAATTTCTCGCGCGCATCCTCTGAGGTTAATTTTTAAACTTTATTAATAGGCAGGCGATGCAACGAAAGAACCCACTATGTAACTAATTTCTATATAAGTTTTGGGTTTTTTTCAAGAAAATGTGACATTTTCCCATGAATGTCATTTACTTGAATTGTAATAGACTAATGTTGCAAGTAAATATTTCATATCCATGACTTGATACTTCTAAATGTCCGTTTACCAATATCATAAGTTGATTTATTGACTCTAATTGTCTATGAGGTTCAGAAAAAATTAATTCATTTTGATGTTATAGGAATTCTATTTGCTTATTTTGTTCATTAATTTTAAAATGATTGCGATTCCTTAACCAAGCTTGCATTGCAATGCGGATAAAAATAGGTTATGGCTAAGCATTCCTCTCTCCAGCCAACCTGCTTCGCAAAGCGGTTTATTGAGGTTAAAAGGAACAATGCTGAATCGGCAAACGCAACAGGCACCTTCTAAACTGATGACGTCGTCACCAGCTTAAGAGTTACGTTACTTGCTGTAAAAGATACAACTTTAGTATTTGCAAATGATATTTTTTTTTGTTTTAATTCTCCACCCACACGAGAAGAATGTCTGAAAAAAAAAACAGTACCAAAATTGAACAATATATTAGTTTCATATTGGAAATCTGCATGATTGTAAATAAATGTAATTATGTTAAATTAGATATTCCTTATTCAAACTAATGAAAAAAGGTTTTCATACAAATTCTATGTATACTATTTGCCCTGTATAAGATTATTCGCATAGATATACATTTTCACTTCTAGACTTCCTGACTTTAAAATCTCTTTTATTTTATTTATTTATTTATTTTATTTTATTATTATTTTTTTTTCATTGACTACGAATATAAATCACCGGGACAGACAATATGTCAGTAGGTTTTGATATGTGTTTGAACTTTTAGCTTATTTGTCATTACTAAAGCGTTAAGTTAGAGTCCAAATCTTTACGCATATATATTTGGATATTTAATTAACCTATGGTTACGTTTTGCTTATTGATTTTATCGTGATTCCTTTTTTTGTTATAATTTGTAACCCTTCCGACTTCTTACGGAGTGTATTATATTGGCTCCACTTGTATCCATATTTATTTTATTTTTTACATTTATTTATTTATATAATTTTTTTTATATATATTTGATAAATTAATGGTTGGCTTGAATATGTGGAAAAGTGTTCTAGTGACGTACCGTATAAGGCTACTTGCGGTATCATTTCTACAGATACAAGATATGAATGATAAAGGTATTTAAAACCGCGAGAACCGCTATAATCCAGTTCGGATCCAATATCACGATTTGTAACTCATAAGACATGACACTTTTTTATTTATCTCTTATTCTACCAAACCGATTGACTCTGGGTGATAAAATATAGTATTGGTTTTCTTAATGGAAAGGAATTCACACAACGAGTTAAGGAGATTATTATTGATTTACACCACCCGAGTCAGATTATCATGTGTTGAATTCCATGTTTACTGATTTAGCACTTATAAATATTCCTAGCGCACTCAATTGCGGTGTTTGTTTTTAGTGCTATTAATTCTATATAACGTGTCAAGGGAAACTATTAACACTAAGAAGTGTTTATTTCCTCTGTCAGACTCGTAACTCTGTTAATGATTCTACGTGTATTCTTTCATTGATTGATTTGGCACGGGATAGGGCCTTAAACTGACAGGTGTCTTAGTGTATCCCTTGTTTTCATGACACGTGTTACAATTAGTTATGTGCTTTTTATATCTGTAAGCATTGTAGGCCAGAAAAATAGTGATTTGGATTTCTGTGACATAATAGAGAACCCTAGATGACGGAATGCAACCAGTTTAGGACGATTGGTATGAAAGAGATTATTACTACTACCGGGTCGTTAGTCACCTGCTGTGCTCTTCGGGTTTTCCTCGTCACGGACTTACATATAATATTACATTTGATTACATAGTTCTGATACACATACTTTAAATATACTTTTGCTTTAGGGTTTCTGTTCGAAGTATTTATTGTTTTGCTTAGCTGCGGACCCTTGTTTCCGTTCAAAGTGTTTATTGTTTTGCTTAGCTGCGGACCCTTGTTTCCGTTTGAAGTGTTCATTGTTTTGCTTAGCTGCTGACCTTGTTTCCGTTCGAAGTGTTTATTGTTTTGCTTATTGCTGTTGACTCTTGCTTTGTTCAGTTTGTAACAGTTCGGTGCTCCAACCCAGATATTCAATGTTCGCGATCTCTTGGGTTAAGGAATTTTCTTGTTTAGATACGGTTTTAACAATAGGCACGGATGTTTCTATATCTTTAAGTCCAATTAATGGTTCTTTGCAGTATGGTGCGGGATTGCGGGATAATGCGTCAGCTATGATATTTGCTTTCCCAGGTAATATCTTAACTAGGCTTCAAATACCTGAATGATCATTTGCCAACGAGTTCCTTTGGGACTGTGATTAAAGCCTTTGAAAAAACTTGGTATGGGACTTTATGGTCAGTAAGGATTTTATCAGGATAGCCATAGTTTATGAACTTGAAATGTACTAGTGAGTTAACGATACCTAGCCCTTCCTTGCCTATTACTACAGATTTACTTTCAGAGGGCTTTAGTTTACGTGAATAAAAAGCTATAGGAAAGAACTGTTTATCATATTGCTGAAGTAGTACCCCTCTTACCCCTTGGTCTGAGGCGTCTGTTGCAATAAAAAAAAAATTCCTTATTTAAATCTGGGATTTTTAAGTTAGGTGAGCTGCATTATTCCGCTTTTAAGATATCGAACGCCTGTTGATGCTTTTTAGACCATAATAAATCTACGCCCTTCGTAAGATCTGTTAAAGGAGCTGTCATGATTGAAGAGTTACATATTTACATACGATTGTAATACCCACTACAGCGCAAAAGTGCTGTATCCCCTTTTTATGTTAATAGGTACCGGAAGTTATGAATAGCCGACACCTTACCATGGACTACTTTAAGACCTTGACTAGACACATAAAACGTAAATAAACATGTTCGGTTTTTTAAAAACTCACATTTAGATATTTTACTCTGAGATTATTTGTCTTTGTCTCTGTAGCACTAACTCTAGTTTATGTGAATGTACTTCTAAGGTATTAGAAAAGATTGTAAGATCAACCATATAGGCATGTAGGGTATCCCCTAAAAGTCTCCAAACACTATATTGTAATTGGGGCGCAACGTAATCTGGAGGCATACGTAAAAATTGATAATGTCCCCTGAGTGTGTTGAAAACGGTGTATGAGGTACAATCACTTAGGCAATGGTATCTGGTAAAAGCCTCTAAGTAAGTCTAAGTTGGTGAAAAAAATTTATTCTGACGTTTGAGGGAAAAATTATATGGGCTATTTGATTTCCTAATGACTCCTATTACTAACATTTTTCAACTTCGTCATTTATCTCTATTATGAAATTTCATTGGGGTTCTATACGAAGGTACGTATATAGCTTTATGTTTGTCCTTAGACGGTATTTTGTTTTCAATGACATCCGTTTTTCTCCCAGAGATCACTCTCTAGTGGAGAAACTTCCTGGTATTCAGATAAAAGATAAAAAAAAAATTTCTGCTGAATCACCTCTGCTTAAATGACTTTACGGATATTACTTTAGATAGAGTATAAGAGAGATTCATCTATGACTGGTTGGGCGTGATTAAAAATTAGCAACAATAAAAAAAATGCGATATTTTTATGTATAGGTTTTGTGGATTACTAGATTAACTTGTTGCTGCGAGTCAACCGTGTCTAGGGCTTTGTTCGCGAAAATCATTATATTTCAGAGTGTCGGGAAGGATTAAAATTTCAGATCCCAGCAAAGTCTTTTTACACGTTCTAAGACATTCGAGGGTGCATGCGTCTCGAGATTTTGCGTGCAAACTGCGACTGCGGTTGTGGGAGAATTCTGTTGGGTCATTGAACAATATCACGATTTATGAGACAAATGTATAGTTCCTCTATATAAGTTATTATTTGATTAACTGTCTCTTTTTTTTGTTCAAAACGGATTTTGATATGTTTGAAGGTTTATAGAATTTTCCTTTGATAAACACGCCTTATTTTGCAGGAGGTAAGATAATGTTTTGTATACCCCTAGATGGATATCTTACAATTACGCTAGATACATATCAATGTTTTTTTATAACTATAGAGGTATCTGTAAGCGCTCGCTTATCTGGACTTCTCAATAGGGAAGTTCGAACAACAGACGGTGAGTCCGTAAATACAGGATATTACGTGTACTAAAGGAATAAAACAAGATATTCTAATTTTTACAGCGCGTACAGTCGGGCTTAATCCACCACTACTAATAATAACTTATGTATTAAAAAAACGAGAACATGCTCTGATTACTTGATACGGTCGTGTTATTCATACGAAAATTCCTTTTTAATTCAAAAAGGCATTGGCATAAAAAAAAAAGGTATGGCATAAATGATCCAACATCGCTTTTCCTCTCTGCTGAAGTCGCTTATGTGGAATGTGCTTTGCTTGCTACACTCGGCAGATCTGACTGACCCTGACCGTCTGACTAGATGACACAGTAACCGAGTTTGCATAAGCATGATTTGTTTGATTCTGAATTCATGAATTGAGCGATTACTATTAAAACAAGTTATCTCTACTGCGTTCAATATTAACTGTTTGTACTTGCTGTTTTTACTTCATTCTTTGCTAAAATTTGAAATAGTGAGGGATCCTGGTCAGCGCATTTAGCCTAATGAAAGTTTTTTACAGACATGTTATTCTTTGCAATCCAGCCGTATTTTTAAAGTTAAGTTGAGTCATTAAGGTTAGATTTTTTACGCATAACTAAAGGCTGAAACTGTGATCGGGACTTTACAAAGAATCTTTTATTGTTTGACCCAAAATAGTGTTACCTCTAATTTATCCAGATTTGTACGGGTGTTCCATTTGTTTTTGTGTGTTTTCTAATCACTACGGTGCCTAACGACCCTATCCATGCATCTGTATAAATACAGACGTCCACTGCGTAAATGCATATTCACTGTTTAATATGATTTGTTACGTAAAGGATTAATAATCACCCAAAATGATAAAACTAACACAGTATATGATTATGATATTTCAGTAGAACTTCTGGAAACAGAAACTCAAAGACATCTCAATGATGTAGATAATTTCTGTAAAAAAGTAAGATTAAGAATGTCTCGTAACTTCAGCCACAGGAATAACGAAATTCGACCTGCAAAGGAAACACTCAAAGTTACTCCAAATGAATAAAAAAGGTTGTACTTAGCTTGATTTTTTGGGAAGTCACGGTGTTCCGATAACGACACACGGCCTTGGCCCTCCTCTTTAGCGGATGACCTGGTTTGGCTTGAGTTTCCCCCGTGCGTGTTGTTTGGATGATTCGAGCCCTTGAAGATCCAATGCTGCAGACGCGTTCGGTTTGTTTCTTAAAGTGCCGGAAGCGCTCAATAACGATGTTTTCTTGAATGATTCTAATGAGAGACGAAGCTTGCGTTGCCGTAGGAAAAGACACGTCGGGTTTGTTTTTTGAAGTTATTCACTACTGAAATTGCTCACTAAACGATGATAATAAGTTGCTTGAAGAATCTCTTGCTTTCGTCGTCGTTGATTTCTGATATGATACGTTATTCCTTATTCTTCGGAAGACGTTGAAGAGTTCTTGTTGTTTTTTGAAGTCGCGCACTAAACGATGATACTAAGTTGCTTGAAGAATCTCTTGCTTTCGTCGTCATAGACTTCTGATGATACATTATTCATTATTCTGGTTTTTCTTCGGAAGACGTTGTAGAGTTCTTGTTGTTTTCTGAAGTCGCTCACTAAACGATGATACGAAGTTGCTTGAAGAATCTCTTGCTTTCGTCGTCATAGACTTCTGATGATACATTATTCATTATTCTGGTTTTTCTTCGGATGACGTTGTAGAGTTCTTTAGTAATCTGCCACCAATATTAGGGCTGTTGCCTTGTATAATAAGGCGCCCTATGAGGTAATGTTAGACTTGTGATAATCTTACGCTAAGTCGGTTGGTTATGCACTTCAATACTCATTGGAGTGTCTTGGGGTTTGTAGATCACTTACGAAGTCGGTATTATCTTCTTTGGTTATGACGACGATGTGTTAAACTCATGATGATATCTTTCTGATGTGAGGTTCTAGTAGAAAACACGAAATATAAAAATACATATATTCTTCTGAGATTACATGATGAAACTTTGATAAAGATGTACAAGTCTTCTAATGACGATGGCTTGATCGCTTCTGCTAACGATGATGGCTAATTCCACTCTCTTCTGTCTACCATCTCGGTTACAAGTCATAAAGGAAGCAGACAGTAGCTCGAACATATGAACATACATACAAATGAGACACATTACTAATCACGTAGGCCGTTTGAATTATAGGTCGCGGTAGTTGTCTCAAGCAGGGAGCTTGGACTAATGTTTCAAAACAAATGAATGACTACAGGTGACGGCATGTCAACTAAGCCTACTTGTATGTATCTGTCATCTTTATCGTCTCTGGTCTGATCACATTCCTGCAAGCAATCTGGTTGACCTCTTTAGTATTAGTCTTTTATATATACGGAATAACATTCCATATTTTTATTATGTAATCACTTACATATATAAGATCAATAAATCAATAGAAGTAAATAAATGAAAATGAAAAAATAAATAAAACTAAATAAACAAAAATAAATAAATCGAAATAAATAAATAAAAATAAATAAATAAATAGAAATAAATAAATAACTAGAAATAAATAAGAAAATAAGAATAAATAAATAGTTAAAATAAAAAATAAATTAAATAAATAAATAGATAAAAATAAATAAATAACAAAAATAAATAATAATAAAAAAATATAAAAACTTAATAAACAAAAATAAATAAATAAATAGAAATAAAAAATATAATTAAATCAATAAAAATGAATAAGTATAAATAAATATATATTAATAGAAGTAAAAATATAAAAAAAAAAACTAAATTGGGATGAAAAATAATAAAAAATAAAATAAAATGAAAATAAATAAAACTAAATTAAATATTGATAAATAAAAAACGAAGATAAAATTAAAGAAATAAATAAATAAAAAAAGTAAAATATATAAATGATTTAAAGTCAATAAAGAATATAAAAATAAAAATTAAAAAAAAATAAATAATAAAAATAAAACAATAAAAATTAAATAAATAAATTAATTAAATAAAAAATAAATAAATGAAAAAATAAAAATAAAAATAAAAAATAAATAAATAAATAACTAAATAAATAAACAAATAAAAAATTAATAAATAAATAGAAAATAAATAAAAAGAAATAGATAAATAAATTTAAAATAAATAAATAAAATATCAAATTAAAACAAATAAATAAAAAAAATAAATGAAAAAATATGAATAAATAAATGAATAAATATAAATAACGAAAAATAAATATATAAAAAAATAAATTAATAAAATAAAATTAAATATTAAATTAAATTAATAAATAACATAAATAAATAAATAAATAAATAAAATAAATAAAAATCAATAACAATAAATGAATAAAATAAATGTATAATTAAGATAAATAAAAAAAATAAATAAAAATAAATAAATAAATAAAATAAAATAAAAATATAAACAATAAATAAAAAAAATATAAGATAAATAATAAGAAAAAATGAAATGAGAAAATTAAGAAACGAAATTAAAAAATAAATAAATAAAATAAATAAAATATAAATAGATAAATAAATAAATAAATAAATAAATAAAAGTAAATAAGTATAAAATAAATATATAAACAATTAAATTGTAAAAAATTTTTAAAAATTTAAATGAATGAAAAAAAATAATGAAAAATTAAATAAATAAAAATAAATAGTAAAAAAAAATAGAAAGTAATTAAAAATAAATATTTATTTATAAATAAACAATAAGAAGTAAATAAAAATAAATAAATAAATAAAAATAATTCAATAAAAAATAAATGAAGAAAATAAATAAGTAAACAGATAAATAAATAAATAAATAGATAAATAAATAAATAAATAAATAAACTAAATAAATAAATAAACAAATAAAAATGTAAAAATTAATAAACAAAAATAATTAAATAAATAAAAATAAATATATCAAATAAACAAATAAAGTGAATAAGTATAAAAAATATATAAATATTTAAAGTTAAAAATTCTTTAAAATAAATAAATGAATAAAACTAATAAAAAATAAATAAGAATAAATAAATAAATAAATCAATCAATAGATATAATTAAATAAATAGATAAATAAATAAATAAATAAATAAATAAATAAATAAATAAATAAATAAATAAATAAATAAATAAATAAAATGAACAAAATAAAAATGAATAAATAAAATAAAAATTAATAAATAAATAGATAAATAAATAATTGAAAAAATAAAAAAATAAAAAAATAAAAATAGGATGCAATATTCATGTTAGATTTGAGGCCTAATTTCTGTTTCAAAAAATCACTTTAAAAATTGCATTAATATTGGAAAATGAATATAACAAAGAAAAAAACAGCTAAAAATAAATAACTTTCAATATGATATTTTAAGGACTTTTTCCGTCTTTTTCATGACTGATTTATATTTCAAAAATAATTTGAAAAATCGCCTAAAACTAGGAGAATATCGCTCTCACGACTACAATCCCTTCTCTCTCTCCCTAACTCTGGAGTTCCTGAGCTATTCCTGTTTTCTATATCGGCTGCCTCTGTCTTTGACTCATGCAACTGCTTCTTTTGCTGTTCTTCCTCTCTCTTTGCTTCTAGAGTTGTAACTCCCATTATGGCACTTCTGAAGAGGGCATCCGCTAATTTATTAGTTTTCCCTGCTATATGATCAATTCCCACAATGTCGAACTCTAACAGCCGTTCTATCCAACGAGCCTGTCGAGTGGTCAAATCCCCTTTCTTGAATAAATCTGTCAACGGGTGATGATCGGTGTTAATTTTGACTTTATGCCCCACTAGAAAGTAGCAATGTCTCCCAGCATCCATAGAATAGTCAATGCTTCTCTATCGAAGGTACTGTAATTCTTCTCTGTGCCTTTTAATGCTCGTAATGCAAAACAAATCGGCTTTTCATTCCCTGCATCATTAACTTGAGAAATCACTCCCCCGATAGCTATACTACTCACGTTGGTGGTTACTACAGTGCTCGATCGAACTTTGGATAAGCTAATAGTTCATTAATAGTAAGTGAAATCTTTAATTCTTGAAAAGCCATTTCTTCCTCTCGTTCCCAATTAAAATCTGACTGCTTTCTCAATGAATCTAGTGGTCTCGCTATTTTACTAAAATCTTTTATGGATTTACGATAGTAGCCTGTGAGCCCAAGAAAGCTGGCTACTTCCTTTGCATCCTTCGGTCGGGGAAATTCTTTAATTGCTGCTACTTTATCAGCACAAGGTTTAAGGCCTTCAGATGTTACGATGTGCCCCAAAAATTCAACTTCTTGATGAAAGAATTTACATTTGGTTAGATTACTTTTCATTCCCTGTCACTTTAAAGCTTTCAAGACTTCAATAATGTTCTTCTTGTGTTCTACTGTATCCCCTACTATGATTATTTCATCTAAATAAACAAACACGCTATGTCCTAATAGCGAAGCTAATACAGACATCATAACGTGAAAAATGAGCAGCATTCTTTACCCCAAAAGGGAGGTAATTATATTCAAACAATTGATCATTAGCTATAAAGGCTGTCTTTTCCTTGCTACTCTCGTCTATAGGTATTTGATTATACCCTGACTTTAAATCTAAGGTGGTGAATAATTTACTATCCCTGACCTTAATTAACGACACTTCGATAGAGGGCAATGGGAATGCATTTGTAAGTGTTACATAAGTAGAATATATGGAATGTTATTCCATATATAAAAACTTAAAACTATGACTAATTAAAACCAGATTGCTTGCAGGAATGTGATCAGACCAGAGACGATAAGTAGGCTACGATGACGTATACAATAAAGTAGGCTAAGATGACCTATACAATAAAGTAGGCTAAGATGACGTGTATAATCAGTCAGTGTCTAGTGCCGTCACCTGTGGTCATTCATTTGTTTATAAACTATAGCCCAAGCGTCTTGCTTGAGGCGTCCACCGTGACCTATAATTCAAACGGCCTACGTGATTTGTAATCTATGTCATCTGTGTGTATGTTCGTATGTTCGAGCTACTGTCTGCTTTCTTTAAGAATTGTAAACCAGATTGTAGGGAGAAGCGATCAAGCCATCGTCATTAGAAGACCTGTCCATTTTTATCTGAGCTTCATCATGTAGAATTCAATCAGCCATCATCATTGGCAGACTTGTACAATTTCATCTTGTAATCTCAGAAGAATAGATGTATTTTTGTACTCAGTGTTTTCTACTAGAACCTCACATCAGAAAGAGATCGAATGAACTTATAACTATCGTCATGAGTTTAACATATCTCTGTCGTCATAACCAAAGAAGATATGGACTTCGTAAGTTATCAAACCCCAAGACACTCCAATGAGTATGGAAGTCAGATCAACCGACTTAGCGTAAGATTATCACAAGTCTAACATAACCATTCAAATTTTATATATACTATTTACCCTGTAAGATCCATATAGGATTATTCACATAGATATACATTTTCACTTCTAGACTTCCTAACTTTAAAATCGCTTTTTTTTTTTCTTTTTTTTTCATTGACTACGAATATAAACTGCCGGGACAGACAATATGCCAGTAGGTTTTGATATGTGTTTGAACTTTTAGCTTATTTGTCGTTAATATCCCTAGAATACTGAATGGACTACTAAACTTAAGCGTTAAGTTAGAGTTCAAATCTTTACGCATATATATTTGGATATTTTATAAACACTTACTGCATATGGTTACGTTTTGGTTATTGATTTTATCGTGATTCCTTTTTTTATTATATCGACTCCACTTGTATCCATACCTTTTTTTTTTTTATTTGATAAATTAATGGTTGGCCTGAATATGTGGAAAAGTGTTCTAGCGGCGTACCATATAAGGCTACTTGCGGTATCAATTCTGTGGATACAAGATATGAATGATAAAGGTATTTAAAACCGCGAGAACCACTAGATTATGAACTTAAAATGTACTAGTGAGTTAACGATACCTAGCCCTTCCTTGCCTATTACTGCATATTTACTTTCAGAGGGCTTTAGTTTACGTGAATAAAAAGCTATAGGGAAGAACTGTTTATCATATTGCTGAAGTAGTACCCCTCTTACCCCTTTGTCTGAGGCGTCTGTTGCAATAAAAAAAAATGTTCCTTATTTAAATCATGGATTTTTAAGATAGGTGAACTGCATAATTACAATTTTAAGATATCGAACGCCTGTTGATGCTTTTCAGACCATAATAAATCTACGCCCTTCTTCGTAAGATCTGTTAAAGGAGCTGTCATGATTGAAGAGTTACATATTTACATACGATTGTAATACCCACTACAGCGCAAAAGTGCTGTATCCCCCTTACGTTAATAGGTACCGGAAAGTTATGAATAGCCGACACCTTACCATGGACTACTTTAAGACCTTGACTAGACACATAAAACGTAAATAAATATGTTCGGTTTTGAAACTCACATTTGGATATTTTACTCTGAGATTATTTGTCTTAGTGTCTGTAGCCCTAGCTCTAGTTTATGCGAATGTACTTCTAAGGTATTAGAAAAGATTACAAGACCAACCATATAGGAATGTAGGGTATCCCCTAAAAGTCTCCAAACACTATATTAATCATTCTGGTGAATGTACTTGGGGTGTAACGTAAACCGAAGGCATACGTAAAAATTGATAATGTCCCCTGAGTGTACTGAAGGCGGTGTATGGGGTACACTCACATAGCTAATGGTTTCTGGTGAAAGCCTTTAATTAAGTCCAAGCTGGTGAAAAATTTATTCTGACCTAACAAAGATAAGATATCGTCGGTACATGGCACTGGAAAACGATCGGGAATCGTTTCCTTGTTTTAAACGACAGAAATCTATGCCGACACGCCAAGTCCGATCCTTTTTTTTTTTTTTTTTTTTTTTGCATGATGTTTAAGGGAAAAATTATATGGGCTATTTGATTTCCTAATGACTCCTATTACTAACATTTTTCAACTTCGTCATTTATCTCTAATTTTGAAATTTCATTGGGAGTCTATACAAAGGTGCGTATATAGCTTTATGTTTGTCCTTAGACTGTATTTTGTGTTCAATGACATCCGTTTTTCCCCAGAGATCACTCGCTAGTGGAAAAACATCCTGGTATTCAGATAAAAGATAAAAAAAAAAAAAATTCTGCTGAATCACCTCTGCTTGAATGACTTTACGGATATTACTTTAGATAGAGTATAAGAGAGATTCATCTACAACTGGTTGGGCGTGATTAAAAATTAGCAACAATAAAAAATGTGATATTTATAACTTCCGTATCCACGATATGTATAGGTTTTGTGGATCACTAGATTTAACTTGTTGCTGCGAGTCAACCATGTATAGGGCTTCGTTCGCGGAAATCGTTATATTTCAGAGTGTTGGGAGGGATTAAAATTTCAGATCCCAGCAAAGTCTTTTTACATGCTCTAAGACATTCGAGGGTGCGTGCTTCTCGAGATTTTGCGTGCACACTGCGACTGCGGCTGTGGGAGAATTCTGCTGGGTCACTTGAACAATATCACGATTTATGAGACAACTGATTGGTTCCTCTATATAAGTTATTATTTGATTAACTGTCTCTTTTTGTTCAAAACAGATTTTAATGTGTTAGGAGGTTTATAGAATTTTCCTTTGATAAACATGCCTTATTTGGCAGGAGATAAGATAATGTTTTGTATACCCATAGATGGATATCTTACAATTACGCTAGATATAGATCAATGTTTTTTATAACTATAGAGGTATCTGTAAGCGCTCACTTATCCGCCACTACTGAATCTGTGTTACTCTACGACCATTAACTCTTTATTGCCAGTTACTGAAACATACTCTGGACTTCTCAATAGGGAAGTTCGAACAACAAACGGTGAGTCCATAAATACAGGAAATTACGTGGACTAAAGGAATAAAAATAAGATATTCTAATTTTTACGGCACGTACAGTCGGGCGTAATCCACCGCTACTTATAATAACTTATTGTATTAAAATTACGAGAACCTGCTCTGATTACTTGATACGGTCGTGTGAGTCATAGGAAAATTCCTTTTTAATTCAAAAGGTATTGGCATGAATGATCCAACATAGCTCTCCCACCTCCACTAGAGTCGCTTATTATGTGGAATGTGCTTTGCTTTGAACACTCGGCAGATTTGACTGACTCTGACCGTTATGCTAGATGGCACAGTAACCAAGTTTGCTTAAGCACAATTTGTTTGTTTCTGATTTTTAGGGCTACTGTTTACCTATTTCTTTTTATAATAATTAGGATTCTTCTCTTTATTACCATCGGCGATGTATTGTGTGTTTTTAGCACTATGTTGCTGTTATTTACGTATAAAGCAACGAACGTAAGAATGACGAACTATTATGAATTGAGCGATTACTATTAAACAAGTTATCTCTACTGTATTATTATTAACTATATGTACTTGCTGTGGTTTACTTCCATTCTTTGCTAAAATTTGAAGTAGTGAGGGATCCAGGTCAGTGCATTTAGACATTTTGTTGATTTGTTTATATGAATGTTAAGTATGTTAGCCTAATGAAAGTTTTTACAGGCATGTTATTCCTTGCAATCCAGCCGTATTTTTTAAAGTGAAGTTGAGTATAGAGATTCGATTTTTTAAGCATAACGCATAACTCAGGGCTGAAACTGCGATCGGGACCTTGCAAAGGAGCCTTTATTGTCCTGACCCAAAACAGTGTTACCTCTAATTTATCCAGGTTTCTACGGGTGTTCCACTTGTTTTTGTGTGTTTTCTTATCACTACGGTGCCTAACTACCTAAACATTGAATATGCATAAACGCATATTCAATGTTTAATATGATTTGTTATGTACAGAATTAATAATCACCCAAAATGATAAAAATAACACAGTATATGATTATGATATTTCAGGAGAACTTCTGGAAACAGAAACTCAAAGATAAAAACTCGCAGTAGCGAAATCCCAATGATGTAGATAATTTCTGTAAAAAGTAAGATTAAGAATGTCTCGTAACTTCAGCCACAGGAATAACGAAAATTCGACCTGCAAAGGAAACACTCAAAGTTACTCCAATGAATAAAAAAATATTGTACTTAGCTTGATTTTGTGGGCTGCCACCAATTTTAGGGCTGTTGCCTTGTATAATAAGCACGTACCAACAAAAAAAAGAGCAACAACTTCAGGTAAGTTCAGCGAAAGCCCCGGCGAAATCGCAGGCTATAGCTAGGAAGAAATATTCAGGAAAAATTCAAATCTCGATTTAGGGACAAAACCTTTTGAGAGTTTGTAGTTATTATGTCACTTGATAGCCTAAAAACATCTAAAAATATTATTAGGACAATCAAAGAAAACCCACCTCAAAAAAAAAAAAAAAAAAAAAAAAAAAAAAAAAAAAAAAAAAAAGGGAGTGGGGGTGGTTTTTCTTTGATTGTCCTAAATAATATAATTTTTAGATGTTTTAGGCTATGAAGTGACATATTAACTACAAACTCTCAAAAGGTTTTGTCCCTAAATCGAGATTTGAATTTTCCTGAATATTCTTCCTAGCTATAGCCTGCGATTTTGCCGCCGGGGCTTTCGCTGAACTTACCTGAAGTTGTTGCTCTTTTTTTGTGGTGGTACGTGCTTATTTACTGGTTCTATTTTCTTTGATAATTTTTTTTGTGCATGTTCCAGGTGGATATACCACATTCTGTCACACCGAATTTCTATTCAAGACTGTAGTTTCCTCACCAATCACCAAATAACCTTCAGTACGATGGGGCCCGGAATTTTTGCATTTTTCACATTTTTTTTGTTTAATAAAATCATTAATTTTCCTGTAGGATGATAAAACTCACAGAGAATATGCGTTATTATAGTGCTAATAATGCCTGATAATTTCATTAGCCTGTCTTGATTAGTGTATTTTTGGCAAATATTTTTTACGATCGGCACCCCCCAAAGTGGAGCCTACCCTTGTGCTCAGTTAGATATGAACAACATAGTTCGGCAATTTTCCATCTATAAATAACATGAACCATACCATGGATTGGAACTCATCCCGAATCCATAAGAGTAGCTGTCGATACAAATGTCATATGGTAGAATCTTTACTGATGAAACAACAAGATAATAGGATCAACCTTTCCAATGGAGCTGGAACTCTGACTAGATAGATAATATCTTCCTTAAGGCAACAATGGAGCAGGTTAAGACAATTACCAGAACCAATGGCGGCTTAACAGTGACCCCAGGCATCACCTAAGGGCATATCTCCCACTATATATTTCACTAGTGAAACTACTTTTTGTCATTCATTGATTGATACAGGTGGAAGTGAACCACCTAAATATAGTCCTTAGCCTTTAAACCAGAGTGTTTTAATGGGCCCTTTTATACTATCTATATATATATATATATATATATATATATATATATATATATATATATATATATATATATGTATATATATATGCTTACAAAATCACAGTAGATGCACGTGACTTCATAAATAAGCGAATTCCTACAGGAAAATGATAGTCAGAAATCCAAGCGCTTTCATCTTTACTGAGACATTGTCAAGGGGCTAATGCAAGTACAATTGGAGAGAAAGGTTCAGGTACAAAACAAGATCAAGAATACCAGATGGTTAATTGTCAAAAGGGTAAAATTAAGTGAGATAATCCAGGATTACAGGATATCACACGGTCACAAACCTAAACAGATTTGGACCCTAACCGAAATTACAAAGTATCCAAAACCAACGAATTACCTGAGCGCGAAAGGTATTTGAGGGTGAGAGACATTAAACTTATAGCCTCTCGCGGTGATGGGATAGGTAAACGCTTCACTGACGTTCCTGGCTTGAATGTCTTCTTGGGTTCGCCCCCGGGACCAGGCAAATCTATTATCGTATAAAATCGTATATATATATATATATATATATATATATATATATATATATATGATATATATATATATATATATATATATATATATATATATATATATATATATATATATATATGTATGATTATATATATATATATATATATATATATATATATATATATATATATATATATATATATATATATATATATATATATATATCATATATATATATATATATATATATATATATATATATATATATATATATATATATATATATATATGCGTGTGTGTGTGTGTGTGTGTGTGATATATATGTGCATATGTGCATAGTTTTGTATATATATATATATATATATATATATATATATATATATATATATATATATATATATATATATATATGCAATTTCTTAACATAAAAATATAAAATTTTTTCTTCTATGTTTTTACGAGCATTGCGCATTGTCATTGTGGATGGTAATTGCTTCATAGCAAGAAAGTTAAAGACAAGGAGAACGCATTTTCGAGAAGTTTCGGCAGCAAGGAGGTTTTCGCGCCACTGTTGGAGGCGCCTATGTTCGTGGTTGTTCCAGAATCGGCAGGGGGGTGTTGTGGATCTCGTCGTTACGTGAGAAATGCCGCGATTTCTGATGCAATGCCTCGTCTAGATTCATCTAAGAAGTTCTAGAAATCCCTGGAGTCGGTGACGTTCGCCGTAGGCTCCACCCCCTGAGTGCTGTATAAATACGACGAACGAACTTTGGAGAGCAGTGATCATAGAAGAAAGAGATCGTTAAAAAGAGAGATCACCAGTCAGATTATCAGTGAGAGATCAGCTGCAGCAGAGATCTTCCGTGAGATACGAGAAAAGGAACCGATGAAGGATCAATCAAAAGAAGAGTTGGTTGGATATTGGTCTAGTCGTCTTCAGTGTGGTCTACCGTGTTATCTCGACGTCGAGCAGACTTCAGAGAAGATAAGGTCCTGTTACAGGTGTTGGGGAAATCCTGCCTTACAAGAAGATTATTTTTGTTTCTGCAATACGGAGTCAAGAGGACATCCGCAATCGCCGATCTACATTTAGGAAGCCAGCGCTTCGAACCGCCAAATCGAGTAGCAAGTATTCAATTGCCGCACTGTTCCCCGTTCATGCAGTGTAAGATTCTGTCTTTTTATGTAAATAGGAGATACCATTCTGCATTTACCTTTGTTAGTAAGCTTGTAAAAAATAAACCTTTGTTTGTGTTAGTGTTTCTTCTATATCATATCCCCAGTTTCAACTGTTTGTGTGATAAGTTTTTTTTTATTTTATATCGAACCTGAAGCGGACTTCCCTCAGAGGCCGTAACATTGTCTCTGAGATATTCAAGAGTCCGTAACATCAGTCCCCATATTTGGATCAAATAAAAAAATAAAAAACTAAATCAATAAATAAAAATGAATAAATAAATAAGTCAAAATAAGTAAACAAAAATAAATAAATGAAAATAAATAAATAAATAAAAATCAAATAAATAAAAATAAATAAATAAAAATAAGTAAATAGATAAATAAATAAAAAATAAAAATAAGTAGAAAAATTATAAATAAAAATAAATAGATAAAGAATAAATAAGAGTAAATAGATGACAATAAATGTATAAATAATAATAATAAATAAATAAAAATAAATAAATAAAAATAAATAATAGAATAAATAATAATAATTAAATAAATAAAAATATAAATAAATAAATAAATAAAAATAAATAAATAAATAAACAAATAAACAAATAAATATAAAATCAAAAAAAATATATAAAAACATATAAATCAAATGAATAAATAAATAAAAATAGATAAATAAAAATAAATGAAAAAATATGAAACCAAATGAAAAATTAAATGAATGAATGAATAAATAAAAAAAATAAATCAATA
>NC_061100.1:62733122-62755943 GCF_015104395.2 Macrobrachium nipponense
GTCGAGACCGATCTCTAGCGTCAGGCGAGCTGCCGCTGGTCACCGTATCCGCCCGGTCCCATCGGGAGCGGCGGACGGGTGACCTGCTAGGCTCTGTGTCGCGTCGAGACCGGCCAGCGTCCTCTCGGCGCGTCGAGTCGCTGGTACCAGCCGTGGCTGGTACCGGCGGCCGCGGGGACTCCTTCCTCGCCTCAAACCCGTGGCTGATCAGCGACCGTCACGTTAGCCCGAGCAGCCAGTTGATCGCTGCGAGAGCGTCCACTGGCCTGGCGAGAGTCGTGTGCACGACTCTCGCCAGTCTTCTGCTCCGCGCCGCTGTCTTGACGGCGAGCGAGCTCGGGCAGTCAAAACTTTGGCTGGACGGTCTTCTTGGAAGAGCGTCCACTCGGTGCTTCTCGCGAACGAGAAGCGGCCGAGACGGAACCTGGTTTAGCGGCAGACCCGCTAGCACCAGGTGAGGACGCACCCAGCCGAGGCTGGTGCCCTCTGGTCCCCGTCGACTTCTTTCTTTGCAGAAGAAGCGCGACGGGCCCCGTTCCCGAAGGAACAGGAGGACCAGCAGAAGAGCTCCCCAGCTCGCCTGAGCGAGCCGGGCCCTTAGAAGATCCCGAAGGAGTCTCTTAGGGGGGAAGGAGGCAACCTTCTTCTTCTTCGGCTGTTTGGCTTAGAAGTCGAAGGGGAAGGTCTTCTTCGCCAGGCTCCGCAGGACAGACGTCAGGTCTTCCATCCAGGAGGGAGCCGGGGCAGTTGCCGAAGCAACAGGGCCCGACTGCACCTGTCCGGAAAGACCTGAGACTGTGACAGCATCACCAACAGCAGGAACAACAGGAACAGGTCCAGGAACCGCAGGAACATCTGAAAGTGAATGAGCAGCAGGCACCTGATCTGAAAGGGAATGAGCGGCTGGGACAGCAACAGGTACGGCAGGCACGGCAGGTACCACAGGAGAGACAGGCGTCCTGTCGGCCAGCTACCGTCATCCTCGGCACTGGCGGCAGGTTCCAGGGGGGTACTCTTTTGGGCAGCGGCAGTCCGGGGTCGGCAATACAAGAACCCAGGTGGCGGTGGCACCGTCCTGATTGGCACGGCAGGAATTGGTTCTGGATTGCAGCCGTGGGTGTTACCGACATGACATGTGGTGTGTACACCAGGTGCGGTGACATCTCATATGCTGGTGTCGAGATTTGGTTGTTGTAGTGGTTACCGTATCATGAGTGACCACTGCCGACCCCGCCAACCGCTGAATCAACCCCTGCAGTCCCAGCGACTCTCACACCTGTCCCAGGTCGTCCTCGCTGATGGCAAACCTGCGGAAGCAACAGTCGGGTTAATTAGAGGGGCTTCCTCGCGCCTGGGGGGAGAGAACCCCACCCAGAGCGGACGGAAGACCCCGAGTACAACTGGACGTCCGTTACCAAACAGGAGTCACTGGACTTCCGATGACTTCTTGTGTCCTCGTACAGCACCCACTGCGCCTCTGACGAATGCATACACGTTACACAGGCTCGTTGCGGGAGCACTCTCGCCCCCGACAACGAGTACAAACCTCGTGAGGATCTACATCTACATTCAAGGTCGTCTCCCACGGATGTAGCACCTGCGGTAACATAGATAGATTAGTAAGAGGGGTTCCCTCACGCACGGGGGAAGACATGCCCCACCCCGAACGCAAGGAAGCCCCCACATACAAAATACAATGAAGAAAGCCTGAGCGGGGGGGCAGCAAGGAAAGGGACGAAGAATCGGCTACCACCAACTTCCTGGCAGACCATTCGCTTCCCCCACCCCCGCACAGCAGTGAAAAGTAATATGGAAAATGAAACAGAATACTGCCCTTGCGATTCACTTCATAGAACTTAAAGGAGAAAAGAATCAATTCCGGGTAAGAACGGCGGAAACTTGATCCAATAATATGATGCTATCATTAAAAAATATATATGAAAATGAAACAGAATACTGCACTTGCGATTTCATTTCACATAAAAAATCGTAAGGATCAATTCCCGGGTAAGAACGAAAATTGATCCAGATTAAATTCATGCAACCAATAAATGAAAATGAAAGAATATTGCAATTGCGAATCCACTTTCATTGCATCTATATACAAAATTAAAAGTTCGTGCCGAGCGCACTCACACTCTCGGTAACGAACGCACAGGGCAAAAATATAATGAAAAAAGTACTTACATTTTTCAATTACACCCTTTCGCCCAAATACATGACTCGGCGCGAGCGCGCCCGCCCTCGGCACCGAGACATAATTCAAGGGTTCATAATTAAGTAATGAAAATGAAAAACAGTGTACTTACAGTTCATTTCAAGTCAAACAAACCATTAGTAGAAAACACAATATAAACAAAGCATACGACGATGAAGCGGGCAGAGAGCGATGACGAACACGTCCTTCACACCCGCGGCCGAAAGCAAAAGTGATTTGTTTACCTCCCAGTCGCGCGGCGCGCGACTGTCGGACAAGCAGTTAACTACCGTTCTCCCCTTGTTCGAAGCTTACGACCGTTCCAGCTGCCGCTTAGCTACTTCCTATTGTTAAAGGACCGATGGTTTGTATTACGTATCGGAACAACTTTATTGTATCATAACAATATCATTTTCACACATTCAACTTACCTGTCAGATATATACATAGCTGATTGACACCCTTTGGTGGAGGGCAAGAGACAGCTAACTTACTGACTAGACAGGTAAACAACATATGTTGTAGGTATAAATAAACCTTGGTTCCTACCTTATTAGATGGAAGGACTTCGGCTACTGCCCGGAGTCTGCTTCACCTCAAGAGCCTTAGCGAGATAGTGATCTGTGGCCAAGAGTCCTTGCTGGTCTGTCGATGGGGTCTTATCCACTTACTCGGCAGAGCCTAACTGGCATTTGTCAAGGGGTGCTAATCCGCTTATATGACAACACGCCTTCTTTAAGGAGCACACAACCGATCCCGATCACCCGAACCTAACCCGTGTTAGTTCTACGATTGTTAAGAGTCATCCCCAAACTCTTAGCAAACAACCACAAACTCGAAAATCCATACAAAATCAAACAAAAATTTTGTACCCCTCTAATAGTCAGCTGTCACTCGATTTCCTAATGAAGAGAAGTGAAGGCCGCCAGCCCTGCGACATCTGACACTCCCATGCACAGGAAACACAAGAACACATCCGACAAGAGGTTACGTACACATATTTAAGGATCGGTGCTCTCTCCTTTACCCAGAACCGTCTGTGCTGACACAAACGGACCTAGAGAAAAACATTTCTCTACGTTTACTCGCACATCTTTTAAATAATGAGATCGCAAATACTGAGTTGCATCTCCAATAGGTTGCGTCCAAAATATTTTTAAGTGACATATTTCTCTGGAACGCAATTGATGTCGCGATTGCCCTTACCTCATGAGCTCTTACTCTTAATAGATTAAAAGAGTCATCTGGGCAGTTCTTATGAGCCTCGGTAATTACACTTCTAACAAAGAAGGCCAAAGCATTTTTAGACATAGGTCTCTTGGGTGTCTTTCACCGAGCACCATAGACCATGTGAGCCTCCCAACCGCTTCTTTCTGTCCAGATAGAATTTCAGTGCTCTAACTGGACAAAGTGATCTTTCTATTTCTCTGCCTACTAGGCTAGTAAGTCCTTTTACCTCGAAACTCCTAGGCCAGGGATTCGAAGGGTTCTCGTTTTTGGCAAGAAAAAGAGTCTGGAATGAACAAATCGCAGAATCTTCTTTGAAGCCAACTCGTGACTCAAGGGCGTGCAACTCACTGACCCTTTTAGCCGTAGCCAGAGATAGTAGAAATATACACTTTCTAGTGATATCCCGGAATGAAGCCGTATGAGGTGGTTCGAACTTTTCCGAGGACAGAAATTTCAGAACCACATCTAAATTCCAGCTCGGAATTCTAGGTTCTACTGACTTCGATGTTTCAAAGGAGTGGATGAGATCGTGCAAATCTTTATTATTCGTCAAATCTAAGCCCCTGTTTCTAAAGACTGACGAAAGCATACTTCTGTATCCTTTAATTGTTGGTACAGAGAGATGTGACTTTTCCCTCAGGAAAAAAGGAAGAAATCCGCAATTTCGGTTACAGAGGTATTGGAAGAGGACAGCTTCTTCGACCTGCACCAGTTTCTGAAAACTTCCCACTTCGATTGGTACACTCGCCTAGTAGATGGTCTGCGGGCTCTAGCAATTGCGCTTGCCGCCTTGCGAGAAAACCCTCTCGCTCTGACAAGTCTTTCGATAGTCGAAAGGCAGTCAGAGCAAGAGCAGGTAGATTTTGATGGTACCTCTCGAAGTGGGGTTGTTTGAGCAGATCTATCCTGTTTGGAAGAGATCTGGGGAAGTCCA
This sequence comes from Macrobrachium nipponense, assembly GCF_015104395.2. Lineage (NCBI taxonomy): Eukaryota > Metazoa > Arthropoda > Malacostraca > Decapoda > Palaemonidae > Macrobrachium > Macrobrachium nipponense. Next base: position 62,737,484 of record NC_061100.1, read on the forward strand.
CTGTCCACTCCATCACCTCCGTGAACCAAATTCGGGATGGCCCAATATGGGGCTATCAGAGTCATTCTGGTTCCCTTCGAGGCCACAAACTTTCTGACTACTTCCCCCAGAATCTTGAATGGGGGAAAAGCGTACACGTCTAGCCCTGACCAGTCCAGGAGAAAGGCGTCTATTGCATAAGCCCTGGGATCTTCTACCAGGGCGCAAAATGTATCTATCCTTTTGGAGAGAAACGTGGCGAATAGATCTATCTGCGGTCCTTTCCCCCAAAGATACCAAAGGGTCTGACAGACTTCCGCGTGGAGGGTCCATTCTGTAGGAAGGACCTGGAAACCTCTGCTCAGTCTGTCCGCTCTCACGTTCCTCTCACTTGAACAAAATCCGTTAGAAGAACCATGTTCCTTTGATTTGCCCAAATCAGCAGATCTCTTGCCAGTTCGTATAGGGCGAGAGAGTGAGTTCCTCCTTGTTTCTTGACATAAGCCAGAGCGGTCGTATTGTCGGAGTTTTATCTGTATTACTTTGTCTCTGACTATCTGCTCGAAGCTCCTTAGCGCGAGGTGAATCGCAAAGAGCTCCTTGCAATTTATGTGCCATGACACCTGCTCTTCCGACCAGGTGCCTGACACTTCTTTGGACCCTAAAGTCGCACCCCAACCTGTCTCCGACGCGTCTGAGAACAATGTCAGGTTTGGGTTCCGTACTTCTAAGGATACTCCTTTGTTTTCTTCTAAGGGGGTCAACCACCACCCTAATTGTTGCTTTACTTCTAATGAGATTGGAAACGTGTCCGAGAGCTGTCCTGTCTTCCAACTCCAACTGCTTCTCAGGAAGAACTGAAGCGGACGGAGATGTAGTCTTCCTAGAGGAAAGAACTGTTTCGAGCGAGGAAAGGGTCCCCAGAAGGCTCAACCATTCCCTCGCTGAAGTACGCTCTTTCTCTAAGAAGTTCAATACTGTGGCACAGCCTTTCCTTACTCTCTCTTGAGAAGGAAATACTCGAAAACCCCGAGAATCCATCTGAATCCCCAGATAGACTACGTTCTGGCTGGGGACCATCTGAGATTTCTCGAGGTTCACGATTAATCCTAATGGTCTTTGTCAATTCCAGGATTGTTGACAGGTCCTCCAGACATGCTTTTGAGACCTGGCCCTGATGAGCCAGTCGTCCAGGTATAGGGAGACGTTTATCCCTTCATGTGAAGGTGTTTTGACACGTTTTTCATCAAGTCTGTAAAGACTTGGGGAGCCGTAGAAAGGCCGAAACACAGGGCCCTGAACTGATAGATCCTTCCCTCGAACATGAAACGAAGGTACTTCCTCAAACGAATGGTGAATCGGGACGTGGAAATATGCGTCTTGAAGATCTAGGACGCCATCCAATCTCCTTGACGGAGAGCTGCAAGTACTGAGGCAGACGTTTCCATGCTGAACTTCTGTTGTTGTACGAATTTGTTCAGCGAACTTACATCCAGTACCGGTCTCCATCCCCCCGAGGCTTTCGCTACGAGAAACAAGCGATTGTAAAACCCCGGGGAGCTTTGATCCAGTACCAGCTCTATTGCTCTTTTGTCCCACATCTGTTCCACCATTTGACGAAGAGTATCCATCAGAACAGGGTCCCTGTATCTGGCTGACAGTTCCCTCGGTGATGTTGTCAAGGGTGGCCTGTCCTTGAATGGGATATAATAACCCTTCTTGATTATTGACATTGACCAAGGATCGGATCCTATGTCTTCCCATGCTCCCGCAAAGAACTGTAACTTGGCTCCTACAGGTGTCTGGAGGAAAGATTTCTCATTTTCCCTTCTTAAAGGGACGGAAGGCAGATCTTCCCCTTTTTTCCGTTGACTTTCTTCTGACGATGGATCTAGCCTGAGGGCCTCCTCGAAAGGGCTGCTGTTGTTGAGCTGGCCTAGAGGCTTTCTTTTCCTCACTGGCCACAGGTCTATTTTTCCTTGAGGATTGCCTTAAAAGATCTTGAGTGGCTTTCTCAGTTAGCGAATGGGCAATGTCTCTCACCAACTGAGAAGGAAATAAATGTTCAGAGAGAGGCGCATACAGCAAAGCGGATCTCTGCGAAGGCGAGACGGCCTTAGTGAGAAAGGCACTATGAACCGCTCTCTTCTTTAGTATCCCGCACCGAAGAGGGACACATTCTGTCGATCCATCTTGAACCGCCTTATCGATGCATGTAAGGATGCTATGTAAGGTTTCAGGCTTAGTTGTTCTTTTTCATGGGACTTCTTAGCAATAACCCCAAGGGACCAATCTAGGAAGTTAAATACTTCTAAGGTATGAAAAAGTCCCTTGAGGAGATGGTCCATTTCCGAAAGACCCCATGTTGCTTTCGCTGAATTTAAGGCATGTCTCCTCGACGAGTCTACGAGACTGGAAAAGTCCGATTCAGCTGAAAACGGGCAGAGACAATCCATATTTTCTCCCGTTTCGTACCATATGCCTCTCCTACCCCTTAGTTTAGCGGGAGGCATGCAAAAGATCGTCCTTCCTATCTCCTTCTTTGTCTTGATCCAGGAGTCAAGAGATTGTAATGGCCCCTTTTCATGGATATTGGCCGGCTTCATTTTCAGGAAAGATGAAGACTTGTGCGCCTTCGTACTTGAAAATAGAGAGCGCGGAGAAGGAGGAGCGGCTGGAGTCAATGCATCTCCATATTCTTTTCTAAGAGAAGAGCAGAAAGAACTTGTAATTCGAAAGCCCTTCTCTGTTAGTAACTTCGTCCTCCGAGACGTCATCTAAATTAATAGGCTCGGAAGGAGAAGGCTCCCTTCCCTCCTCTGTCTCCTCTCTTGATTTCTTCTTTCCGAAGAAGAAGCACTTCTATTAGGAGAGGGGCTAGGAGTAACTCTCTCCTTACGTTTATCATTAGGCGAGTCACGTATAACTGTTTTACGCCTGTTAGACTCCTGTCGGATATCAAGCTCTTCATAAGGAGAATGCGCCTGGCGTTTAGCAGGAGTATCTCGCTGAGAATACTCCTGGAGCCTGGTAGGAGTATCCTGTTTGGAATACTCCTGGCGCCTGACAGTCGTAACACTCTTCGAATACTCCTGCCGTCTGGTAGGCGCATCTCGCTCCAAATACTCCTGGCGCCTGTTAGGAGTATTAAGCTCAGAATACTCCTGGCGCTTGGTAGGCACATCGCGCTTCGAATACTCCTGGCGCCTGGTAGGAGTAAAAAGTCTAGAATACTCCTGGCGCCTGGGAGGAGTATCGAGGTCAGAGTACTCAAGGCGCCTGGCAGGAGTATCTCTTCCCAAATACTCCTGACCTATGGAAGGCGCATCTAGTTCCGAATACTCCTGTGGCTTGGTAGGAGTATCACTCATGGAATGCGCCTTTCGAATGGCAAGTATATTGCGCTTAGCGGGCGCTTTACTCCTATCAGGAGTTCTCTCTTCTCCAGTTGGCTCTTGTTGCTGGATGAAGATCTGGGCCTAGAACGATCTACAGTAAAGTCAGGCTCTTTGCGCCTACTTGGCGCCTGGCTCCTAGTTGGCGCCAGACGCTTGGCAGGAGTTACTTCCTTTCCCACGTCTCGCCTGCCTAACGCACCGCTCCCCCCAGAGATGGCCGCTTGTGCGACAACTCCCCTGGAGGGTTCGTCGCGCCCGACAGGAGATCGGAATTTGGATCTCTTAATCGGAAGCCTGTCATCCTTTTTACGAGTAGGCTCTTTAGAAAGTACTCCTACCAAAGACGCTAATTGCTCCTGCACATTCATCAAAATTTTCCTGGTCGAAGGCTCATTCGAATCAGGAGAAGGAGATCTGGAAGGCGCTCGAGAGTCTTTTACATTCCAAGGATCTAACTCCTTTCTAGCTTTCTTGATTACCGAAGGCGCATCCTCTTCAGAGAAGCGCTCGGGGCTAGAATTAATTGAGCTCAGGTTCTTTCCAATTCCTTTTCAGCGGACGTGAAAGCTTCGATTCCTTCCATCCTCTTCTCGGAGAAGGCGAACTAGATGATGAAAAGCACTCACGAAGGACGCTTTTCCTATAGCTGTCCCTGGCAGTCTGAGATGTGTAAGATTCTGCCGAAGGGACGCCTGATCGTTGGGGATTCTCCACGACCCCCGTAAGGCCTTTCGACTTTCCTTCTCCTCTGGGGCCAGGGAGCTTGGAAGAGGTCTAGACCTGGGAGCGTCGCAGAGAAGACCAGACGCCCCCTCCACTACACTGGGGACACTAACATCACTCGAGAAACCACATTCACTTCTCTTACCTTCCAATGCTTCCATTTTTTCTTGCATTTTTTGAAGGGAAGCTCTGAGTTCCGCCATTTCTGAGGCGGAATCAGAGGGATTAACTTGTGAACGGGCTGAAATAGAATGGGCATAATTATGAGAAGAAGAAGAAGCTACAGAACTACTAGACATTTTCCGGCTTTTGTAAGCCGCCTTCCTCTCTCTATCTTTCTCTAACTTCTTCAAGTAAGAAGTCAGATTCTTCCATTCTTGCGCACTCAATCTCTCACACTCGTTACACGTATTCTCAATTGAGCATTCAACCCTTCTACAACCACTGCATGTAGTGTGAGGATCTACCGAAGCTTTCAGAATCCTCACCTTACAGCCCTCATTCACACACACTCTGAAGCTAACACTAGAATCAGACATATTCACGAAAATCCAAAGCGAAGTCCAAAAAACAGTCCACGATAGCGAATGCCAAACAACGATCCAAGTACGTCACCAAAAATCAGTCGAAAGATGATCAAAAGCGTTGTGAAAAAAGAATTCCAGTCAGGAGGAAGTAACAACAATGTTGATACTACCGGCGACAGAGAAAATCTGATTAGAAAACGGGAATGGTTCCTAGTCCTGCCACCCAGAGCAGGGCGGTAGATCACCTGACCTACCTGTAGTGAGTGCCGCGAAATTTGAATTTCTGTCGGGGACGACGGAGTCGATAGCTATGTATATATCTGACAGGTAAGTTGAATGTATGAAAATTGCATTTTTCCTAACTATACAAACCTGAGGTCCTTTTACAATAGGAAGGTTACTAGCGGCAGCTGGATAGGTCGTAAGCTTTCGAACAAGGGGTTCAGTAGTTAACTGCTTGTCCGACAGGCGCGCGCGCGCAACTGAGAGGTAAACAATCACTTTTGCTTTTGGCCCAAGCAAAAAACTGCAGAGTGAGGGGTGGCATGAGGTGGGACTATGTGTAAAAGGACCTCAGGTTTGTATAGTTAGGAAAAATGCAATTTTGGACAAATTGTCATTTGTTCCGACACGGCATACAAACCTTCGGTCCTTTTACAATAGGAAGACTCACTTCTTGGTGGGAGGAATCTGAGTCTTTTGTGAACAGACTGGTGTTCGCCCAACCTTGGAGTGCCTCCCTGGTCGTAAGAGCGAGGGAGGGATCCAAGCCTCTGTCCGATTGATCGGGGTGTGCACCGCAGGATCAATGGTCAGACCTCTGGACCAAGTTACTAAGAGAGAGGCAAAGCGTTGTCTCTTCGTACCAGCAATGTAAGAACTTGTTCCTGTACAGGAGCAAATATAAAGTCATGGGTTTGTCTCTTGTTGGCATCCACTTCCCCCCCCTTGTAGGAGGAAGTGGTGGATATTCTGCTTCTATTCCTAGTGAAAGGGATAGAATGGGGCTCTGTCATATAGCTCACCTGCATCTCGTCCTCATCCAGCGTAGTGACGACCGTGACCCTCTGCCCACAGGTAGAGGAGGAGGAAAAGATGGGAAGAGAAGCCAGTCACTCACTCATTCACACATCCATCCGCACAGTCACACCAGGACTCGATGCTGTTCAGCCTGCGAGGGTCTGGGTTAGCTACACAACTGTTGAGTAGCCACCACGGGTCCCAAGGAAAAGGTATCCAAGGACCTGTGGGCAATATCCCAAAGGTAGAAGGAGGTGAAGGTAGTCTGGTTAGACCAAACACCTTCCTTCAGGACCTGCGCCACGGAGAAGTTCTTACGAAACGCCAACGAGGGGCCAATACTTCTGACTTCGTGAGCTCTCGGATGGGACGTACGGATGTCGTCACTACCATCAGCCTCATATCAACCCTCCTGATGACCTCACGCAGCCAGAACGAAAGAGTGTTTCTTGGATACTTCCTTCTTGGTTACCACCCGGTTGCTAACGAAAAGAAGGCGTCGACAACTCAGGCCTGAGGTGCCGAGTTCTCTTCAGATAGCGCTGTAGCGCCCTCACAGGACAAAGCAGCATCTCATCCGCATCATTATCGGTGAAGTCCATTAGGGAGGAATCGTGAAAGACTCGAACCTGTCGTCAGGGGGGGGGGGGGGGGGGGGGACCGAAGGTTTCTGAGTCTTCGCAACGAAGTTCGGGACGAAATCGAGCGTCACAGATCCCCATCCCCTTGGAGTGTCGCACATCGAAGGAAAAAGACCATGAAGTTCTCCTACTCTCTTCGCCGATGCCAGGGCCAGCAAGAAGAGGGTCTTGAGGGTCAGATCCCTGTCTGACGACTCTCGGAGTGGCTCGAAGGGTCTTAGAGTCAAACTCCTAAGGACGAGAGTCATATCCCACACAGGGGGCCTGAGTTCCCTGGGTGGGCAAGACCTTTCGAAGTCCTCATGAGCAAGGGAGATTTCGAACGAGTTCGAGATATTCCAATTCCCCTCAGTTTCAGGGACTAGTGCAGAGCGGGCTCTATTATATCCTTTGGGACTGTGGGGGACTGAGAGGAGCTTCTCTCGGCGAAGAAAAACGAGGAAATCCGCTACCTGCTGAAGAGTGGCTCTGAGAGGGAGATATACCCCGTCTACGACAACCACAGAAGACGGCCCACTTTCCCTGGTACACAGCTGCAGAGGACTGACGGACGTTTCCAGCCATCTCTGTTGCTGCGCTACGAGAAAAGCCTCTCGTTCGCAAGAGATGGTGGATAACAGCCAGCCGTGAAGACGAAGGGACTGAACTGTTTGGTGGTACCGCTCTACATGTGGCTGGACGAGAAGGTTGTGCCAAGGGGGAATCTCTCTCGGTTCTCCTGCGAGAAGAGCCAGCAGGTCCGGATACCAAATGGCCTGGGGCCATTTGGGAGCCACCAGGATCATCCTGAGATTCGGGGTGACCAGTGCTCGACTGATCACCTTGTGAATCAGGCTGAACAGGGGAAAGGCGTAAGCGAAGAGGTTGTCCCACGGGTGTTGAAGAGCGTCCTCTGCAGCTGCCCATGGGTCCGGCACGGTTGAAAAGAAAACCTGAAGTTTTCTGTTGTGCCGGGTGGCGAACAGATCCACGACTGGTCGCCCCCCCTCTTCCCTGGAATGTAGCGTGCCGACAGCTCTATTGAGTGAGCCTCGGCCCACTCGTGCACCTGCTGAGTCAACTGGTACAATGGGAGAGACACTAGGCCCCCCTGTTTGTTGACGTAAGCCACCACCATGGTGTTGTCGCACATCAACACCACTGAGTGTCCCATCAAGCGGTCCTGAAACTCTTGGAGCGTGAGAAACGCTGCCTTGAGTTCCAGTACATTGATGTGAAGGTGCTTGTCGTGCTCGTCCCACACTCCTGAAGTCAGCAACTCCTCCAGGTGTGCGCCCCACCCCTCGGTCGATGCGTCTGAGAACAGTTGCATCTACGGGGGGGGAGTGCGTAGAGGCACTCCCTTTAAGAGGTTCCTGTCGTCCAGCCACCAGGCTAGGTCCTGCCTCATCTCCGGTGTCAGCGACACTGGAAAGCTCGGGGGATCCGTTGCCTTTGACCAACTCTCCTTTAGTCTCCACTGAAGAGACCGCAGGCGAAGACGCCCGTGAGGGACTAACTTCTCGAGTGACGACAGGTGTCCCCCCTATTTCAGGACTTCCGATCACCAGACTGCCACGCTGAGCTGCCTGTTCCTGCCGAGACAGGAACTTTTTTGGTCAGCTGCCTCCCTGAATCTGCTGATCCGCGAGTCTGCGGGGAAGACTCGCCCTGCTACTGTGTCGATCAGCATACCCAGGTACTTCATCCTCTGCTTGGGTTCGAGATCGGACTTCTCGAAGTTCACAACGATCCCCAGATCGCGACAGAACTCGAGTAGCCGATCCCTGTCCTGTAGCAACTGCGAGCGGGAGCTCGCCAGGACTAGCCAATCGTCGAGATACCTCATCAGACGTATCCCGTGCGAATGGGCCCAAGCAGACACCAGAGTGAACACTCGCGTGAACACCTGTGGGGCGGTTGAGAGACCGAAGCAAAGTGCCCTGAATTGGTACACTGTCCCGTCGAGGATGAAGCGGAGGTACTTTCTGGAGGACTGATGAATGGGTATTTGGAAATACGCATCCTTCAAGTCCACTGAAAGCATGAAATCGTTCTCCCTGATGGAGTCGAGCACGGAGCGTGCCGTCTCCATCGTGAACCGGGTCTGGCGAACGAACCGGTTCAGGGGAGAGAGATCTATCACCGGGCGCCAGCCCCCCGTAGACTTCTCCACCAGGAAAAGTCGACTGTAGAAGCCCGGTGACTGATCCGTGACGATCTCTACAGCTCGTTTGCTCAGCATGGTCTTGATCTCCTGTCTTAATGCTACGTCCTTCGAAGATCCTGGAACGTACGACTGCTGTTGGACCGGGTTGGAGGTGAGGGGTGGCCGAGAAGGTTTTTTCGAAGGGGTAAAGTAAAGGGGATATCCCTCCCGAAGGACATCTACTATCCAGTCTCGGCGCCGTAGCGCTGCCAAGTTGCCCAATGGCTGGCCAGGCACCCCCCCACTTCCGGCAGCAGGTGAGAGGGAAGGCGCCGTCCCTAGCGTTTCCCCCCTTTCGCTTCGACTTCTTCCCAGAGCCTCCTCGTGGGAGGAAGGAAGGCTGGGAGGAGGGCTGGTTACGGCCCACCCCCCTTTGAAGAACGACGAAGAAGACAGAGTCTTTCCACGGGGCTTTGACGCGGACTACCGTCTTACCCACCGTGGAAGCGACTAGCCGAGCTCTTTGGCTTGGCCGCAGTTCGAGCTGCCCAGAAGCCTTCGAAACTGCCTGGTGTACCAGACAGTCACTGTCATCAGTGCGCCGTCTGTCCACCGCAGCGTCCACCATCTCTCCTGGGAAGAGAGATGAGGAACTCCGTAACGGTCCATTACGAAGCCCTAATGCCGCCTCACGCCCAGCCGCCCTGGATACTCGAGTAAGGACAGCGTCCCTACGTCGGAGAGAACCAGGTTAGGCCCACAGGTTTTACCGTCAGGTGGGCTAGGAAGGAGATGGCTCTTCCCCCAGACTGGCAAAGCCTCCTGAAGGCCGAGTTTCTTCTTCGGGAGAAATTCCCCCGGAGTTGGCTGCGACCTTAGACACCGTGAGGGACCACAGGTCTATCCAGGGAGACGGCCTGGAAAAGCTGCCATGGCAGTGGATTCCAGACCAAGTGCCTCTTGCTGCGAGAACCATAGGTTCTCTGACAGGAGCTGCTGCAGAGACACACCCGGCGTTAGCCTGGCTAACTCCGGGTTCACCTGTTTGGGCGGCATCGGGTCTTCAGACGGCACGTAGAAACGCCGCTGTCGCAGGGGGGGAGAAGGAGGCGAAGTAGCTTGCTCGACCTGCCGGACTTGAGAGAGCCGTCTTGCCCGGAGACAAGAGACTCAACCTGGTCCAGAACCGAGTCGGCGAGCTCCGATCGCGGCAATCCCACCGTCGGTCCCCTTCCCTCTTCGGGCCCCCAGAACAACTCGAGCCGTGACGTGGGCTCGGAAGGTGGGAGTGGCGATCCTTCCCCGAGGTCGTTGTGCTGACGAATCAGCGCAATTACCTCGGCAAAGTTCCTCTGGATCTCCGGAGTGACTGCATCCTGAGGAGTAGGACCATCCAGTCCCTCGAACAGGAGCAACTCCCGTGACCCTCCCCCCCTCGAGGGGGGGGAAAACAGCGGACAGACCCCTCTCGGTCTCCTCCAGCCACTTGCGCATACGTCCTGGCCGGTCCTAGAACCGTGCCTGGCACGTAGGGCGTCGTGGTGGGATCATGAGGGGCGCACCCCTCACGATCACTCCTCAATACCTCGCTCCTCCCGGTGTAACCTGAGGAGGTTGAAGGTACGGGAGAGGCAGACCTGACGCTCCCTCCTGGCTCGCTGGCAGAACCAGCAGGCTTGGAGGGCTGCAGGCGATCGTCAACCCGCGGTGGCGATCGAGCTGCAGGCCTGGTCGAACCGTCTCGCTGTGGAGAACGGCTGGACTGAGCACAGCGGCCCCGATCTCGAGTGTCAGAAGAGCTGGTGCTGGTTGCCGTACCCGACCGCTCTCTGTGAGAGCGACGGTCAGGCGACCTGCAGGCTCCACTGTCACGGTGAGACCGGTGCTTGTCCTCACGGCACGTCACGTCGCTGGCCTGGCACCGGCGAACGGGGGGACCTCTTCCCAGCCTCAGCCCGGGTAGCCATGCTGTCGCCGCGAGATCGAGATCTGAGTCTGGTGAGAGTCACGTGAGCGGCTGTCACCAGTCTCTTCCGCTCCGTGCCGTGAACCTGACGCTGAGCGGGCTCAGAGGTCTGGTTCCTGGCTGCACGATCGCTGGTAGGCGACCATACACTCGGTACCTCCCGCGAACGAGAGGCCGAGACGGAACCTGATGCAGTGGCAGAACCACTGACACCAGGCGAGGAAGTGCCGGTGTTAGCCGACACCCCTCTGGTCCCCGTAGTCTTCTTCCTTGCGGAAGAAGAGACGGGCCCTGCTCCCGAAGGAGCAGGATGACCAGCGGAAGAACCCCCCGTCTCACCGGAGCAAGACGGGCCCTTAGAAGTTCCCGAAGGAGACTTCTTAGAGAGGGAGGCGACCTTCTTCTTCTTAGGCTGTGAGGCCTTAGAAGATGAAGGGGGAGAGGTGGCAGACGACGACGACGACAACGAAGACGACAACGACACCTTCCTCCTCTTCCTCTTCTTCTTCGTCAGCTTCCTCAGGACCGATGTCAAGTCAGCCATCCAGGGCGTAGCCGGGGCTGCTGTTACCGAAGCAACAGGGCCCGGACGCACCTGTCCAGACAGACCGACATCGGGAGCAGCGGCGCCACGAACAGGAACGACATCAGCAGGTACAGGCATCACAGGAACAGCAGGAACGGCAGCGGTGGTAGGCAACATCACATCACTCTTCAGAGGCTGGGCAGGTACGGCAGGAGGTACAGACCAGGCCAGGAGGGACGACCAGCGACACCGACATCCTAGGCACCGGCGGGAGGTCCAGGGGCGAGCTCTTCGGGCACACGAAGTCCGGTCGAGGCAGCACGGCAAACCCAGGCGGCGGCGGCATCACAATCCCCCGTGGTACGGCGATCGGCCCCTGCACCGATGAAGTTGGTGTTACAGACACCGCATGCGGGGAATACACCAGATGAGGAGGTGAAGCATAGCCAGGGGTCGACAAGGTCGTGGTAGTGGTGGTCACCGTGGCATGCGTGACCGCAACCGAGCCAGCTAGATGGTAGAGCAGCCCCTGGACACTCGGCACGCCCTGCAAACCCAACGATGCCCACACCTGTCCAAGGTCGTCCTCCACAGCAACAGCACCTGAGGAAGCAAAGGTCGGGTGATTAGCAGGGGCCTCTACCCGTCCGCGCGGTGTAGACGAATGGATAGAGGACCCAGAGTACAACTCAACGTCAGGGTACCTAGCAACCCTCCTCCACAACTCGACAGGTCGGGTGAGGAGAAGGACCTGGAAACCCCCCCCGCACTTGTAAGGCGCCAACCGTGGGAGCTAGCAGGGGCAGGAAAGAAGACGAAGTGTCCGTAACCAAAGGAGTCGCGGGAGAGCTCTCCAACGACTCCTTTGTCGGCCTTCGCTTCTTCCTACCCTCGTACATGCCCCACTGCGCCTCCGACCAAGACACACATACATCACAAGGCTCGGCGTGGGTACACTCACGCCCCCGACACCGAGCACACAGCACATGAGGATCGATTTCTGGGAATGAGCGGAATTTTCCGCATTTACGCCCTTCGGTTCCCGGGCATAATCGCCGGATGGTAGCGGGGCGCGGAGAATCCATCATCGATCAATAATTCACTTGAATTATGAATAATTACAAAGGAAATGATTGTACTTACAATGATTCTTCACAGAAAGAGAAAACACAACCATACAAATGATAGAAAGCAAACGACGAGAAGCGGGCAGAGAGCGTAGAACACACACGTCCACTCGCTGTGAGGCCGAAAGCAAAAGTGATTGTTTACCTCCCAGTCGCGCGCGCGCGAGTGTCAGACAAGCAGTTAACTACCGAACCCCTTGTTCGAAAGCTTACGACCTATCCAGCTGCCGCTAGTAGCCTTCCTATTGTAAAAGGACTGAAGGTTTGTATGCCGTGTCGGAACAACGAAATATTGTGCTAGAGACTTCCAATTGGTTGCAAAATTAAGGTAAATGATTGAATATTACTAAAATATAAGAGTTTTAGCTTACAATTGCATTTGTCGACCATTTCGGTAGAGTCAAATTTGACCGAAGGTTGAAATTTTAGCAATTATCGTTATTTATATGAAAATATCTCAAAACTGATAAAAGCTACAATCATGAGTATTTTATTGTTGTATTCTACATAAAAATGCGCACATTTTCATATATAATACTTCAAGTAACGGCTAATTTACAACGGTACAAAAATTATGTCAAAGTGACGAAATAATTTCAGAGATGTGTCACAGATACTTTTTAGTGCGGCACGGCAAGAAAGAAATTCGCGCTTGAGCGCCTGCGTAACAATTGTAAACAAAACAACACCTTGATCCGTGAACTAACCAGCATCCCCCAAGGCGCGTGATTCAAAGGTTTTAGGCTGGTAGGCCTATAAGTATTTTTCCGCAAATTTAAAAAAAAACTTTTGTAAGTCGACGTTTAAAAATTTACGTTCCCATGTCGGCACACGGGTGGGAGACCCAAAAAATGGCGACGTTAAAATACGTCCAGTCGACGTAAGAGGGTTAAGTGACCAAAAGTTTTCAAATCCAAAGGCGGAGGTACTGCAAACAGCTGTTTACAGCACCGGCGACAGAAAAAATATGAATAGAAAATGGGAATGGTTCCTGATTTCCGCCTCCCAGCGGCGGGAATGGGTACTACCACCTGGCCGCCCACTGCATGTGCCGCAAGTTTTGAAATTCTGTCGGACTTCAGAGAATACAGCTATTTATATATATCTGGCAGGTAAGTTTCATGAACAAACCACTGATTACAAGGTAAAAATGAATTCAGTTCAACCATGACCCCAAGGAATAACAAGTTTCATCCTTTCACTAATATAGGCAACAAAATGTTGTTTTATTGAGCTGATTACAACTGCAATCTTGAGTAAGTTCAATAAACGTTACATATATACGCTAACATTGTTCAAATGAGTGCTGGGAAGGCTGGGAAAGATGGTGGTCGTCACTGATCAGAACCTGTACATCCACACAGTAGCCGCCATATTGGATTTCAAAACTGCCTTGAAAACATATTTTACGAAGAGCGTCACATGCTTATTTTAGTTCGTATGGGGCTTTCATATATCACATTATGTTGACGAAACTTCAATCTTTTGAATGGTATGCTTGGAGTTGTAATTGTATTCTTGTTTCACCATTTAAATATCGAGTGAATAAGCCCTGTCCACCGTGATAAGGGTTGGTAGTCGCTGGTGTTTCCCCCTATAAGTCTAGTCCCCACTGTTACGTTTTAATTTGGCTTTATTTTTTTCCTATCTCTCTACATTCAACTTTGCAGACCTCCCTATCTTTTTTATAATTTCTTTTACTTTCTTAGAAACCCCACTGCTCTCATTACTGACGTCTAAGCTAACACTGACGTCGAGGTTCACACTTACTACTTTCTGGCAAATGTTAGCCAATCCATCATATCAACAAGGCCGGGTTAATTTTACTAATTGTTTTTGTCCTTTTATTTTCGTTTTTATCAGACACTAGGCATCATCATCACTTTCATTGAAAGCAATAAAATCGGGATCATCAATAATATCATTCACAGAAACATCTGAAAGGACGTCGTCAACTTGACTACTTACCCACTAGTACCGAATGGTAAAAAAAAAAAAAAAAAATTGGCTTTAAACTGCACAGCTGCATTTGAGGCTGATTCACTGTATTCACTTTCACTTGAATGCATATTTGCGTTAAAATAGCACAAAACTGCGGCAAAATACCTAAACAAAAAGAACAGAGCAACTCGAGGCCGTACACATTCAAACGCACGCCAAATAGAATTAATGCGATCTTGGTCCGTTGCCAACATGCTTCGTAACATCCGTCGATTCATTAATAATAATATTTTTTTGTTTTCGTTCTTTTTGAGTTTGCTGCTTTACCAATAGTTGTATGATAATTTTAATAAAGCAGAAAACTATTAATAGTATCAATAAATGCTTAAAATACTAAAATAAGGGCAACAGCAATGTGTGTTTTCAATGCTCACTGTTGGTTAACCTGACAGATTTGTTTACATCAGCAAGGGCAGCCAACTCTTCCGATACATAGTGCAAACAAGTTTTTTCTATTGTTTTTTCCTAAATAAGATCTTTTTATCCCTAATAGCTGTGTTATGTTTTAATAAAACGAAACGAAAAGCAAAGTAATGAAAAAAACATTATTAAAATTAATATGAATGAAAACATGGATTAAAAATAATTTGAATGAAAGCATGGATTAAAAGTAATATGAATGAAAGCAAGGATAGTGTTGGAGACTGTAGGTTGGCAGCAGCTGAGTGGTGAACAAAGTTGTATTAGCTCTGGCTGGGCTCGGAAAGAGCAGATTTTTCATAGGGCTAAAAATCCTACCCATTTCAACCAAAAACTAAACCTACTTGTAATTGCCACACGTGACTTGCTTATACCATTCGAAAGAGGAAATGTTGGACTTCCATTTTCTTTGATAAAATGGAGACCGGGCATTTGTGTGAAAGTCAGTTGCCCCTTTGATAATAATGAAATAGTACCATAAAAGGACCAAAATTGTAACAAGGGAGTTAAGTGTTGGTTTATTCAAAAAAAGATAAACTTATTATTCTTCAGAATAAAAAAATACCCTCTATAACACGGGTATTGCTATAAATAGATGCGGTCAATACAATCTTTGGATACACGCACATATAGACAGAGAAGTGTGAAACAGTACGTGGAGAAAAGATTAATGAATAAGAAGTTTCAGGACTTCGATGGAAAAGATGAAAGGCCTACCAAATCCGGCGGTTTGACATCCTGAAGAATGAAGGAGTCGAGGTCATTATCATCATCAACGGCCTTCACTGCGCCGACGTACACCCCTGCAAAGTGAAACCCCAAAGTTTTAATGAGAAGAACATTAATGCAGATGAGATGTATTATCACGCCCATTACACTTATTATTTCTACACATTTCCAGGACGGAGAATTTCCAGCCTTAGTGACCCTGTTCCTCTGGAATAAGAAGAGAAACAACAAAATGAGTCATCATTAGAGGTAATTATAAAAGTTTTCTAGTATACACCATTTGCTCTCTATTTTCATACTCATGTCAGTTTTGAGGCCGTCTTTTGGAACTGATTGGGAAGCCTTCTTCTCTCTTTGTGTTTACCTTACTCGGCTTGATGTTTATTAATGCTTGTTTCGAAGCAGAACGCTCTCACGGGGCTCTTCTTGATTTCTCAATCTTTCCACTTAATCCAGTACCTAACATCCAATCAGTGTATCTATGTTATTCAAATATATATATATATATATAATATATATATATATATATATATATACTATATATATATATATATATATAATATATATCTAATAAAAGGAGCCCATAAAACCCCCCAACCAAAATTTTTTTGTTAAAAACACAAAATGTAGATGAGAGAAAAGTACTATATTTCAGAGACTGCTGTCTCTCTCTCAGTATATGAATGAGAAAAGTTTACAGAAAAGGTG
This sequence comes from Macrobrachium nipponense, assembly GCF_015104395.2. Taxonomy (NCBI): domain Eukaryota; kingdom Metazoa; phylum Arthropoda; class Malacostraca; order Decapoda; family Palaemonidae; genus Macrobrachium; species Macrobrachium nipponense. Next base: position 62,753,377 of record NC_061100.1, read on the forward strand.
GTATTTATACCAAGAGATCCGTCCACAAGTAAGCCAATTTAGGTCACCCCCGCTGATAATCTTCCTTTAATCTTCTTAAAGCGTTGGTTGAATGAACACTGTCATCGACGACATCTGAGATCCAAGCCCCTTTTGAGATGTTCATTACCTGCTTCTCTTTTATTAAGGCCGATTCCATCATTTGACTCTTGTACCGGCAGTTGCTCGCTATAAATTACACGTGACATATTCCAGTTTATTCTATGGTTATGTTCATTTATATGGTTGAAAATAGCCGAGTTCTGTTGTCCATACCTAACTGACCGTTTGTGTTGTATTAATCTCTGGGGAAGTGATTTACCTGTAAATCCGATGTAAGATTGGTCACAGTCCTGACATGGGATCTCATATACCCAGAGTCTTTGGGAGATGTCTTTTGTTGGACGTTAATCAGGGATTTGGCTAAGGTATTTGGGTAGGTAAATGCAAAAGGGTTGGATTTCCCAAGGTGTGAGTTACTCTCTTAATCGTCTCCAGGTGGGGAATTTTTATTTTATTGTTGGGTGTGTCTCTGGTCTTGTCTTTAGGGGTCGGTAGAAAATTACGTTTGCTTTTTAAATTTGCTTTCTCAAATTATATGGTCAGGATACTTTAAAGATGAAAGTTGCTTGCGAATTAGTTCAAATTCTTTTTTCCAGGAAATCTGGGGAACAAATTCGTAAGGCTCTTTAGAATAGGTTGCTAGCTACACCTATCTTGATAGTAATGTCGTGATAGCTAAAGTAGTGAATGTATGAAAGTGAGAACATTGGTTTTCTGTATATGGTAAATTTGTATTCTGTCGTGTCTCTGATTATTAAAACATCAAGAAAAGGAATTTTGTTGTCTGTTTCCCATTCAACTTTAAATTTGATGCTGGGCACTAATGCGTTTAATTTTGAGAGGAATTCATTAAAATTAGCCCACTTATTATCAAAATGTTAGTATGTCATCCACGTATCTCATCCACAGCATGTTTTTGGGTTTTATTGCATTTATTACTGTAGTTTCAAAGTATTCCATGTACAGATTGGCTAAAATAGGACTTAAAGGACTACCCATACTACACCCGAATTTTTGCTTGTAGAATGATTCCCCGAATGAAAATACGTTATTAGATGCACATAATTCAACTAACTTTTTATTTTTTGTCAGCGCCAAGGGACAAATGATCTGAATAGGGGGATAATTTTTCCCTTAAAAACTGAAGAACGTCCTGTACTGGTACTTTTGTGAATAGGGAGTCTACGTCAAGGCTTAAAAGTTTTATGTTGTGAAGTGGTATATGTGCTTCTCTGAATTTGTGACAAAAGTCTTCCGAATGTTTGATGTGACTGGGAGAAAAAGTGCCTAAAAAAAGGAGAAAGGAGGCCAGCTAACCATTAGAAATTTTGTAATTGAAAGCTCCGGCGCATGAAACGATGGGTCTGAATGGAAGATTGTCTTTGTGAGTTTTGGGAAGGCCATAAAAGTAGGAGGGTAATTTAGGATTAATTACTTTAAATTTCTCTAATAGTTCAATACTCTTTTTGTCTTGGCCAATTAATCTTACTTTCCGAAAAAATTCTGTGGGAACGTTCTGGAGGGGATTTTTCGTCTGTTTTTCGTAAGTATTTGTGTCGCTAAGGAGCAAGCAACTTTCATCTTTAAAGTATCCTGACCATATAATTGAGAAAGCAATTCAAAAAGCAAATGTAATTTTCTACCGACCCCCTAAAGACAAGACCAGAGACACACCCAACAATAAAATAAAAATGCCCCACCTGGAGACGATTAAGAGAGTAACTCACACCCTTGGGAAATCCAACCCTTTTGCATTTACCTACCCAAATACCTTAGCCAAATCCCTGATTAACGTCCAACAAAAGACATCTCCCAAAGACTCTGGGGTATATGAGATCCCATGCCAGGACTGTGACCAATCTTACATCGGATTTACAGGTAAATCACTTCCCCAGAGATTAATACAACACAAACGGTCAGTTAGGTATGGACAACAGAACTCGGCTATTTTCAACCATATAAATGAACATAACCATAGAATAAACTGGAATATGTCACGTGTAATTTATAGCAGCAACTGCCGGTACAAGAGTCAAATGATGGAATCGGCCTTTAATAAAGAGAAGCAGGTAATGAACATCTCAAAAGGGGCTTGGATCTCATATGTCGTCGACGCAGTGTTCATTCAACCAACGCTTAAGAAGATTAAAGGAAGATTATCAGCGGGGGTGACCTAAATTGGCTTACTTGTGGACGGATCTCTTGGTATAAATACCACCTTTTCTGTAAACTTTTCTCATTCATATACCTGAAGAGAGAGACAGCAGTCTCTGAAATATAGTACTTTTCTCTCTACATTTTGGTGTTTTTATGGGCTCCTTTTATTAGATGGAATTCTGTTGTTACAGAACATTTTTACCAGCCATTATTATATTTATATATAGATATATATATATATATATATATATATAATATATATATATATTATATATATATATTCTTTATTCAAGGGAGCGGTTGTTTTTGTTATTCTATACACAATTCTT
>NC_061100.1:62756443-62780391 GCF_015104395.2 Macrobrachium nipponense
AAGAATTGTGTATAGAATAACAAAAACAACCGCTCCCTTGAATAAAGAATATATATATATATATATATATATATATATATATATATATATATATATATCCATTCAGGAAATCGCAGACAACCACATCAGAAGAATAATTTATTAGAGGACGTTTCGCACATACAATGTGCATCTTCAGTCTGTTGAGATAAAAAACACATACATATTAGCATTCAATAATAGCAGGATTCTCAAATATAGTAAAAAGACTAAAATTAACTTAAATTGACATAAAGGGACTAAAAATTGACAAGTAAAACTAAAAAGTAAAAAGTACAAATAAAAAACAAATACCAAGGCGCAACCAACCGTTAGTGAGAAGGAAGGAGGTAGAATGACTAGACTTTGGGCAAGAAGTTAAAACGTTGACTATGCCAGATAAAGCGGAGAAGATGAAACTCCACTATTCAACGAGGAACAAGACGTTTAATATATAATGACTCTAGAGTGGTTATGTAATCAGAGTCTTTAACCGAACCTAAAATAGAGAAGTGTTGTTTCTTCACCTCTATCTTGCAATTGATTGCGTGGTTATTGCAAGATAGAGGTGAAGAAACAACACTTCTCTATTTATGGCTCGGTTAAAGACTCTGATTACATAACCACTCTAGAGTCATTATATATTAAACGTCTTGTTCCCTCGTTGAATAGTGGAGTTTCTCCCATCTTCTTCTCCGCTTTATCTGGCATAGTCAACGTTTTAACTTCTTGCCCAAGTCTAGTCATTCTACCTCCTTCCTTCTCACTAACGGTTTGGTTTGCGCCTTGGTATTTGTTTTTTTTATTTGTACTTTTTACTTTTTTAGTTTTTAATTTTACTTGTCAATTTTTAGTCCTTTATGTCAATTTTAAGTTAATTTTAGTCTTTTTACTATATTGAGAATCCTGCTATTATTGAATGCTAATATGTGTGTTTTTTATCTCAACAGACTGAAGATGCACATTGTATGTGCGAAACGTCTCTAATAAATTATTCTTCTGATGTGGTTGTCTGCGATTTCCTGAATGGATGTATGTGATATACCTGCATAGCCTATATATATATATATATATATATATATATATATATATATATATATATATATATATATATATATATATATATATATATATATATATATATATATATATATACTAATAAACTATATATGACTGGTAAAAATGTTCTGTAACAACAGAATTCCATCTAATAAAAGGAGCCCATAAAAAACACCAAAATGTAGAGAGAAAAGTACTATATTTCAGAGACTGCTGTCTCTCTCTTCAGGTATATGAATGAGAAAAGTTTACAGGAAAGGTGGTATTTATACCAAGAGATCCGTCCACAAGTAAGCCAATTTAGGTCACCCCTGCTGATAATCTTCCTTTAATCTTCTTAAGCGTTGGTTGAATGAACACTGCGTCGACGACATATGAGATCCAAGCCCCTTTTGAGATGTTCATTACCTGCTTCTCTTTTATTAAGGCCGATTCCATCATTTGACTCTTGTACCGGCAGTTGCTGCTATAAATTACACGTGACATATCCAGTTTATTCTATGGTTTATGTTCATTTATATGGTTGAAATAGCCGAGTTCTGTTTGTCCATACCTAACTGACCGTTTGTGTTGTATTAATCTCTGGGGAAGTGATTTACCTGTAAATCCGATGTAAGATTGGTCACAGTCCTGGCATGGGATCTCATATACCCCCAGAGTCTTTGGAGATGTCTTTTGTTGGACGTTAATCAGGGATTTGGCTAAGGTATTTGGGTAGGTAAATGCAAAAGGGTTGGATTTCCAAGGGTGTGAGTTACTCTCTTAATCGTCTCCAGGTGGGGAATTTTTTGTTTTATTGTTGGGTGTGTGCTCTGTCTTGTCTTTAGGGGGTCGGTAGAAAATTACATTTGCTTTTTGAATTGCTTTCTCAATTATATGGTCAGGATACTTTAAAGATGAAAGTTGCTTGCTCCTTAGCGACACAAATACTTATGAAAAACAGACTAAAAATCCCCTCCAGAGACGTTCCCACAGAATTTTTTCGGAAAGTAAGATTAATTGGCCAAGACAAAAAGAGTATTGAACTATTAGAGAAATTTAAAGTAATTAATCCTAAATTACCCTACTTTTATGGCCTTCCCAAAACTCACAAAGACAATCTTCCATTCAGACCCATCGTTTCATGCGCCGGAGCTTTCAATTACAAAATTTCTAAATGGTTAGCTGGCCTCCTTTCTCCTTTTTTAGGCACTTTTTCTCCAGTCACATCAAACATTCGGAGACTTTTGTCACAAATTCAGAGAAGCACATATACCACTTCACAACATAAAACTTTTAATAGCCTTGACGTAGACTCCCTATTCACAAAAGTACCAGTACAGGACGTTCTTCAGTTTTTAAGGAAAAAATTATCCCCCACCCCCTATTCAGATCATTTCCCTTTGGCGCTTGACAAAATAATAAAGTTAGTTGAATTATGTGCATCTAATAACGTATTTTCATTCGGGAATCATTCTACAAGCAAAAATTCGGGTGTAGTATGGGTAGTCCTTTAAGTCCTGTTTTAGCCAATCTGTACATGGAATAACTTTTGAAAACTACAGTAATAAATGCAATAAAACCCAAAAACATGGGAGCTGTGGATGAGATACGTGGATGACATACTAACAATTTTGGGATAATAACGTGGGCCAATTTTAATGAATTCCTCTCAAAATTAAACGCATTAGTGCCCAGCATCAAATTTAAAGTTGAATGGGAAACAGACAACAAAATTCCTTTTCTTGATGTTTTAATAATCAGAGACACGACAGAATCAAATTTACCATATACAGAAAACCAACGTTCTCACTTCATACATTCATACTACTTTAGCTATCACGACATTACTATCAAGATAGGTGTAGCTAGCACCTATTCTAAAGAGCCTTACGAATTTGTTCCCAGATTTCCTGGAAAAAGAATTTGAACTAATTCGCAAGCAACTTTCATCTTTAAAGTATCCTGACCATATAATTGAGAAAGCAATTCAAAAAGCAAACGTAATTTTCTACCGACCCCCTAAAGACAAGACCAGAGACACACCAACAATAAAATAAAAATTCCCCACCTGGAGACGATTAGAGAGTAACTCACACCCTTGGGAATCCAACCCTTTTGCATTTACCTACCCAAATACCTTAGCCAAATCCTGATTAACGTCCAACAAAAGACATCTCCCAAAGACTCTGGGGTATATGAATCCCATGCCATGACTGTGACCAATCTTACATCGATTTACAGGTAAATCACTTCCCCAGAGATTAATACACACAAAACGGTCAGTAGGTATGGACAACAGAACTCGGCTATTTTCAACCATATAAATGAACATAACCCCTAGAATAAACTGGAATATGTCACGTGTAATTTATAGCAGCAACTGCCGTACAAGAGTCAAATGATGGAATCGGCCTTAATAAAAAGAGAAAGCAGGTAATGAACATCTCAAAATTGGGGCTGGATCTCAGATGTCGTCGATGCAGTGTTCATTCAACCAACGCTTAAGAAGATTAAAGGAAGATTATCAGCGGGGGTGACCTAAATTGGCTTACTTGTGGACGGATCTCTTGGTATAAATACCACCTTTTCTGTAAACTTTCTCACTCATATACCTGAAGAGAGAGACAGCAGTCTCTGAAATATAGTACTTTTCTCTCTACATTTTGGTGTTTTTATGGGCTCCTTTTATTTTATTAGATATATATATATATATATATATATATAGATATAATATTATATATTTATGAATAACATAGATACACTGATTGGATGTTAGGTACTGGATTAAGTGGAAAGATTGAGAAATCAAGAAGAGCCCCGTGAGAGCGTTCTGCTTCGAAACAAGCATTAATAAACATCAAGCGGAGCAAGGTAAACACAAAGAGAGAAGAAGGCTTCCCAATCAGTTCCAAAAGACGGCCTCAAAACTGACATGAGTATGAAAATAGAGAGCAAAATGGTTGTATACTAGAAAACTTTTATAATTACCTCTAATGATGACTCATTTTGTTGTTGTTTCTCTTCTTATTCCAGAGGAACAGGGTCACTAAGGCTGGAAATTCTCCGTCCTGGAAATGTGTAGAAATAATAAGTGTAATGGGCGTGATAATACATCTCATCTGCATTAATGTTCTTCTCATTAAAACTTGGGGGGGTTTCACTTTGCAGGGGTGTACGTCGGCGCAGTGAAGGCCGTTGATGATGATAATGACCTCGACTCCTTCATTCTTCAGGATGTCAAACCGCCGGATTTGGTAGGCCTTTCATCTTTTCCATCGAAGTCCTGAAAACTTATTATTCATTAATCTTTTCTCCACGTACTGTTTCACACTTCTCTGTCTATATGTGCGTGTATCCAAAGATTGTATTGGCCGCATCTATTTATAGCAATACCCGTGTTATAGAGGGTATTTTTTTATTCTGAAGAATAATAAGTTTATCTTTTTTTGAATAAACCAACACTTAACTCCCTTGTTACAATTTTGGTCCTTTTATGGTACTATTTCATTATTATCAAAGGGGCAACTGACTTTCACACAAATGCCCGGTCTCCATTTTATCAAAGAAAATGGAAGTCCAACATTTCCTCTTTCGAATGGTATAAGCAAGTCACGTGTGGCAATTACAAGTAGGTTTAGTTTTTGGTTGAATGGGTAGGATTTTTTAGCCCTATGAAAAATCTGCTCTTTCTGAGCCCACAGCCAGAGCTAATACAACTTTGTTCACCACTCAGCTGCTGCGAACCTACAGTCTCCAACACTATCCTTGCTTTCATTCATATTACTTTTAATCCATGCTTTCATTCAAATTATTTTTAATCCATGTTTTCATTCATATTAATTTTAATAATGTTTTTTTCATTACTTTGCTTTTCGTTTCGTTTTATTAAAACATAACACAGCTATTAGGGATAAAAAGATCTTATTTAGGAAAAAACAATAGAAAAAACTTGTTTGCACTATGTATCGGAAGAGTTGGCTGCCCTTGCTGATGTAAACAAATCTGTCAGGTTAACCAACAGTGAGCATTGAAAACACACATTGCTGTTGCCCTTATTTTAGTATTTTAAGCATTTATTGATACTATTAATAGTTTTCTGCTTTATTAAAATTATCATACAACTATTGGTAAAGCAGCAAAACTCAAAAAGAACGAAAACAAAAAAATATTATTATTAATGAATCGACGATGTTACGAAGCATGTTGGCAACGGACCCAGATCGCATTAATTCTATTTGGCGTGCGTTTGAATGTGTACGGCCTCGAGTTGCTCTGTTCTTTTTGTTTAGGTATTTTGCCGCAGTTTTGTGCTATTTTAACGCAAATATGCATTCAAGTGAAAGTGAATACAGTGAATCAGCCTCAAATGCAGCTGTGCAGTTTAAAGCCATTTTTTTTTTTTTTACCATTCGGTACTAGTGGGTAAGTAGTCAAGTTGACGACGTCCTTTCAGATGTTTCTGTGAATGATATTATTGATGATCCCGATTTTATTGCTTTCAATGAAAGTGATGATGATGCCTAGTGTCTGATAAAAACGAAAATAAAAGGACAAAAATTAGTAAAATTAACCCTTGTGATGATGTGATGGCTAACATTTGCCAGAAAGTAGTAAGTGTGAACCTCGACGTCAGTGTTAGCTTAGACGTCAGTAATGAGAGCAGTGGGGTTTCTAAGAAAGTAAAAGAAATTATAAAAAAAGATAGGGCTGTCTGCAAAGTTGAATGTAGAGAGATGAGGAAAAAATAAAGCCAATTAAAACGTAACAGTGGGGACTAGACTTATAGGGGGAAACACCAGCGACTACCAACCCTTATCACGGTGGACAGGGCTTATTCACTCGATATTTAAATGGTGAAACAAGAATACAATTACAACTCCAAGCATACCATTCAAAAGATTGAAGTTTCGTCAACATAATGTGATATATGAAAGCCCCATACGAACTAAAATAAGCATGTGACGCTCTTCGTAAAATATGTTTTCAAGGCAGTTTTGAAATCCAATATGGCGGCTACTGTGTGGATGTACAGGTTCTGATCAGTGACGACCACCATCTTTCCCAGCCTTCCCAGCACTCATTTGAACAATGTTAGCGTATATATGTAACGTTTATTGAACTTACTCAAGATTGCAGTTGTAATCAGCTCAATAAAACAACATTTTGTTGCCTATATTAGTGAAAGGATGAAACTTGTTATTCCTGGGGTCATGGTTTGAACTGAATTCATTTTTACCTTGTAATCAGTGGTTTGTTCATGAAACTTACCTGCCAGATATATATAAATAGCTGTATTCTCTGAAGTCCGACAGAATTTCAAAACTTGCGGCACATGCAGTGGGCGGCCAGGTGGTAGTACCCATTCCCGCCGCTGGGAGGCGGAAATCAGGAACCATTCCCATTTTCTATTCATATTTTTTCTGTCGCCGGTGCTGTAAACAGCTGTTTGCAGTACCTCCGCCTTTGGATTTGAAAACTTTTGGTCACTTAACCCTCTTACGTCGACTGGACGTATTTTACGTCGACTTACAAAAGTTTTTTTTTAAATTTGCGGAAAAATACTTATAGGCCTACCAGCCTAAAACCTTTGAATCACGCGCCTTGGGGGATGCTGGTTAGTTCACACGGAATTCAAGGTTGTTTTGTTTTTTTGTTTACAATTGTTACGCAGGCGCTCTCAAGCGCGAATTTCTTTCTTGCCGTGCCGCACTAAAAAGTATCTGTGACACATCTCTGAAATTATTTCGTCACTTTGACATAATTTTTGTACCGTTGTAAATTAGCCGTTACTTGAAGTATTATATATGAAAATGTGCGCATTTTTATGTAGAATACAACAATAAAATACTCATGATTGTAGCTTTTATCAGTTTTGAGATATTTTCATATAAATAACGATAATTGCTAAAATTTCAACCTTCAGGTCAAATTTGACTACCGAAATGGTCGACATGCAATTGTAAGCTAAACTCTTATATTTTGTAATATTCAATCATTTACCTTAATTTTGCAACCAATTGGAAGTCTCTAGCACAATATTTCGTTGTTCCGACACGGCATACAAACCTTCAGTCCTTTTACAATAGGAAGGCTACTAGCGGCAGCTGGATAGGTCATAAGCTTTCGAACAAGGGGTTCGGTAGTTAACTGCTTGTCCGACACTCGCGCGCGCGCGACTGGGAGGTAAACAATCACTTTTGCTTTCGGCCTCACAGCGAGTGGACGTGTGTGTTCTACGCTCTCTGCCCGCTTCTCGTCGTTTGCTTTCTATCATTTGTATGGTTGTGTTTTCTCTTTCTGTGAAGAATCATTGTAAGTACAATCATTTCCTTTGTAATTATTCATAATTCAAGTGAATTATTGATCGATGATGGATTCTCCGCGCCCCGCTACCATCCGGCGATTATGCCCGGGAACCGAAGGGCGTAAATGCGGAAAATTCCGCTCATTCCCAGAAATCGATCCTCATGTGCTGTGTGCTCGGTGTCGGGGGCGTGAGTGTACCCACGCCGAGCCTTGTGATGTATGTGTGTCTTGGTCGGAGGCGCAGTGGGGCATGTACGAGGGTAGGAAGAAGCGAAGGCCGACAAAGGAGTCGTTGGAGAGCTCTCCCGCGACTCCTTTGGTTACGGACACTTCGTCTTCTTTCCTGCCCCTGCTCAGCTCCCACGGTTGGCGCCTTCCCCTGCGGGGGGGGTTTCCAGGTCCTTCTCCTCACCCGACCTGTCGAGTGTGGAGGAGGGCGCTAGGTACCCTGACGTTGAGTTGTACTCTGGGTCCTCTATCCGTTCGTCTACACCGCGCGGACGGGTAGAGGCCCCTGCTAATCACCCGACCTTTGCTTCCTCAGGTGCTGTTGCTGTGGAGGACGACCTTGGACAGGTGTGGGCATCGTTGGGTTTGCAGGGCGTGCCGAGTGTCCAGGGGCTGCTCTACCATCTAGCTGGCTCGGTTGCGGTCACGCATGCCACGGTGACCACCACTACCACGACCTTGTCGACCCCTCATCCGGCTATTGCTTCACCTCCTCATCTGGTGTATTCCCCGCATGCGGTGTCTGTAACACCAACTCATCGTTGCAGGGGCCGATCGCGCCGTACCACGGGGGATTGTGATGCCGCCGCCGCCTGGGTTTGCCGTGCTGCCTCGACCGGACTTCGTGTGCCCGAAGAGCTCGCCCCTGGACCTCCCGCCGGTGCCTAGGATGTCGGTGTCGCTGGTCCGTCCTCCTGGCCTGTCTGTACCTCCTGCCGTACCTGCCCAGCCTCTGAAGAGTGATGTGATGTTGCCTACCACCGCTGCCGTTCCTGCTGTTCCTGTGATGCCTGTACCTGCTGATGTCGTTCCTGTTCGTGGCGCCGCTGCTCCCGATGTTCGGTCTGTCTGGACAGGTGGCGTACCGGGCCCTGTTGCTTCGGTAACAGCAGCCCCGGCTACGCCCTGGATGGCTGACTTGACATCGGTCCTGAGGAAGCTGACGAGGAAGAGGAGGAAGGTGTCGTTGTCGTCTTCGTTGTCGTCGTCGTCGTCTGCCACCTCTCCCCCTTCATCTTCTAAGGCCTCACAGCCTAAGAAGAAGAAGGTCGCCTCCTCTCCCCCTAAGAAGTCTCCTTCGGGAACTTCTAAGGGCCCGTCTTGCTCCGGTGAGACGGGGGGTTCTTCCGCTGGTCATCCTGCTCCTTCGGGAGCAGGGCCCGTCTCTTCTTCCGCAAGGAAGAAGACTACGGGGACCAGAGGGGTTGTCGGCTAACACCGGCACTTCCTCGCCTGGTGTCAGTGGTTCTGCCTGCCACTGCATCAGGTTCCGTCTCGGCCTCTCGTTCGCGGAAGGTACCGAGTGTATGGTCGCCTACCAGCGATCGTGCAGCCAGGAACCAGACCTCTGAGCCCGCTCAGCGTCAGGTTCACGGCACGGAGCGGAAGACTGGTGACAGCCGCTCACGCGACTCTCACCAGACCAGCTCTCGCTCTCGCGGCGACCAGCTGGCTACCCGGGCTGAGGCTGGGAAGAGGTCCCCCCGTTCGCCGGTGCCAGGCCAGCGACGTGACGTGCCGTGAGGACAAGCACCGGTCTCACCGTGACAGTGGAGCCTGCAGGTCGCCTGACCGTCGCTCTCACAGAGAGCGGTCGGGTACGGCAACCAGCACCAGCTCTTCTGACACTCGAGATCGGGGCCGCTGTGCTCAGTCCAGCCGTTCTCCACAGCGAGACGGTTCGACCAGGCCTGCAGCTCGATCGCCACCGCGGGTTGACGATCGCCTGCAGCCCTCCAAGCCTGCTGGTTCTGCCAGCGAGCCAGGAGGGAGCGTCAGGTCTGCCTCTCCCGTACCTTCAACCTCCTCAGGTTACACCGGGAGGAGCGAGGTATTGAGGAGTGATCGTGAGGGGTGCGCCCCTCATGATCCCACCACGACGCCCTACGTGCCAGGCACGGTTCTAGGACCGGCCAGGACGTATGCGCAAGTGGCTGGAGGAGACCGAGAGGGGTCTGTCGCTGTTCCCCCCCCTCGAGGGGGGAGGGTCTCGGGAGTTGCTCCTGTTCGAGGGACTGGATGGTCCTACTCCTCAGGATGCAGTCACTCCGGAGATCCAGAGGAACTTTGCCGAGGTAATTGCGCTGATTCGTCAGCACAACGACCTCGGGGAAGGATCGCCACTCCCACCTTCCGAGCCCACATCACGGCTCGAGTCGTTCTGGGGCCCGAAGAGGGAACCCAGACCGACGGTGGGATTGCCGCGATCGGAGCTCGCCGACTCGGTTCTGGACCAGGTTGAGTCTCTTGTCTCCGGGCAAGACGGCTCTCTCAAGTCCGGCAGGTCGAGCAAGCTACTTCCGCCTCCTCTACTGCGACAGCGGCGTTTCTACGTGCCGTCTGAAGACCCGATGCCGCCCAAACAGGTGAACCCGGAGTTAGCCAGGCTAACGCCGGGTGTGTCTCTGCAGCAGCTCCTGTCAGAGAACCTATGGTTCTCGCAGCAAGAGGCACTTGGTCTGGAATCCACTGCCATGGCAGCTTTCCAGGCCGTCTCCTGGATAGACCTGTGGTCCCTCACGGTGTCTAAGGTCGCAGCCAACTCCGGGGGAATTTCCTCCCGAAAAGAAGACTCGGCCTTCAGGAGGCTTTGCCAGTCTGGGGGAAGAGCCATCTCCTTCCTAGCCCACCTGACGGTAAACCTGTGGGCCAACCTGGTTCTCCGACGTAGGGACGCTGTCCTTACTCGAGTATCCAGGGCGGCTGGGCGTGAGGCGGCATTAGGGCTTCGTAATAGACGTTCGGAGTTCCATCATCTCTCTTCCCAGGAGAGTGGTGGACGCTGCGGTGGAGACGGCGCACTGATGACAGTGACCGTCTGGTACACCAGGCAGTTTCGAAGGCTTCTGGGCAGCCTCGAACTGCGGCCAAGCCAAAGAGCTCGGCTAGCGCTTCCACGGTGGGTAAGACGGTAGTCGCGTCAAAGCCCCGTGGAAAGACTCTGTCTTCTTCGTCTTCTGCAAAGGGGGGCCGTAACCAGCCCTCCTCCCAGCCTTCCTTCTCCCGAGGAGGCTCTGGGAAGAAGTCGAAGAAAGGGGGGAAACGCTAGGGACGGCGTTCCCTCTCACCTGCTGCCGGAAGTGGGGGGGTGCCTGGCCAGCCATTGGGCAACTTGGCAGCGCTACGGCGCCGAGACCTGGATAGTAGATGTCCTTCGGGAGGGATATCTATTACCCTTCGAATCTCGGCCACCCTCACCTCCAAACGGTCCAACAGCAGTCGTACGTTCCAGGATCTTCGAAGGACGTAGCATTAAGACAGGAGATCAAGACCATGCTGAGCAAACGAGCTGTAGAGATCATCACGGATCAGTCACCGGGCTTCTACAGTCGACTTTTCCTGGTGGATGAAGTCTACGGGGGGAAGGGGGCTGGCGCCCGGTGGATAGATCTCTCTCCCCTGAACCGGTTCGTTCGCCAGACCCGGTTCACGATGGAGACGGCACGCTCCGTGCTCGACTCCATCAGGGAGAACGATTTCATGCTTTCAGTGGACTTGAAGGATGCGTATTTCCAAATACCCATTCATCAGTCCTCCAGAAAGTACCTCCGCTTCATCCTCGACGGGACAGTGTACCAATTCAGGGCACTTTGCTTCGGTCTCTCAACCGCCCCACAGGTGTTCACGCGAGTGTTCACTCTGGTGTCTGCTTGGGCCCATTCGCACGGGATACGTCTGATGAGGTATCTCGACGATTGGCTAGTCCTGGCGAGCTCCCGCTCGCAGTTGCTACAGGACAGGGATCGGCTACTCGAGTTCTGTCGCGATCTGATCGTTGGGGATGTGTGAACTTCGAGAAGTCCGATCTCGAACCCCCAAGCAGAGGATGAAGTACCTGGGTATGCTGATCGACACAGTAGCAGGGCGAGTCTTCCCCGCAGACTCGCGGATCAGCAGATTCAGGGAGGCAGCTGACCAGTTCCTGTCTCGGCAGGAACAGGCAGCTCAGCGATGGCAAGTCGTGATCGGACACCTGTCGTCACTCGAGAAGTTAGTCCCTCACGGGCGTCTTCGCCTGCGGTCTCTTCAGTGGAGACTAAAGGAGAGTTGGTCAAAGGCAACGGATCCCCCGAGCTTTCCAGTGTCGCTGACACCGGAGATGAGGCAGGACCTAGCCTGGTGGCTGGACGACAGGAACCTCTTAAAGGGAGTGCCTCTACGCACTCCCCCCCCGGAGATGCAGCTGTTCTCAGACGCATCGACCGAGGGGTGGGGCGCACACCTGAAGGAGTTGCTGACTTCAGGAGTGTGGGACGAGCACGACAAGCACCTTCACATCAATGTACTGGAACTCAAGGCAGCGTTTCTCACGCTCCAAGAGTTTCAGGACCGCTTGATGGGACACTCAGTGGTGTTGATGTGCGACAACACCATGGTGGTGGGCTTACGTCAACAAACAGGGGGGCCTAGTGTCTCTCCCATTGTACCAGTTGGCTCAGCAGGTGCACGAGTGGGCCGAGGCTCACTCAATAGAGCTGTCGGCACGCTACATTCCAGGGAAGAGGGGGGGCGACCAGTCGTGGATCTGTTCGCCACCCGGCACAACAGAAAACTTCAGGTTTTATACATTCAACTTCCCTGCCAGATATATACTTAGCTATAGACTCCGTCGTCTCCGACAGAATTTCAAATTTCGCGGCACACGCTACAGGTAGGTCAGGTGATCTACCGCCCTGCCTGGGTGGCAGGACTAGGAACCATCCCCGTTTTCTAATCAGAATTCTTGCTGCGCCCGGACCATCAACATTGTTGTTGGTTCCTCTCGAGGTTGGTTTTCTTTTTTCACCGGCAATTGATCTTCTTGACCGACTTTTGGTGACGTATCTGGATTGTTGGATTGGCATACGCTTTTGTGGACTGTTTTGTGGACTTGATTTTGGATTTTTCTTTAAATATGTCTGACTCTGGTATGGTTGTGAGACGTTGTGTGAATGTAGGCTGTAAGGTGAGGTTGCCGAAAGCTTCGGTAGACCCTCACACGGTATGCAAGAGGTGCAGGGAGTATGAATGTTCTTTTACTAATACTTGTAAGGAATGTGAGAACTTGAGTGAGAACGAATGGAAGAATCTAACTAATTATTTAAAAAAGTTAGAAAGGAAAAGAGTGAGGAAGGCTTCTCATAGAAGTTTAAGTAGTTCTAGATCTGAACTAATTCCAAGCTTGGGATCTTCCCCAAGGGTAAGTATTGCTACTTCTCCTTCCATTGCAGCCCCTTCTCCTATTGCAGTACCTGTAGATCCAGCGAAAGAACTTGCAGATCTAAAAGCAGCCTTCAAGTTGATGGAAAACAAAATGGCTGCCATACAAGGTAAGGCTAGTGAATTGTCAGTGGACAGTGATATGATGTCCCCAGTGTAGTGGAGGGGGCATCTGGTCGGCTCAGCAACGCTCCTAGGTCTAGACCTCTTCCAAGCTCACATGCCCAGAGGAGAAGGAATGTCGAAAGCCGAAAGGAGGTTGTGGAGAATCCCCCCACGATCAGGTGTCCCTTCGGCGGTTTCTGTGACACCCCAGACTGCCAAGGACCGCTATTGTAAAAGCGTCCTACGTGAGTGTTTCTCGTCGTCGGGATCTTCATCACCGAGACGTGATTGGAGAGATTCCGATCGATCTCGGCCTCTCAAGAGGAGTTGGAGGGCGCCGACTATTGACTCGAGCCCTGAATACTTCCCTGAGGAGTCTCCATCGGGAGTGAAGAAGGCAAGAAGAGCCATTCTTTCAACCAGAGTGAGAAGGAGGCAGGAGGTGGAGGCCATGGACTCCTCCCCTCCTCCTTCCTCCTCCGAACCGAAGGAGGATAAAGAGGAGGCTACTAAGAGGTTCATGATGGCGATGCAGGAACAGATTTCGTCGTTTGTAGGAGTCCTGTCAAAGGAGCCTCCTAGAAGGAAAGACACTTCCCTTCCTATTAAGAGATCCTCCAGACGTATGGAGGTATCTACCTCCAGGATCGATACTCCTACTCGAGGTGAGGTTTCCGGTACGAACCTGGATGAAACATCAGACGTCTGGCACCGGCCAGGAGTGAGGAGTCACCCAGGAGGCAGGAGCCAAGAGCCAGGAGTGAGGAGTCAACCAGGAGGCAGGAGCCCACAGAGCCAAGAGTGTGGGGAGGCATCCAGGCAAGAGGCAAGAGCCAGGAGGCAAGAGGCAGGAGGCAGGAGCCAAGAGGCAGGAGCCAGGAGCCAAGAGGCAGGAGTCAGGAGGCAGGAGTCCGGAGTCAGGAGGCAGGAGTCAGGAGTCAGGAGGCAGGAGTCAGGAGCCAGGAGGCAGGAGTCAGGAGGCAAGAGTCAAGAGCCAGGAAGCAAGAGTCGGGGGACTCGTTCCTGGAGGTTATGACTCTTCGCCAAATAGGAGTCCTCTCCTTCAGAACATAGGAGGTCTTGGAAGGACTCTCCCTCCAAACGTGAACTTTCTCCTTCGTCTGATCGAGGGTTAGACGATTTGTCTGACGACGAACCTCCTGCTAATGAGGGACTTTCTAGTTACAAAGTCTTGGCCTCATTACTACTACAAGAGTTGGAGATTCTCTTAGTCTTGCGGCTCCTCCTCTCCTCGTTCGCTCTTTTCGAGCTCAGCTACGGCTAAATCGTCGGCCTTTTTGAAAATGAAGCCTGCGATATCAATGAAGAAGGCACTCCATTCTTTAGATTCTTGGATGGACAAGAAGAAGGAGTTAGGAAAGACGTATTCTGCATGCCTCCTTCCAGATTGCACGGGAAGAGAGGTATTGGTATGGGAACAGGAGAGACTATGGGTCTTTCTCTACCCGCCTCTGCAGATGCCGACTTTTCCAATTTAGTGGAGGCCTCTAGACGTCACTCCTTAGGATCGGTCAGAGCGACGTGGAGCACTTCAGAGTTGAACCACTTTCTAAAGGGACTTTTTGTCACTTTAGAGGTGTTCAATTTTCTGGATTGGTCACTCGGAGTTCTGGCCAACAAATCTAAGGATCCGGAGTTTCTGAAGAACCCAGAAATTCTCCATAGGTCCTGTCCTGCATGGACAAGGCAGTACAGGACGGTTCGGGTGAAGTGGCTTCCCTTTTGGTGCTGGTCTCCTGAAAAAGAGAATCAGTGTATGGTTCCCTTTTATCGAAAGGGGTTTCTCCCGAGCCAGAGGACTGCCTTACTGTTCGCCCCCTCTATCTGATCATCTGTTTCCTTCTCAGTTATGAAGGATATCTCGCTCGCTAACTGAGAAGGCGACACAAGACCTACTTACGCAAACGTCCAAGAAAGGACGACCCGGTAGTGTCGACGGTTAAGAAGGAATCTCGTCTACTCAGCAGACCCTTTTCGTGGAGGTGCAACGGCTCGTCCCCCCTGCCAGAAAGAAGAGCTCTGAAAAGAGAGGAAGGTCTTCTTTTAGGCCCTTCAAGAAATCAAAATGACTTGTTGCTCCTCCAAGCACCAGTGGGCGCCAGACTCCTGAACTTTGCAGGAGTATCGGGCACAAAGGGAGCCGACCTTGGTCAGTGTCGGTCCTGAAGAAGGGATATGTAATCCCCATTCGACGACAGCCCGCCCTAACATCTACGCCTCGGGAACAATGTCAGCGAGGTACAGAGACCCGTTAATGCGAAGACTCTCCTTCAAATGGTGGAGCAAATGTGGGAAAAAGAGGCCATCGAACTTGTGCAGGATCCACACTCCCGGGATTTTACAATCGCCTTTTTCTAGTACCAAAGGCATCGGGGGGTGGAGGCCAGTTCTGGACGTAAGCGCTCTGAATCGCTTCGTACAGAAAAAGAAGTTTCGTATGGAAACGTCCGCCTCTGTAATGTCGGCGCTTCGTCCAGGAGATTGGATGGTCTCTCTGGACCTGCAAGACGCCTATTTCCACGTTCCCATTCACCATCGGTCAAAGAAATATCTTCGCTTTGTGATAGGAGACAAATCTTTCAATTCAAGGGCTCTGTGCTTCGGTCTGTCTACAGCCCCACAAGTATTCACCAACCTGATGGCGAATGTAGCAAGATGGCTTCACCTAGAGGGGATAAACATCTCCCTCTACTTGGACGACTGGCTGATCAGGGCCAAGTCGAAGAGTCAGTGCTTGGAGGACTTGGAAGTAACAAGGAACATGATAGATTCGCTAGGGTTGCTCGTCAACCTCGAGAAGTCACAACTGATCCCCAGCCAGAACTTGGTCTATCTGGGGATTCAGATGGATTCTCGGGGTTTTCGGGTATATCCTTCGCGAGAAAGAATCGCTCGAGGTTTGTCGAGAATCTCGAGCTTCTAGAAGAAGAAATTAACAGTCAACAGCTCAGCGAGGGATTACCTGAGCCTTTTAGGGACCCTGTCCTCATTGGAAAAGTTCTTCTCGCTAGGGAGACTTCACCTTCGCCCTCTTCAGTTTTTCCTCAAAGAGGTGTGGAGTTGGAAGACGGGTCAACTCTCGGGACATCTTCCAACTTCCACAAGAAGTAAAAGATCATCTGAGGTGGTGGATCCCTCAGCTTCAAAGAACGAAGGCTTATCGCTTGCTCTGGCAGAACCCAGACCAAGTGTTGTTTACCGACGCTTCGGAGTCGGGATGGGGAGCGACGCTGGGAGCAAGGAGGTGTCAGGCACCTGGACAAAGGAACAGGTGTCCTGGCACATCAATTGCAAGGAACTTGTGGCCATACACCTAGCCTTAAAGTTCTTCGAAAAGATAGTCAGAGACGGGGTGATACAGATAAACTCAGACAACACCACGGCTCTGGCTTACATACGCAAGCAAGGAGGCACGCACTCTTTCTCCCTCTATCAGTTGACAAGACACCTGTTAACCTGGACGGAAGAAACGAGGCATAACTCTCCTCACAAGGTTTGTTCAAGGGATCAAGAATGTGAGAGCGGACAGACTGAGCAGGAGAAACCAGGTCCTTCCACAGAATGGACTCTTCACGAAGAAGTGTGTCGAAGTCTTTGGTCCCTGTGGGGGAGGCCTCACATAGACCTGTTTGCGACGTTCCTCTCCAAAAGAATAGAGACCTTTTGTCTCTAGTAGAAGATCCGAGAGCCTTTGCAATAGACGCGTTTCTCATGGATTGGTCGGGTGTGGACGCTTACGCCTTTCCCCGTTTCAAATCCTGGGGGAAGTGCTCAGGAAGTTCGTAGCTTCGAAGAGCACGAAGTTGATACTCATAGCCCCATTTTGGCCAGCCCAGGAATGGTTCACGGAGGTACTGGAGTGGATAGTGGACTTCCCCAGATCGCTTCCAAACAGACACGATCTACTCAGACAAACACCATTCGAGAGGTTTCATCACAACCTCCCAGGTCTCGCTCTGACTGCCTTTCGACTATCGAAAGACTTGTCAGAGCGAGAGGCTTTTCTCGCGAGGCTGCGGGCTCTATCGCTAGAGCCCGCAGAGCTTCGACGAGAAGAGTATACCAGTTCGAAGTGGGAAGTCTTTAGGAGGTGGTGTAAGGGTCAGAAGCTGTCCTCCTCCAGTACCTCTATAGTGAATATTGCCGATTTCCTCCTCTTTCTGAGAAAGGAATCACACCTATCTGTCTCGACAATAAAAGGATACCGAAGCATGCTGTCTTCAGTTTTCAGGAATCGAGGCCTGGACATTGCTAACGACAAAGATCTACACGATCTAATTAGATCTTTTGAGACTTCGAAAGCAGCTACTCCTAGAACACCTAGTTGGAATCTAGACTTGGTCCTGAAATTCCTTTCATCGGACAAATTCGAACCTTTACATCTGGCGTCCTTCCGCGACGTCACTAGGAAATGCTTGTTCCTGGTGGCTCCTCGCTACAGCCAAGAGGACGAGCGATTACACGCTCTGGATTCCACGGTGGGGTTCAAAGGAGATGCTGCCATCTGTTCTTTCCAGACAATGTTTCTGGCAAAGAATGAAAACCCATCAAAACCTTGGCCAGAAGTTTTGAGGTAAAAGGCCTATCTAACCTGGTAGCAGAGAGATAGAGAGATCTCTCTGTCCAGTGAGAGCTCTTAAATACTATTTAGAGAGGAAGAGACAGATGGGAGCTTGTCAACAAGGTCTTTGGTGTGCAGTAAAGAACCCCAAACGAACTCATGTCCAAGAACGCCTTGGCTTTCTTTGTGAGAAGCGTTATTACGGACGCTCACAAGAACTGCTCGAGGAATCCTTCGGTCTTCTAAAGGTCAAAACGCATGAAGTAAGAGCAGTAGCAACGTCTTTGGCGTTCCAAAAGAAATAGTCTCTGAAGAATATCATTGAGACTACATATTGAGGTGCAATTCAGTCTTTGCATCTCATTTATCTGAAGGACGTGAGAGTGACCTATGAGAAGTGCTTCTCGCTAGGTCCTTTTGTATCAGCAGATACAGTACTGGGTCTTGGAGCAAAGACGATCCTTAATTTTGTGTTTTTATCGTACATAAACTCTTGTCAGATATGTGCTTGGTTTTCTAGTAGCAAGCTCACTACGTCGCACGGGAGCAGAGTGTCATTGTGGTAGGGGATCAAGGGTATGTATGACTAGTAGGGAGTACAAAAATTTTTTTTTTTTTGTTATTTTGTAATGAAAGTGTAATTATGTTTCGAGTTTTTTGGTTGTTTGTGAGGAGTTCGGGGATAACTCCTTACAATCTTAGAACTAACATGGATGTTCAGGATCAGGTGATCGGGATCGGTTTTGTGCTCCTTGAACAAGGTGTATTGTCATGTTAGTGGAATAGCACCCAATGACAAAGGCCTTTAGGCTCTGCCGAGTAAGTGGATAAGACCCCATTGGCAGACCCACAAGAACTCTTAGCCATAGATCATTATCTCGCTGAGGCTCTTGAGGCTAAGCAGACTCCAAGGCAGTAGCCGCGAAGTCTTCAGCCTAATAAGGTAGGAACCAAGGTTTATAAATACCTACAACATATGTTGTTTACCTGTCTATTTCAGTAGTTAGCTGTCTCTACCCACCACCAATGGGTGCTAATCAGCTAAGTATATATCTGGCAGGGAAGTTGAATGTATAAAAATGATATTGTCATGTTACAATAAAGTTTATACATACTTACCTGACAGATATATACGATTAATAGCCCACCCAGCCTCCCCGCAGGAGACAGGTGGAAGAGAGAATTCTGATTAGAAAATGGGGATGGTTCCTAGTCCTGCCACCCAGGGCAGGGCGGTAGATCACCTGACCTACCTGTAGCGTGTGCCGCGAAATTTGAAATTCTGTCGGAGACGACGGAGTCTATAGCTAAGTATATATCTGTCAGGTAAGTATGTATAAAAACTTTATTGTAACATGACAATATCATTTTTCTTTTCAACCGTGCCGGACCCATGGCAGCTGCAGAGGACGCTCTTCAAACACCCGTGGGACAACCTCTTCGCTTACGCCTTTCCCTGTTCAGCCTGATTCACAAGGTGATCAGTCGAGCACTGGTCACCCCGAATCTCAGGATGATCCTGGTGGCTCCCAAATGGCCCCAGGCCATTTGGTATCCGGACCTGCTGGCTCTTCTCGCAGGAGAACCGAGAGAGATTCCCCCTTGGCACAACCTTCTCGTCCAGCCACATGTAGAGCGGTACCACCAAACAGTTCAGTCCCTTCGTCTTCACGGCTGGCTGTTATCCACCATCTCTTGCGAACGAGAGGCTTTTCTCGTAGCGCAGCAACAGAGATGGCTGGAAACGTCCGTCAGTCCTCTGCAGCTGTGTACCAGGGAAAGTGGGCCGTCTTCTGTGGTTGGTGTCGTAGACGGGGTATATCTCCTCTCAGAGCCACTCTTCAGCAGGTAGCGGATTTCCTCGTTTTTCTTCGCCGAGAGAAGCTCCTCTCAGTCCCCACAGTCAAAGGATATATAGAGCCGCTCTGGCACTAGTCCTGAAACTGAGGGGATTGGATATCTCGAACTCGTTCGAAATCTCCTTGCTCATGAGGAGCTTCGAAAGGTCTTGCCCACCCAGGGAACTCAGGCCCCCTGTGTGGGATATGACTCTCGTCCTTAGGAGTTTGACTCTAAGACCCTTCGAGCCACTCCGAGAGTCGTCAGACAGGGATCTGACCCTCAAGACCCTCTTCTTGCTGGCCCTGGCATCGGCGAAGAGAGTAGGAGAACTTCATGGTCTTTCGATGTGCGACACTCCAGGGGATGGGGATCTGTGACGCTCGATTTCGTCCCGAACTTCGTTGCGAAGACTCAGAAACCTTCGGTCCCTGACGACAGGTTCGAGTCTTTCACGATTCCCTCCCTAATGGACTTCACCGATAATGATGCGGATGAGATGCTGCTTTGTCCTGTGAGGGCGCTACAGCGCTATCTGAAGAGAACTCGGCACCTCAGGCCTGAGTGTCGACGCCTCTTCGTTAGCACCGGGGTAACCAAGAAGGAAGTATCCAAGAACACTCTTTCGTTCTGGCTGCGTGAGGTCATCAGGAGGGTGTATGAGGCTGATGGTAGTGACGACATCCGTACGTCCCATCCGAGAGCTCACGAAGTCAGAAGTATTGGCCCCTCGTTGGCGTTTCGTAAGAACTTCTCCGTGGCGCAGGTCCTGAAGGAAGGTGTTTGGTCTAACCAGACTACCTTCACCTCCTTCTACCTTTGGGATATTGCCCACAGGTCCTTGGATACCTTTTCCTTGGGACCCGTGGTGGCTGCTCAACAAGTTGTGTAGCTAACCCAGACCCTCGCAGGCTGAACAGCATCGAGTCCTGGTGTGACTGTGCGGATGGATGTGTGAATGAGTGAGTGACTGGCTTCTCTTCCCATCTTTTCCTCCTCCTCTACCTGTGGGCAGAGGGTCACGGTCGTCACTACGCTGGATGAGGACGAGATGCAGGTGAGCTATATGACAGAGCCCCATTCTATCCCTTTCACTAGGAATAGAAGCAGAATATCCACCACTTCCTCCTACAAGGGGGGGGAAGTGGATGCCAACAAGAGACAAACCCATGACTTTATATTTGCTCCTGTACAGGAACAAGTTCTTACATTGCTGGTACGAAGAGACACGCTTGCCTCTCTCTTAGTACTTGGTCCAGAGGTCTGACCATTGATCCTGCGGTGCACACCCCGATCAATCGGACAGAGGCTTGGATCCCTCCCTCGCTCTTACGACCAGGGAGGCACTCCAAGGTTGGGCGAACACCAGTCTGTTCACAAAAGAACTCAGATTCCTCCCACCAAGAAGTGAGTCTTCTATTGTAAAAGGACCGAAAGGTTGTATGCCGGTCGGAACAAATGACAATTTGTCCAAAATTGCATTTTTCCTAACTATACAAACCTGAGGTCCTTTTACACATAGTCCCACCTCATGCCACCCCTCACTCTGCAGTTTTTTGCTTGGGCCAAAAGCAAAGTGATTGTTTACCTCCTCAGTTGCGCGCGCGCGCCTGTCGGACAAGCAGTTAACTACCGAACCCCTTGTTCGAAAGCTTACGACCTATCCAGCTGCCGCTAGTAACCTTCCTATTGTAAAAGGACCTCAGGTTTGTATAGTTAGGAAAAATGCAATTTTTATACATTCAACTTCCCTGCCAGATATATACTTAGCTATAGACTCCGTCGTCTCCGACAGAATTTCAAATTTCGCGGCACACGCTACAGGTAGGTCAGTGATCTACCGCCCTGCCCTGGGTGGCAGGACTAGGAACCATCCCCGTTTTCTAATCAGAATTCTTCTGTCGCCCGGACCATCAACATTGTTGTTGGTTCCTCTCGATTGGTTTTTCTTTTTTCACCGGCAATTGATCTTCTTGACCGACTTTTGGTGACGTATCTGGATTGTTGGATTGGCATACGCTTTTGTGGACTGTTTTGTGGACTTGATTTTGGATTTTTCTTTAAATATGTCTGACTCTGGTATGGTTGTGAGACGTTGTGTGAATGTAGGCTGTAAGGTGAGGTTGCCGAAAGCTTCGGTAGACCCTCACACGGTATGCAAGAGGTGCAGGGAGTATGAATGTTCTTTACTAATACTTGTAAGGAATGTGAGAACTTGAGTGAGAACGAATGGAAGAATCTAACTAATTATTTAAAAAAGTTAGAAAGAGAAAGAGTGAGGAAGGCTTCTCATAGAAGTTTAAATAGTTCGAGATCTGAACTAATTCCGAGCTTGGGATCTTCCCCAAGGGTAAGTATTGCTACTTCTCCTTCCATTGCAGCCCCTTCTCCTATTGCAGAACCTGTAGATCCAGCGAAAGAACTTGCAGATCTAAAAGCAGCCTTCAAGTTGATGGAAAACAAAATGGCTGCCATACAAGGTAAGGCTAGTGAATTGTCAGTGGACAGTGATATGAGTGTCCCCAGTGTAGTGGAGGGGGGCATCTGGTCGGCTCAGCAACGCTCCTAGGTCTAGACCTCTTCCAAGCTCACATGCCCAGAGGAGAAGGAATGTCGAAAGCCGAAAGGAGGTTGTGAGAATCCCCACCGATCAGGTGTCCCTTCGGCGGTTTTCTGTGACACCCCAGACTGCCAAGGACCGCTATTGTAAAAGCGTCCTACGTGAGTGTTTCTCGTCGTCGGGATCTTCATCACCGAGACGTGATTGGAGAGATTCCGATCGATCTCGGCCTCTCAAGAGGAGTGGAGGGCGACCGACTATTGACTCGAGCCTGAAAACTTCCTGAGGATCTCCATCGGGAGTTAAGAAGGCGAGAAGAGCCATTCTTCCAACCAGAGTGAGAAGGAGGCAGGAGGTGGAGGCTATGGACTCCTCCTCCTCCTTCCCCTCCTCCAAAGAGGATAAAGAGGAGGCTACTAAGAGGTTCATGATGGCGATGCAGGAACAGATTTCGTCATTTGTAGGAGTCCTGTCAAAGGAGCCTCCTAGAAGGAAAGACACTTCCCTTCCTATTAAAAGATCCTCCAGACGGATGGAGGTATCTACCTCCAGGATCGATACTCCTACCCGAGGTGAGGTTTCCGGTACGAACCTGGATGAATCAATCAGACGTCTGGCACCGGCCAGGAGTGAGGAGTCACCCAGGAGGCAGGAGCCAAGAGCCAGGAGTGAGGAGTCAACCAGGAGGCAGGAGCCCAGAGCCAAGAGTGTGGAGGCATCTAGGCAAGAGCAAGAGCCAGGAGGCAAGAGCCAGGAGGCAAGAGCCTGGAGGCAAGAGGCAGGAGCCAGGAGCCAGGAGGCAGGAGTCAGGAGGCAGGAGGCAGGAGGCAGGAGTCCGGAGTCAGGAGGCAGGAGTCAGGAGTCAGGAGGCAGGAGTCAGGAGCCAGGAGGCCATGGAGTCCAGGAGGCCAGGAGCAGAGTCAGGAGGCAAGGAGTCAGAGGCAGTCAAGAGCGGGTCAAGAGTCGGGGACTCGTTCCTGGAGGTTATGACTCTTCGCCAAATAGAGCTCCTCTCCTTCAGAACATAGGAGGTCTTGGAAGGACTCTCCCTCAAAGTGTGAACTTTCTCCTTCGTCTGATCGAGGGTTAGACGAGTTGTCTGACGACGAACCTCCTGCTAATGAGGGACTTTCTAGTTACAAAGTCTTGGCCTCATTACTTCTACAAGAGTTTGGAGATTCTCTTAGTCCTGCAGCTCCTCCTTCTCCTCGTTCGCTCTTTTCGAGCTCAGCTACGGCTAAATCGTCGGCATTCTTGAAAATGAAGCCTGCGATATCGATGAAGAAAGCACTCCATTCTCTAGATTCTTGGATGGACAAGAAGAAGGAGTTAGGAAAGACAGTATTCTGCATGCCTCCTTCCAGATTGCACGGGAAGAGAGGTATTTGGTATGGGACAGGAGAGACTATGGGTCTTTCTTTACCCGCCTCTGCAGATGCCGACTTTGCCAGTTTAGTGGAGGCCTCTAGACGTCACTCCTTAGGTTCGGTCAGAGAGCGAGTGGAGCACTTCAGAGTTGAACCACTTTCTAAAGGGACTTTTTGTCACTTTAGAGGTGTTCAATTTTCTGGATTGGTCACGGTTCGGTTAGTGGCCAACAAAATCTAAGGATCCGGAGTTTCTGAAGAACCCAGAAATTCTCCATAGCGTCCTGTCCTGCATGGACAAGGCAGTACAGGACGGTCGGGTGAAGTGGCTTCACTTTTTGGTGCTGGTCTCCTGAAAAAAGAGATCAGTGTATGGTTTCCCTTTTATCGAAAGGAGTTTCTCCGAGCCAGAGGACTGCCTTACTGTTCGCCCCTCTATCAGAGCATCTGTTTCCTTCTCAGTTAGTCAAGGATATATCTCGCTACTAACTGAGAAGGCGACGCAGGACCTACTTACAAAAACGTCCAAGAAAGGAACGGACCGTTAGTGGCGACGGTTAAGAAGGAATCTCGTCATACTCAGCAGCCCTTTCGTGGAGGTGCAGCGGCTCGTCCCCTGCCAGAAAAGAAGAGCTCTGAAAGAGAGGAAAGGTCTTCATTTAGGCCCTTCAAGAATCGAAGTGACTTGTTGCTCCTCCAAGCA
>NC_061100.1:62780891-62831567 GCF_015104395.2 Macrobrachium nipponense
CATTGACCTTGCGAGCTGAAACAAGAATAAAGTAAACATTAGTAAAACAGTAAATGTGTGTGTGCGCATGCATGTGTATGTCAGTGAGTATGCATGTGTGCACGTGTATGTCAGTGAGTATGCAAGTAAACAAATAAGTTTTTAAAATACCCAATGTTTACAAACCATTTAAAGGGCAACAAATTAAATACCATTATAACAACGAGACTTTTAAATACAATGTTTTTACAACACATTTCTCTCTCTCTCTCTCTCTCTCTCTCTAAGGATGTCTCATACTAACCTCTAGAGTTAGGAGGGTCAAAGGCATCGTCCTGAGTAAGGCCTTCGTCAGGAACGTAGGTAGGGTCGTCATCATCACTGTCAATGTCCCACAGGGCTCACGTCGACATCACTTCCTTCAGCGTCGTCAGGGGCTACCCATGGTACACGTTCCTGAGTCTCCAATGCAGCATTGCGTTGCCCATAAAACATACTGCTTTGGTTTGGAACTGCAAAAATAAAAAAAACAACTTTAAAACAAAATCATGTAATTGGAAAGAAAAATGTAACTTTCCCTAACAAAAAACCTATCATTCAATCCTTGTAAGGTAATAATTTATATGCACATGAACCTAACATCTATAAATCATCACTTTATTATCTAGATATATTGTTAAAATTATTCACAAATGTCTAAAAACAAGCACTAAAAAAAATTACTTGACGTCGTATTCTACTGGCCGTTGTAACCGTTACGGTCCGATACATCCCTCATGGGATAGCGTGGTCCGCCTAAGAACGACCGAAGTATCCCGCAAGGGATCTATACTTTTTTTTTTTGTCACTACGACACGTCAGTAACACTACAGCCCTTCAAAACCAACATCAAAAGGTAAGTATATCACTAGGCTTCACTATCCCCAGTCACTGTGTGCTTACCATGATTACGAAGTTCGGAGGGGGGGTGGGGGGGAAACTTGGAGGTTACTGCGGCACGTCTTGACTGTTTTCCAACTTGCGCACGACTGAGTGTCTGTCGAAGGCCCTCCAGTCTTTGTGCGAGGGCCTGGTGGGCTTCTGATTGGTTTGATTCGAAGAGCAGAGGAGTGTAGCTATGAGTTTGCCAAAGCGTCAATTTCATACAAGCTCAAACTTGTTCACCAACGACTACCCGAAAGTAGCTGTTTTAAAGATCCCAAATGGGGATCTCTGGTCGTTAAAGGTTAATAAGTAAATAAATTTAGAAATAAATTTGAAAAAATAATGAATAAGTAAATAAAAATAATTGGAAAATAAATATAATTCAATAAAAATAATGAATAAAATAAATATATAGATATATATGCATAAAAATAAATAAATAAATAAATAAATAAATAGAAATTAAAAAACAAAATAAAAACAATTTAATAGAATTAAATAAATAAATAAATAAATATATAAGTATAAATAAATATATAATAACTAAGTAAGAAATGTTTAAAATTAAACAAGTGGATAAGAATAAATAAAAAAAATTAATGAATAAAAAATAAATTAAATAAATAAATATATAAATAAATAAATATAATTAATATATATAAATAAATAAATAAATAAGTAATAAATATATTAATTAAAATCAATAAAAATTTAAAAAATTAAAGTAAATAAGAAATAAGTAAAATAAATAAATAAATGAAATAAAAATAACTGAAAAAAACTAATAAATAAAACAAAAAATAAAAATAAACAAAATAAATATAAATATTTAAATAAATAAAATTGAATAAATAAATAGACAAATAGAGAATTAAAAAAATAAGTAAATAATAAATAATTAAAATAAATAAAAACAAAGGAATAAAAATAAATAAATAAATACAAAAAACTAATGAAAAATGGATAAAATAATTAAATAAATAAAAATTAATAAATAAAATAAATATAAATGATAAATAATAAATAATAATACAAATAAATAAAAGAAATCAAAATAAATGAATTAAAAAAAATAAAAAATGAAAAATAAACAAAAAAAATAAAAAATAAATAATATATAAAAACAATATAAATAAATAAATAAAAATTTAAAAATTAAGGTAAATAAATAATAATCAAATAAATAAATAATAAATAAATAAATTAAAAAAATTAAATAAATAATAAATAAATATAAATAAATGAATAAAAAATAAAAGTAAATAAATAAATTATGATAAATTAAGAAATAAAAAGGAATAAATAAATTAAAAATTAAAATTAATAAAAAATAAATAAAAAATAATTGAAATTAAATAAAAATAAATTATTTATTTCATTTATTATTATTTATTTTTTATCTAATTATTTATTGTATTTATTTATTTATTTTTATTTATATTTTTATTTATTTTTATATTTTTCTTATTATTTTTTCTTAATTTTTCTTTATCTATTTGTTATTTTTGTTATATATTATTTATTATTAGTTATTTACTTCTTTTCATTTTATTTATTTATTTATTTATTTTTATTTTTATTTATTTATATTCATTTATTTATTTTTATTTACTGATTTTTATTTTCTATTAATTTATTTATGGTTGGAATTATTTATTTATTTATTTATTTATTTTATTTATTAGTTTATTTATTTTTATTTATTTATTTTTACTTTTATTTATGTTATTCTTTATTGATATATATTTTTTTATTATTTATGCTTTATCTTTTATTTCTTTATTTATTTATTTTTATTCATTTTTTAATTATTTTTATTTATCTATTTATTTTTATTTTATTTTTTTTTTTATTTATTTTTATTTAGTTATTTACTTATTTTTGTCTTTATTTTATTTATTTTGTTTGATTTATTTTTTCTATTTATTTATTTTGAGTTATTTATTTATTTTTATTTATTTTTTTTATTTTATTTATTTATTTATTTGTTTTATTTTTAATTGATTTTAATTTATTATTATTTATCTATTTTTATTTATGTATATTATTTATTTTTATTTATTTATTCATTTATTTATTCTTATATTTTTTTATTTTTTTATTTTTATTTAATTTATTCATTTCTATTTTTTCCTTTTTTTATTTTCTAATATTAATTCATTGAATTTCATTATTTTTCTTTATTTATTTATTTATTTATTTTGATTAATTCAATTTTTTATTTTTTTATTATTTATTTATATCTATTTTATTGATTTATTTATTTCAGTTATTTTTATTTATTACTTATGTTTCTATTTTTATTTATTTATTATTTTTCATTAATTTATTTATTTTTATTTTATTCATTTATTTATCATTATCTTTTATTTCTTATCATTTATTTTTTCATTTTATTATAATTTATTTTTTTTTTTATATTTTATTATTATTTATCTATTTATTTTTTATTATTTATTTTATTGTCATTTATCTATTTGTTTTTATTTTTATTTATTTTATTTATTTTTATTTATTTTTTTATTTTTTTTTATTTATTAGTTATTTTTTATTTATTTATTTATCTTTATTTTTTCATTTAGTTGGATTATTTACTTTTTATTTTCATTCATTTATTTCTATTTTATTTTATTTATTTATTTTTATTGTTATTTTTATTTGATTTTCATTTATTTTCTATTTTATTTGTTTTTATTTGTTTATTTTTAATCATTTTAGTTTCAACTTATTTATTTAGGTTTTTTTATTTATAAGTTAACTTTTTATTTATTTATTTATTTCAATTTATTGTCTTTTTTTTATTTTTTATTCATTATTATTTATTTATTTCTATTTATTTCTATACTTCTATTTTTTCTTATTTATTTATTTATTATTTTTCATTTTATTTATTTTTTATTTTATTTTATTTATTTTTAGTTATATATTTATTCTTTATTCATTTATTTTTTTTGTTTATTCATTTATTTTATTTATTTTTGTATTTCTTTATTTATTTATTTGTTTATTTTTTTTTATTTATAAGTATTTATCTTTTTTATTTATTTTTATTTTTTTTATCTATTTATATACTTTTATTTATTTATTTATTTATTTTATTTTCATTTAATTTTTATTTATTATATATTTTTATTTATTTATTGTATTTTAAATTAATTTTGTTTGTATTATCTTATTTTATTTATATAGTTTTATTATTACTCAATTTCATTTATATTATATTTTATTTATTTTTTTATTTACATATTTATTTATTTTATTGATTGATTTATTTCTAATTAATTTATTTATCTATTCTTTATATATTTTCATTTACTCATTTATTTTTATTTATTTATTTATTTTTTATTCATTTGTTTTTATTTATTTTTATGTCTATTTATTTTTATTCAATTTTTGGTTTTTATTCATATTTATTAACATTTATTTATTTCTATTCATTTTATTTATTTATTATTTGTTTTATTTTTCTTATTTTTCTTTTATTTATTTATTTATTTATTTATTCTTATTTATTTATTTATGTATTTACTTTGATTGATTGATTTA
This sequence comes from Macrobrachium nipponense, assembly GCF_015104395.2. Classification (NCBI taxonomy): domain Eukaryota; kingdom Metazoa; phylum Arthropoda; class Malacostraca; order Decapoda; family Palaemonidae; genus Macrobrachium; species Macrobrachium nipponense. The sequence goes on from NC_061100.1 coordinate 62,785,344, forward strand.
TTTATTTATTTTTTTATATTTATTTAAATGTTTTATATGGTTATTTATCCTTTTATTTTTATTTAATTAATGTTACTTATTTTTGTGTGTTTTGTTTTGTTTTCAATTTATTTTTTTATTTTGGTGTGTTTATTCTTATCTAATTATTTTTTTTTTTTTAGTTTATTTTTATTTATTTTTCTATATTTTATTTTTTAGTTATTTTTATTATTATTATTAATCTTTGTTTTTTACTTTTATATATTTATTTATTCTTATTTGTTTATTTCTTTTTATATACTTTTCATTTTATTTAATTTATATATTTTTATATATTCGTATTTATTTAATTTATTTATTTATTTTCCATTTATTTATTTTTTTCCTTGTTTTTCTTTATTTATTTATTCTTATTTATTTATTTATCTCTAATATTTATTTTATTTATTAGTTCATTTCCATTTCTTTAGTGATTTTTATATATTTACTTTTACTTGTTTATTTTTTATATAGATTTTTTTATTTATTTATTTATTTATTTATTTATATATACTTTTTATTTTTTATATATTTTATTTTACTTCTTTATTTTCTTATTTATTTATTATTTTTATTTATTTTTTATTTATTTTTATTGACTTATTTTTTTATTTATACTTATTTATTTAATTACATTTATTTATTTATTCATCTTTATTTATTTATTTATTCCCTTTGTTTATTTATTTATTTATTTAGTTATTTTATTTGTTTTATTTATTTATATATTTTTATTCCTTTATTGTTTATATATTTATTTTCATTTATTTATTTATCAATTATTTATATATTTATTTATTTGTTATTTATTTATTTATTTATTTATTTATTTATATTTATGTTTTTATTTATTATTTTTATTTATTATTTGTTTTACTATTTTTTTCTATATATTTTAATTTTCTATTTATTCCGATTTATTTATCTATTTATTTTTATTTTATAATTTATTCATTTATTGTGGTTTCTTTATTTATTCATTTATTCTTCTTTTTTATATTATTTATTTATTTTGATTTTTATGTTTATTTTTATTATATATTTATTTTCACTTATATTTTTATTTTTGTTTATTTTTCATTTCATTTTTATTTACTTATTAATCAATAAATTTTTATTAATTTATTAATTTATTTTATTAATCTATTTTTATTTATTTCAATTTATTTCTTTATTTTTATTTATTTATTTTTACTTATTTATTTTTATTTATTTATTTATTTTTATTTTTCATTTCTTTTTATTTGTTTGTTTGTTCTAATTAATCATTTTATTTATTTATATTAAATATTATTTATTTATTTTTAAATATTTTTTATTTACCTATCATTATTATTTATTTATTTTTATTTATTCCTATTTAATATTTTTTTATTTATCTAATTTAATTTATTTTTATTTTTCTTATTTGTTAATTCTTATTTATTTTTTTTTTTCATTTTTATTATTTATCTTTATTTATTTATTTTATTTTTTATTTTTATTTTTATTGATTCAATTATTTTGATTTCCATATTTAATATTTTTTAGTTTATTTTTATTTATTTTCTTATTTATTATTTAATTTTAGTTTTTTTTTTATGTTAATTTATTTGTCGGGTTTTTTATTTATTCATAGTTGTTATTTATTTATTTATTTTTTTTATTTTTTATTCATTTTAATTTATTTATTTGTTTTTTAGATTATTTATTTATTTATTATTCATTTTTTTAATTCTTGTTTATTTTACTTATTTTTTTTATTGTTATTTCTTCATCTATTTATTTATTCATTTCATTTTGTTGTTTAATTGTTTATTTTTATTCTTATTCATTTTTAATTTTTTCATTTATATTTACTTTTTCATTTATTTTCTATTTGTTTATTTTTTCATTTATTATTTATTTTTATCATATCAATTTTTATTTATTTTTATCTATTCATTATTTTTTTATTTATTTATTTATTTATTTATTTTTATTTCTAATTTTTTTTATTGATTTTAATTTATTTATTTATTTTTAGTTATTATGTTTTTAATTACTTTTCTTCATTTATTTATTTTTAAATGTTATTTACTTTTATTAATTATTTGTAAATTTATTTATTTATTTTTTTTGTTTTTTTTATTTATTTTATTTATCTTTATATATTTAATTATTTGTTTATTTATTTTATTCGTGTATTTTTATTAAATTATTTTTATTATTTATTTTTTAATGTTTTATTGTTATCATTTATTTATTTAAATTTTTTTATTTTATTTATTTTTTTATTTTATTTATTTATCTATTTTTTATTTTTTTTTTTTTACTTATTTCTATTTATTTATTGATTTTTATTTATTTTTTATTTAACATAGATTTATTTATTTTTGTTTATTTATTTTATTTATTTTTTCATTTTTATTTATTTACTTTTATTGTTTATTTATTTATCAATTTTTATATTTTTTTTTTCATTTGTTTAGCTTTTTATTTTTTTTCATGATTTTTATTCACTTATTCATTTTAAATATTTCTTACTTCAATTGTTATATATTTAAGTTATTCACTTATTTTTCATTTTTTATTTATTTATTTATTCATTTTTATTTATTTATCTATTTTGGTTTTTCTATTTTTTTAATTTTAATTATTTATTTATTCTATTTATTTATTATTTTATTTATTATTATTTTTATTTGTTTATTTATTTATTATTTATTTATTTATTTTAATTATTATTTATTTTATTTTAATATTTATTAATTTATATTTTTGTTTATTGATATTCACTAATTTATTTATATTTATTAATTTATCAATTTATTTATTTCTAATTCATTTTTTATTTATATATATTATTTTATTTCATTTATTTATTTTTTTATTTTTTTATTTATATTTATTTTTTTTCACATTTTTTTGATTTGTTTCATTTGAATAATTTCTTTATTTATTTTTAATTGTTTATTTATTTATTTTCAATTACTTTTTTATTTATTTATTCACTGTTATTTATTTATTTGTATTTATTCCTTTTTATTTATTTATTTATTTTAATTATTTTTATTATTTATTTATTTATTTAAAATGATTATTTTTATATATTTATTTACTTTTATTGATTTATTTAGTTTATTTGTTGATTTCTATTTATTCATTTTTATTATTTTATTATTTTTTATTTATTATTTATTTTCATTTTTTATTTTTATTGATTCCTTTATTTTGATTTCTATATTTATTTTTATTTCTTTATTTTTTATTTAATTTATTCATTTTTTAATTATTCTATTCATGTATTATTTATTTATATCTATTTTAATTTATGTTTATATACAAATTTTTTATTTTTTCAATTATTCAATCATCTATTTATAAATTCATTCTATTTATTTATTTATTTATTTTTATTTTTTTATTTATTTTTATATATTGTTTTATTTATTTATTTATTTATTTGTTATTTATTTATTTTCTATTTCTTTATTTGATTTTTTTATTATTTATTTATTTTTGTTTATTCATTTTTATTTATATTTTATATATTCAATTATTTTTTATTTATTTATTTTTATTTTTATTTTTTAATTTTTTATTAATTTAATTTATTTATTTATTTACTTAACTTTTACATATTTATTTATTTATTTATTTATTTATTTATTTATTTATTTATTTATTCATAATTATTTAGTTATACTTTTATTATTTTTTTTTCATTTATTTATTTTTAGGTATTTTTTATTTTAATTATTATATATCTATTTACAGATATCTCTTTTATTTATTTTTTATATTTTTAGTTTGGATTTATTTATTTATTTTTGTTTATTAATTTTACTATATTTATTGATTTATTTTTACTTATTTAATCATTTATTTATTTTATTTCAATTTAGTATCTATTTATTTATTTATTGTATACATTTATCTTTATTGATTTATTTTTTTATTTTTTTTTATTTATTTATACAATTTAAATTATTTTAATTGATATTTATTTATTGTTTTATTTATCTATTTATTTTTTTCATTTTTTTAATTATTTATTATTTATATATTGTACTTATTTATTTTTATTTATTTTTATTTTTATTTATTGATTCTATTTTTTATTGATTTAATATATTTATATATTTACTTTATGTTTATTTTTTCATCATTTTTTTTTTCATTTTTCTATCAAATTTATTATTATATGTATTTATTTATTTATTTATTTTTATTTAATTTTTTTTATATTTCTATTCCATTTATTTATTTTCATTTATTTTTTATTTTTTATATATTTATTTTGTATTATTCATACTTACTTATTATTTAATACATTCATTTATTTATTTATCTATTTATTTATTTATGTGATTCAATTATCTTCATTGATGTTTTATTATTCATTTTATTTTTTCAAATTATTCCAATCATCTATTTTATAAATTCATTCTTAATTTTATTTTTTAAATTTATTTTTATTTTTTTATTTATTTTTATATATTGTTTTTTATTTATTTATTTATTTATTTGTTAATTTTATTTATTTTCTATTTCTTTATTTATTTTTTTATTATTTATTTATTTTTGTTTATTCATTTTGTATTTATATTTTATGATATTCAATTATTTTTATTTATTTATTCTTTATTTTTATTTTTAAAAATTTTTATTAATTTAAATTTTTATTTATTTACTTAACTTTTACTATTTATTTATTTTATTTAATTTATTTATTTATTTATTTATTTATTCATATTATTTAGTTATAGCTTTTAATTATTTTTTTTCATTTATTTATTTTTAGGGTATTTTTTATTTTAATTATTATATATCTATTTACAGATGTCTCTTTTATTTATTTTATTTATATTTTTAGTTCGATTTAATTTATTTATTTTTGTTTTATTAATTTTTATTAACATTATATTATTTATTTAATTTTTACTTATTTATTCATTTATTTATTTTTATTCATTTTATGTATATATTTATTTATTTATTTTATACATTTATCTTTATATGATTTATGTTTTATTTATTTTTTTTTTATTTTATTTATTCATTTAATTATTTTAATTTATATTTATTTATTGTTTATTTATCTATTTATTTTTTTCATTTTTTTTTCCATTTATTTATTAATTTATATATTTTTATTTATTTATTTTTTTTATTTAATTTTTATTTATTTATTTATTTTATTTCTATTTTTTATTGATTTTAATATATTTTTATTACTTATTTTTATTTTTTTCATTCATATTTTTTTTATTTTTCTATCAATTTATTTATTATAATGTATTTATTTAATTTATTTATTTTATTTAATTTTTTTAATTAATTTCTATTCATTAATTTATTTTTAATTTATTTTTATTTTTATAATATTTTTTTTGGTATTTATTATTACTTACTTATTTATTTATTTAACATTTTTTATTTATTTATTCCTATTTATTTATTTATTTTATTCAATTAATTTTCATTGATTTATTTTTTAATATATAATTCACTTAATTTTTATTAATTTAATCTGTATTTATTTTAATTATTATCTTTAATTTTATTTATGTAATTATTTTTATTTTATTATTTATTTCTATTTATTTTTTCATTTATTTATTTTTATTTTAATTTATTTAGATTGTTATTTATTTTTGTTTATTTAGTTTTATTTAATTTTTCATCTTCATTTATTTACTTATAATGATTTATTAATCTTTATATATGTATATAATATATATATATTGTATTTTTTTTAATTAGCTATTCATTTTCATTAGTTTATTATTTATTAGTTTAATTTATTTATATATTTTTGAATATTCATTACTGTAATAATTGTATATTTATTCATACTTATTCATTATTATTTATTTTTTCATTTATTTCTTTATTTTAATTTTTATTTATTTTATTCATTTATCTCTATAGATTTATTTTTATTCATTTTTTATTTATATATATTTATTCATTTATTTATTTCAGTTTATTTTTGAAATTTTTATTTATTTATAGTTGTCATTTATTTATTTATTTTTATTTGCTTCATTATTTATTTTTATGTATTATTTTATTTATTTATTTATTTATTTTTATTTATTTATACATTTTATGTATTTATTTCTTTTTATTTCTTTACTTTTTTATCAATTTAAATGTATTTATTTAATAACTTAATATTTTTAATATTTTCAATTATTTATTCATCTATTTATTTATTTATTTTTATTTTTCTATTTATTTATTTTTATTTTTTATTCGTTTATATATGTTTTGTTTATCTATCTATTTTTTCATTTATTTATTTATTTATTTTTAATTTATTTCTATTAATTTATTTATTTTTATCTTTAAAAGTTTTCATTCATTTTAATTTAATTTTTGATTTATTTTTATCTATCTATATTAATTATATTCATTTATTATTTTTTATATATTTCTTACTTTATTTATCACATATTTATTTATATGTTAATCATTTTTATTTAGTATTTATTCATTTATTTTCATTTACTTATTTATGTTTGTTTATTTATTTTTCTCATTTTTCATTGGGTTTAAGTGTTTGTTATTGATTTTAAGAATAGTGTTTTATTTATCTATTTATTTAATTATGTGTTTATTTATTTTTTATTTATTTAGAGCTATTTATGTATTTTTCATTAACCTTATTTCATTTATTTATTTCTTGATTTTTAAAACTTTTTTGTATTATTTATTTATTTGTATTTATTTATTTTAAATTATTTATTTCTATTTATTTATTTTTATTTATTTATTTTTATATATTTATTTATTATATCATTTCATTTATTTTTTCTATTTTTTTTATTTATATCATTTTTTTTTATTTAATTCATTTTCTATTTATTTTTTTATATTTATTTTTATTCAGTATATCTTTTCTTCATTTCTTTTTATTTATTTATTATTTACTATTTATATTTATTTTTATTTATTTATTTATTTATTTTTTTTTTTATTTATTTATTTATTTCTTTATTTATTTATTTATTATTTATTTATTTATTATTTAGTTTATGTTTTTATTTTACTTCATTTATTTATTCTTTATTTTTTATTTTTTTTTATTTATTTACTTTATTTATTTAATTTTATTTATTTTCTTAGTGTTTCATTTTTATTTATTTATTTTTTTATTTATTGAGTTTTCATGATTTTTTATTTATTTTTATTTATCTATTTATTTATTTTAATATATTTATTTTCTTATTTATGTATTTATTATTATCTATTTAGTTAGTTTTATTTATTTATTACTTTTTATTTATTTTTTATTATTTATGTGGTTTAATCTTATTTATGTATTTTTTTAATTATTTCTATTTATTTATTATTTTGAATTATTTTTAATTTTATTTGTTATTTTTAATCATTTATTTATTTTTATTTGTTTTTTATTTTTATTTTTTATTTCATTTTATTCTTTTATATTTAGTTATTTGTTTTTTTATTTTTTTATTTATTTATCTATTTTTTATTTATTTATTTTTATTTTTATCTATTTATTTATTTATTTGTATTTACTTTTTTATTATAAATTCCTTTTTATTTTATTTTATTTTTATTTATTCTTTATTCATTTTTAATGTTCATTTATTTATTTATTTTTTTTTTTTAGTTATTATTTTTTTTATTTTTTTTTCATTTATTTGTTATTTATTTATTTTTATCTATTTATATTTATTTATTTATTTATTTTATTTTATTTTACTTTATTTATTTTTTATATTTTTATTTCGTTATTTGTTCTTTTTTATTTTTTATGCACAATATTTTTGAGAGTTTTTACCTCCTTTATTTTGTCCGTTTTTTTGTATCAAAAATCAGTTTAGGAATATCCTGAAAAAGTTATTTTTGTTTCAAAAATCATTTAAAAAATTAAATAAAAAATGACAATGTATATAACATAAAAAATTTTAAATCACATTTCAATTCATATACGAAACTTAAAAAAATGTTAACATTATTTGTCTTTAAAGAATCATTTAAAAAATCTACTAAAAATAGGGCAATAAATTTATCATAAAATGGTTTTAAATATATAATTTTTTGCAAAATATTTCTCTTTATCTTAGCGATTTTCTGTTTCAGTCATTATAAAAATCCTTTTGAAAAAAAGTAAAAATCTAAAACAGAAAAATGATTTTAAAAATTTCAGTTTAAATGGGTTTCTTGCCCTTCTTTGTATAGATGATTTTTGTTTAAAAATTATTTTAAAAATTACTTTAAAAAGGATCATGAATGTAACATAAAAGGTTAAAAAAAATTGCAATTTTATTACCAAATTTTTAAAACTTTTCAGTTTTTTTTATATTTTTATTAAAATTGTCATTTTAAAAAATAGAAATAGTTCAAAAAGTAATTTGATTTGAAAATAATATATAAAGGATTTTCGCTCACATTTTGATGACTGATTTTTATTTTAGAAATTAATATAACATAATTTTTTTTTTTTTTTTTTTTTTTTTTTTTTTTTGCTTTTTTGATGACTGGTGTTTTTTTTAAATCATTTAAAATATTGTCTAAAATACCACAATGAATTTAGAAGAAACAGAGTTTAAAGATAATACAATTTGGATACAATATTTTGGGAGTTTTGCCATCTTTCTTAAGACTGATTTTGATTTGGAAAATCATGTAAAAACACGCTTAAGAAGCGATAATGAAAGTTTTATAATAATTTCAATTTTTCCATAGTGTTTTGGAGTTTTTGTCTTTTTGTTAGCGGATTTTAGTTTAAAAAAACTATTACAAAAATTGCTTAAAAAAGAAACCTATCAAAGCTTTAAAAATATTTCAATATTACCTTAAATAGCGTATTTGAATAATTTAAAAAGGGCAAAATAAGAGACCTAAAAAACTTTAAAAATGATTCCAATTTAGATATAATATTTTACCACACATAGTGTATTAAAAGTATAAAAAGACAAACAAGAAACCTAAAAAAAGCCTTGAAAATATTTAAATTTAGATACAATATTTTTTTCCATAAATATATTTAAACAAATATATTTAAAAATATTCGTCTAAAATTTTTAAGGTACATTAATTGTCAAATTTTATGCGATTTTCAAATTATTTACAAGCAGTTTAAAAAAAATTAATTTGAATACAATATTTTTAATAAATTAGCATTTTCTAGGACTAATTTTTATTTAAAAAAAAATAAGTGAAAGACAAAAACATTTAAACATATTACAAATAAAATACAATATTTTTTTTTAGATTATGGCGTCTATCTGATGAGTGATTTTTTTGTCTCAAAAGGCTTTTAAAAATTGCATAAATATATGTGAATAAATGTAACATAAAAAGTTTAAAACAATATTTCAATTTTAGTACCAATCTTAAAGTTTTTTTCTTCTTCTTCTTTTTGATGACAGATTTTTGTTTAAAAATCTTTTGAATTTATTTGAATACAATATTTTTGGGAGTTTTACTCTCTCTCTGGTGACTGATTTTTTATTTCAAAAATCAATTAGAAAATCGCCAAAATTTTTAGTCGATTGATTAATATAACATGAAAAGTCATAAAAAATATATATCTTTTACCAGTTACCTTGGTGGCTCTTTTCTGTATCAATTAATCATTATAAAAATTCTCTAAAAAATAATTCAAAAAATGAAACAGATAAAAGCTATTAAAAGATGTAATTTTAAATGCAATATCTTTGGGCGTATTGGCTCCTTTTTTGGGAGTGTTGCCCTCTTATTTGGTGATGCAGTGGAAAATATTGTATTTAAATTGAAAGATAAAAAAAAAATCTTTTTTTCGCTCACCCCACTATTTTCAGGCTATTCTTTTTGATACAAAAATCCTTCAAAATAAAGGAGGTAAAAACTCAAAAATATTATGTAAAAATGTATATATTTCTTAAATGATTTCAAATTACTTTTAATGCCCGAATTTCAGGTGATTTTTGAAATAATTTTTGAAATAAAAACCAGTCATAAAATCTCAGGCCAAATATTAAAAATATTAGATTCAAATTAAACCTTTTACAAAATGCTTTTAATTTTAAGTTCATTGCCCTAATTTTAGCCAATTTTCTAAATTATTTTTGAAGCAAAAATCATCCATCAAAAAAAGGAATGATTTTCAAATAAACATGTTAAAATAATTATTTAATTTTTGGATTATACACTCATTTTTATGACTGATTTTTTTTTTTCAAATATAATTATAAAAGATAATGGGACAAGAAATATAGTATAAAGTTGTAATAAATATTCCAGTTTTTGCACAATATTTTTAGGTTTTTGTCTTTTTGTTCCAAATATTATCATAAAAATGCTAAAAACAAAATTAAACTAAAAAAAGCCACAAATATATATAAATTCAAATGAGATATTTAACAAGTTTCATTCCTCCTTTAGATGTGTGATATTTGTTTCAGAAATCATTTAAAAAACCACATACATTTAAAAAAAAAAAAAAATTCAATTTTGGTACACAATTTTTGAGAGTTTCTTTTCATCGTTTGATGCCAGATTTTTGTGTCAAGAATCATTATAAAAATCAGCTAAAAAGGAGAAAAAAATACAACTTTTATGATAATTTTGCATTTGATTTAATACTGACTTCTGTTTCCATAATCATTTCGAAAATTACCTAAACCAGGACAATGAATATAACATAAAAGAACGGTTTAAAAAAAATTATTATGAACTAAAATTTTTGGGAGTTTTTCCCCTACATTTTGATAACTACTTATGAAAATCGCATAAAAAGGACAAAAAAAATGAAACTAAAAACCTTATTTGAATTTATATACAATATATCTTTAGGGCATCTTTTTGATAAATGATTTTAGCTTTTGTCAAAATTTTTATGTTATATTGATTTTCATATTTTTATTACATTATTTTTTAAATTAAAATCAGTTATTCAAATAAGGGCGAAAATTCTTTAAATACTGTATTTATTCCGTTTTCCCTCCTTTTTAGCGGATTTTTATATTGATTTTTGAATAAAAAAAATAGCCAAAATAAAAAGGGAAATATACTCAATAATATTTAGCACAAATTTATAGATGTATTTTTTAAACATTTTACATTCTATTTTTAGGCGATTTTTAAAATAATTTTTGAAATAAAAATCAGTCATCAAAAAGAGGGAAAAGTTATTTTAGTTAGTGTATATAAATGAATTTTTAACTGATTTCAATTTTAAATACATTGTCTTATTTTAGCCAATTTTCTGAATGATTTTTTAAGCAAAAATCATCCGTCAAAAATAGGAACAAACTCTCAAACATATTGTTCAAAAATTTAAATACTTTTAAAAATTATTTTTGAAATAAAAATCTGTCATCAAAAGAGTGCAAAATTTCGTAAAATATTTAATTCCTATATAATACTTATATACTGTTGTTTGAAATTCAATTTTAACCGATTTTTTAGTGATTTTTTAAACAAAAATCAATCATCAAAAAGATAAGAAAATTTCAAAAAAATTATGTACTAAAATTGAAATATATTTAAATGATTTTTTAAAAATCTTTTATTATTTCTCTATTTCATTTTATTTTTTAGGCGATTTTTATGAAGAGTTTTTGAACAAGAAAACATCCTACAACCATTGAATAAGACTCTCAAAAGTTTTGTGCAATAATTGAAATATAAGTTAGTCATGAAAAAGAAGGAAAAAGTCCTAGAAATATCATATTGTAAATTATTTATTATTTATCTATATTATTCTTTATATTCATTATCCAATACTTATGCAATTATTAAAGTGATATTTGGAGCAGAAAATTGGCTTCAAAACAAGAACAAATCTAACAAGAATATTGCATCTTAATTGAAATATTTTTTTAGCTTTTTTCTTTTTTTATTTTCGTCTTTTTCGGGCGATTTTTCAAATAATTTTTCAACAAAATCCAGCTAACAAAAACAGTAAAAAAAAAAAAACCGTCTTAAATATTATTAAAAAATTTAAATATTTGTTTAAAATTTTTGGTTACATTCTTTTTAGTCAATAGTTTAAATAATATTTTTTTTAAGTTAGTTATAAAATGGAAAGCGAAATTCCCAAAACTACTGTTTTCAAATTAAGTTAATTATTAAATTTATTTTTTTTTTAAATTCAGTGTCCTATTTTTAGCCAATTTTTGAAATATGCTGTTAAACAAAACCTAGTTTCAATAAGGGAGCCAATAAGCGTAAAGATATTGTATTTAAAATTAAATATTTTTAAAGCTTATTACTTTTTCATTTTTCGAACTATTTTTTAGAGAATTTATATAATGATTATTTGAAACAAAGTAATGTGCTAAAATTTAAATATTTTCCAGATATATTCATATTACAAATAAATAAAAAATAAATCTAAAAAATGAATAAAAAATTAATGAAAAAAATGAATAAAAATAAATACATAAAAGTGAATAAATAAAATAATATGTAAATAAATAAATAGAAGTAAATAAATGAAAATGAAAAAATACATAAAAATAATTGAACAAAAATAAATAAATCGAAGTAAATCAATAAAAAATATGAATAAAAATAAATAAATAAATAGAAGTAAACAAATGAAAAATATAAATAAATAAGTAAAATAAAATAAAAAAGTAAATTAAAACAAATTAAATAATAAATAAATAAGAATAAATTAATAAAATAAAATGAATAAATAAATAAATAAAAATAAATAAATAAAAATTTAAAATTAAAAAATAAGAAAAATTAATAAACAAATAAAATAAATGAATAAAAATAAATAAATAAATGAAAAGTATAAGTATAAATAAATATGCAATAAAGTAAAATATATTTGTAAATAAATAAATAAATAAAAATTATAAAAATAAATAAAAATAAATAACTAAATAAAATATAAAAAATAAAAAATAAATAATAAATATATAAAATAAAAAGTAAATAAATAAATAGAATAAAATTTAATGAAAATGAAAAAATAAATAAAAATTAATAAACAAAAATATAAATTGAAATAATTAAATAAGAATATATAAATAGAAATAAATAAATAAAAAATAAAAATAAATAAAATAAAAAAAAAAATGATTTAAAATAAATAAATGAATAAATAAATAACATATAAATAAATAAATACAAAAAAATGAAAAAAATTATTAATATTAGATAAGTAAATAAATAAATAAATGAATAAGAAAATAAGAATAAAAAATAAATAACAAATATAAATAAATAAATAAATAAAAAGTATAAATAAATCTATAATAATTGGAGTAAAAAATATTTAAAAATAAATAAATGAATAAAAGTAATAGAAAATAAATAAATAAATATATATATATATATATATATATATATATATATATATATATATATATATATATATATAGATAGATAAATAAATAATAAATAAATAAATATAAGTTAATAAATAAATAAATTAATTAAAATAAAAAATATATAAATAAATAAATAAATAAATAAAATAAATAATAACAAAAATAATTTTTTTAAAAATATAAAAAAATAAGAGATAAAAATAAATAAATAAATAAATAAAATAAATAAAAAAACAAATAATTAATAGATAAATAAAACAAAAATAAAAATAAATAAAAAAATAAAGATAAATAAATAAGAAAATAAAAATGAATAACTAAATAGAAAAATAAATAATTGAAAAAATTAAAAAATAAGTAAATAAATAAATAAATTAAAATTAATAATAAATAAATAAATGAAAATAAATAAAAGAGGAAAATAAATAAATAAAATCGATAGATAGAAATAAATAATAAAAAATAAAAATAGATAAATTAGAAAATAACAGCTATATATAAATAAAAATAAATGCATATAAATAAATTGAAATAAAAAAGTAAAAATGAAATAAATAAATAAGAACAAAACAAACAACAAATAAATAAAAATAAATATAGAAATCAAAATAAATGAATAAATAAAAAAATAATAATAAATAAATAAATAAATAAAAAAATAATAATGAAACAATAATAATAAATAAATAAAAATTAACAAATAAAAATAGTTAATCAAAATTAGATAAATAAATAAAAATAAATAGATACATAGATAAAGGAAAAAAATAAATAAATATATAAATAAATAAAAGATAAATATATAAATAAATAAATAAATAAATAAATAAATAAATAGATAAATAAATAGGAATAATATAAAAAAATAAAAATGAATGAATAAATAAATAAATAAAATAATTACAAATAAATAAAGAAATAATTGAAAATAAATAAATATAATCATTAATTAAAAGAAATACATAAATAAAAATTAACTAAAAATCAAATAAAAATAAATAAAATAAATAAGTAAGATAGATAAATGGAAATAAATAAATAAATAATAATAAAAAATGAAATTAATAATAAAATAAAATAAATAAAAATATAATAATAAATAAATAAATTGAAGAAATAAATATAGAAATAAAAATAAATATTTAAATCAAAATAAATCAATTAATTAAAAAATAATGATAAAAATAAATGAAGAAATAAATGAAAATAAATAAATAATTGAAATGGAATATATAAAAGATATAGATAAATTGATAAAAAAAATAGAAAAATAAATAATAAATAAATATAAATAAATAAAAAGATAAATATAAATAAAAAAAATTAAATAAATAAAAAATAATTATATGAATAAATAAAAATAATTAAATAAAAAATGAATAAAAAATATTTAAAAAAATAATTAAAAATAAAATATAAAATAAAAGTAAATAAATAAAATAAATAAATAAATAGTAATAAATAGAAAAATAAATAAATTAATAAATAAATAAATAAGAACAATAAATAAAAAATAATTATATAAATAAGTAAAAATAAATAGATAAAAAATAAATTAAAAAATACGTAAATAAATAATTAAAAATTAAAAATAAAAGTAAATAAATAAAAATAAATAAATAAGTAGTAATAAATAGATAAATAAGTAAATGAATAAATAAATAAATAAATAACAACAAATAAATACAAAATAATTATATAAATAAATAAAAATAAATAAGTAAAAATATAGATAAAAAAATATGGAAATATATTAAATAAATAAATAAATAAAAAATATAGTAGTGATAAATAGATAAATAAATAAATGAATAAATAAATAAATAAGAACAATAATTAAAAATAATTAAATAAATAAGAATAAATTTTAAGAATAAATAAATAAAAATTTATAAATAAAAATAAACAATAAAATTAAATAAATAAAATAGATAGAAATATATAAATAATAAAAATATATAGAAAATAAAAAAATAAATAAAAAAATATAAAATAAATAATTAATGAATAACTATAAAATAATAAAAAATCATATATAAAAAATAAATAGGTAAATAATTAGATATAAATAATTTTGAAAAATTAATAAATGAAACAATAAATAAAAAAATAAATGCAAGTAAATAAAATAAACAAATAAATAAATAGATATATAAATATAATAAATAAATAAATAGAAATAAATAAATAAAAATAAATAAAAATAAATAAATAAATAAATAAAAAGAAACAATAAATAAATAAAAATTAAAAATAACAAAATAAAAAACAAATAAATGAATAAAAATAAATAAATTTAAATAGATATATAGAAAAAAAAATTAATATAAATGAATAAAGACATAAAAATAAAAAAAATAAATAAATATTTAAAAAAAATAAAAATAAAAATAAGTAAATAAATAGATAATAGATAAATGAATATATACAAATAAAGAATAAATAAATAATTAAATGAATAAATAAATAAATAAAAAAAAATGTATAAATAATAAATAAATGAAAATAAATAAAGAATAAAGAATATATAAATAAATGAAATAAATAAATAAAATTAAAATCAATAAATCAATAGTAATAAATAAATAAATGAATAAATGAAATTAATAAATAAAATACATAAAAATAAGTAAACAGATAAATAAAAAAAATAAAAAATAAAATAAATAATAAAATAAATAAATAGATATAAAACAAAAAATAAAAAATAAATAAAATAAATGAAAATCAATAGATATATAAATTTAAAATAAAAAAACTTAAAAAAATCAAAAAAAATAAATGAAAATAAAATAAAAACAAAATAAAAAAGAATAAGAAACAATAAATAAAAAAATAAATAAATAAATGAATCAAAATAAATAAAGTGTAAATAAAAAAAATTAAAAAGGGAATCAATAAATAAAAAAAACTAATTTAGAATTTAAAAAGTAAATAAATAAAACTAAATCAGTAAATAAAAACAAATAAATAATACTGAATAAAAAATAGAAAAAAGAAATATATAGGAATAAATAAATAAAATTAATTAAATAAATAAACAAAATAAACAAAATAAATAAGTGAAACTAAATCATTTATAAAAATATAGGAATAAATATAAATAAATAAATAAAGAAATGAGAATAAATTAATAAAATAAAAATAATTCAAATTATGAAAAAATAAAGATAAATAAATATATAAAATAAATAAAAAATGTAAATAAAAAATAAATAAAAATAAATAAATAAAAAATTTTAAAAAAATTTAATAAAGATAAACAAATAAATAATAATAAATATAAAAATAAATATAAAATAAATAAAGAAATATATTGATAAGAAACTAGATAATAATAAATAAATAAAAAAATAATGAAAAAATTAAATAAGAAAAGGTAAGTTAATTAAAAATAAATACAAAGTAAAAATTAATATATAAATAAACAAGTAAATAAGAATAAACAAATAAAATCAATAAAAAATAAACACACATCAATAAAAAAATAAAAATAAATAAATGAATAATGAATAAAAAATAGATTTAATATAAATAAATATAAATAAATAAATAAAAAATAAATTAATAAATCAAAATAAATAAACAAAATAGATAAATAAAAAAAATAAATATATATTAAATAAATTAAATAATGTCTGAAAATGAAAAAATGAAAACAAATTGATTATTATTAAAAATTAAAAATAAATAAAGAAAAAAATAAAGTGAATAAATAAATGAAAAAAATAAATAAATAAGAATAAATAAATGAATAAATAAATAAAAAACTGATAAATATAAATAAATATAAATAAATAAATAAATAAAAATAAATTGATAAATCAAATAAATAAAGAAAATATAAATAACAAAAATAAATATATATTAGATAAAATTAAATAAATTATTTATTTATTATTTTTAATTCTTTTTTTATTTATTTATTTAATTTTTATTTCTTAGTTTTTATTTCATTTCTATTTATTTTTTATCTATTTTTAATTTTATATTTTTTTCTTTTTTATATATTGATTTATTTCTTTTTATTTATTTATTTATTTTTGATATATTTAAATTATTTTTATATTGTTTATTTTTTTTTATTGTAAATTTGTATTTATTTTTTATATTGTTTTATTTTTATCATTCATTTTTATTTATTTATTTTTCATTTTTTATTTTTCTATCTATTCATTTATTTTGATTTCTATATTTATTTTTATTTATTTAACTATTTATTTTCATCATATTTTTTTATTTGTTTATTTTCATTTATTATTTATTTATTTATTTATTTAATCTATTTTTTCATTCATTTTTTACTTATTTATTTATTTTTTATTTTAATTTATTTATTTATTTACTTATTTTTTTTTCAATTATTTATTCATGTACTTATTTATTCATTATATATTTAATTATTTATTTTATTTTATTTTTTATTCATTTTTATTTATTGTTTTATTTATCTATTTATTTACTTACTTTTTCATTTATTTATTTATTTATTCATTTATTTTATTTATGTATTTATCTATTTTTTTCTGAAATTTCTATTGATTCCTAATAATTTATTTATTTAACTTATTTTTTATTCACTTATTTATATCGATTTATTTTTATTTTTGTTTATGTATTTTTATTTATCTTGTCATTTCATTTATTTATTTCTTCTATTTGATTTATTTATTTGTTGTTTATATATTCATTTGTTTTTTATTTTAGCTATTTATTTTTATTTATTAATATTTTTGTTATATTTTTTTAGTTCCTTTAGCTATTATTTTTAAATGTCCTTATTTTGTTTTTTACTTTATTTGTTATATACTTATTTTTACTTATTAATTTTATTTATTTATTTGTTTTTCATTTTTATTTATTTATTTATTTTGTTTTTTCAATTTTGTAATTTTATATTTATTTATTTATTTTTATTTATTTATTTATTTATTATTTATTTAATTTTTACATTTCTTCTTATTTATATATTTATTTATATATCCATTTTATATATCTATTAATTTATTCATTTTAATATACTTCTTAAATTTTATTTATTTTTTTTTATTTATTTTTTTCATTTATACTTATTTATTTTTATTTTTTCATTTTTTATTTATTTATTTGTTTTAATTAAATATTTTGTTTTTATTTTTAATTAATTATTTATTTACTTTTAATGTTTTTTTATTTATTTATTCATTTTTATTTATTTATTGATTTTATTTATTTATTTATTTTTTATTTATTTATTTATTTATTTATTTAATTCTCTTTATTTATCTTTTAAACTTTACTTATTTACTTTGATTTTTCATTTTTATTTTTCTATTTTTTTTTTTTTATTTCATTTTTTTTTTTCATTTGTATTTTTATTGATTCCTTTTTTATTTTGTTATTTAATTTTATTTATATATATTTTTCTCTATCTTATTACTTATTTTTATTCATTTTTATTATTTATTTATTTGCATTTATTTAATTATTTTTATTTATCTATTTTTACTTATTTATTTTTGTTTTATTTGTTTTATTCATTCTTTCATTTTCATTAATTTACTTCTATTGATTTGTTTATTTTTATTTATTTTTTTTATTTGTATCTATTGTTTCATTTATCTATTCATTTATTTTTTTTTCATTTATTTTTATTTATACATTTATTTAATTGATCTATTTTTATTTATTTATTTATTTATTTATTTATATTTATTTATTTCTATTTATTTATTTATTATTATTATTTATTTTTATCTATTTATTTTAATTTATATATTTTTGGTTACTTATTTCAATTATTTTTTTTCATTTACATTTGTTTAATTCTATTTATTTATTTATTTTTATTTATATTTCATTTTTTTTTATTTAACTATCTATTTTTATTTTTTTATTCTATTATTATTTTTATTCATTTATCTATTTTTAAATATTCAATTGTAATTATTATATTTATTTATTTATTTTTTATTCATTTTTATTTATTTATTTATTTATTATTTTATTTATTTATTTGTTTTTGTTTTTTTATTTTTGTATTTTTTATTCATTTATTTATTTCTATTTATTTATTATTTCTTTATTTTCATTTATTTATTTATTTTAATTATTTATTTATTTTATTCATTTAGTTTTGTTTATTTATACATTTATTTCAATTCATTTTTTAAATTTTATTTATTAATTTATTTTTTATTTATTTATTTATTTCTATTTTTTATTTATTATTTTATTTATTTGTTGTCGTTGATTTATTTGTATTTTCTATTTATTTTATTATCTATTTATTTATTTATTTATTTATTTATTTCATTTATTTATTTTTTATTTATTTTTATTTTATTTTTTATTTATTTTTTCTATTTTTTATTCTTTTTTATTATTTATTCATTTTTTATTTTTTTTTATTTATTCCTATTTATTTATGTATTTATTTCTATTTATTTATTTATTTGTTTCATTTATTTATTTTTTATTTACCTATTTATTTATTTTTATTTATCTATTTATTTATTTATTATTCTTATTTATTTGTTTAATTTTATTTATTTATATATTTTTGATTTGTTTCTATATTTTTATTTTTATTGTTGTATTTTTATTATTTATCTTTACATTTTATTTTTTTATGTTTGTTTTTATTTTTATATAATTCAATTTGATTTCTATATTTATTTTATTTGTTATTTTATTTACTTTTTTATTCATTTTCATGTATCTATTTATTTTAATTTATTTATTTTTTATTTTTATTTATTTATTTCTTTTCTTATTTATTATTTTCCAAGTATTTGTTTTTCTATTATTTATTCATTTTTGATTTTTTTTATTTAGTTTTATTTTCTATTTATTTATTTATTTTTTCCCTTATTTTTTATTCATTTATTTTATTTTATTTATTTGCTATTTTTTTATTTATTTATTTATATTTGATTTTTTTTATTGATTTTAATTATTTATTTATTTACTTATTTTTTATTTATTTATATATTTATTTAAAAAAATATTTATTTATTTCGATTTATTTATTTTTGTTAATTTGTTTTCATTTATTTTCTTATTTTCATTTATTTACTTCTATTGATTTATTTATTTATGTTTATTACCTTTTTCATCTTTAATTTTTTTATTTATCTATTTATTTTTTTATTTATTTGTTTATTTTAATTATTTATTTTTTATTCATTTTTTATTGATGTATTTTTATTTATTTATTCATTTATTTATTTAAATTGTTTTTTTTATTTATTAATTATTATTTATTTATTTATTTATTTATTTTTATTTGTTTTTTTATTTTTATTTTTTTTTATTTATTCTTTTATTTTTATATTTTCATTTTATTTATTTATTTGTTTTAATCAGATATTTTATTTATTTATTTTTTAATATTTATTTATTTATTCTTAATTTTTTTTATTTATTTATTCATCTTTATTTCTTTATTTTTATTTATTCTATTGGTTTATTTATTTGATTTTATTTATTTATTTTTCAATTTATTTATTTACCTGGTTATTTATTTATTTATTAATTTTTATTTATTTATTTTTTATTTATTTTCATTTATTTATCAAATTTAATTTTTTTATTTTTATTTGTTTGTTTTTATTTATTTTTTATTGTTTTATTTTAATTTTTTTTATTTATATTGATTCTTTTATTTTGATTTCTATATTTATTTTTATTTATTTCTTATTTTTTTTATTTATTTATTTTTTATATATATAGATTTATTTTTATTTATTTATAGTTGTTATCTATTTTTTATTTATTATTATTTATTCAATTATTTATTTTATATTTATTTATTTATTTCCTTTTTTTGTTTATTTATTTATTTTTGTTTATTTTGTTATTCATTTTTATGTATTTATTTATTTTATTTATTTATCTTTTATTGATTTAAATTTATTTATTTACTTCTTATTTTTCATTTTTAAACTATTTATTTATCTATTTGATTATTCATTTTTTATTATTTATTTTAATTTTTATTAATTTTTTATTTATTGTTTATTTATCTATTTGTTTATTGGTTTTTCTTCTTTTATTTTTATTTTTTTATTATTTGTTTTATCTATTTCTTTTATTTATTTATTTTTATTTATTTATTTATTTTAATTTTTCAATTTTTTATTGATTTCAATTTATTTATATATTTTCTATCTATTTCTTTATTTTTTTCATGTATTTTTATTGATTTTTTTTATCTATTCACTTATTTTATTTTTATTTATTTATTTTTATTTATATATTTCAATTTATTTTTGTTTATTTTCATTTATTTTTTCATTTTCATTCATTTACTTCTATTCATTTATTTATGTGTATATATTTATTTATTTTTATTTTTCTATTTTTATTTTTAAATATTTTTTACTTTAACTATTAAATATTTATTTATATGCTGGAAGTAAACCCTCTTTTAAACATGTTTTATTAAAAGTGATTGCTGCCTCAGCTGCATTAATTTTATACAGGTTCTTCTCTATTTTTCTAATTATTGCTTTCTCATTGTTGCTTAAACTGGTGAGCAACGCACCGAAGGTTGACATATCTCAATTAGGTCAAACGATTGGATTTTATTGGTAAAATTTCAGTTGGGGTAGTCAAATTTTCGGGTATATCCCGCAGAGTTTATTATAGATAGAATTGATGTTAAATTCTATTTCTTTTCTATTCTTTCTATTCTTTCCGGATGTTTCGTCTGAATAAACCTCAGACATCCTCTTGGGCGGAGGTGGGTGATGGACTGAAGTGAGATGGTGAGTCCAGCTGCTTATATTGCGGTGGCGCTTCGGGGGGCGTCGTGCCGCTGCCTTTTCATTGGCTCGTGGGTGGGGAGCCTCTTTTTCATTGGCTGCCTGGCTGCGGGCTCAAGCCAGCTCCCGATCGCATGCTCAGCAGGCGCGCCGATCTTCTCAGCTGCATATCATCACGCCGGGCTTCATTTTGATTGGGTAAAGGACGCGTGACGTTACTGCTGGTATTATTCATCGTATTAATGTCACTGCTGGTATTATTCATCGTATTAATGTCGTCTTGGATTGGGGCGTTTTCGGGCGGCGATATGGTGATGTTTGCCGTTACTGGAGTGTTTCTTCGGATGCAGGTCGGGAGCAAAAAGGCCTCCTGTGTCGTGTTCATGGAGGGCTTTTGTTCCTGGATGAGTAACGCCTCCAGGAGGCGCAGACGGCGAGGGTCGGGTGCTCTCCCTATTATCCTGGTGTTACGGATAATACAGTCGCGGGAGATTGTGTCTCGGTGGGCGGTTGTGGCGTGGTTCTTGATAGCCCCTTCTTGGGCATGACAGGAGATTCTCTTCGCAAGACGCATGGTAGTCATTCCAATGTACTTCCCAGGACATCATCGGGCGGGGCATATGTATTGGTATACTACGTTCGTCTGCTTGATGGCGGTGAGGGGTTATTTTTCATGATAAGGTCTTTTGTTTTACAGTTTTTGTAGTATATTATAAGGTCCACTATCTTGCCTTCTTCAATGGGGAGGATGTTTTCCTTAATGATCTTCTTCATCGCCTTCTCCTCCTCGCGGTATTGAGAATGCATGAAGGCCTTATAATATAACTTGATGTTCTCGGTGGGGCGGGGTCGTGGGTCTTCTTCCTCGTTCGAGTACCATCTTTTGAGGGCGGTACGCACTTCTCGATTGATGAGCTTATTGGAATATCCGTTATTCACGAGCATCTGTAAAGCTCTATCAAGCTCGAGGTGTGTGTCCTGCCAGGTAGAACAATGGGAGAGGGCCCTTTTCACAAAGGCCTGACAGTAGTGTTCTTAAACCTGTCTGGACACTCGCTATCCCCGTTGAGGCACATTCCTAAATTAGTTTTCTTCGTGTAGACAGAAGTGTAGAGACCGTCTTCTGTCTTCGTTATAAGGACGTCGAGGAAGTGGAGCCGATCGTTGGTGCTAAACTCGACTGTATAGTTTAGCACGCTGCATTGCTGGAATCGGCGACGTAGGGCTTCTACCTCATTCTCGGTATCGACTTGCATGAAGATATCGTCTATGTAACGGGCGTATTTGTGGGGGTGCTGGCTCTGGGCGAAGACCCTCTCTTCTACAGTGCCTATATAGAAGTTGGCAAAAAGGACTCCCAGAGGAGAGCCCATGGCAACGCCATCTTTCTGACGGAACATCTGTCCTCGGTGGGTGGAGAAGGGGGCCCTCTTCGTACAGATGTCTAGCAAGGTGCGCAAAGAGGCTTCTGGGATATTGAGTGGGGCCGTCGACGGGTCTCGGTGGACTCGATCCATGATGATGTCAATGGTCTCTTCGACGGGAACGTTGGTAAATAGGGATTCTACATCGAGGGATGCTATGATGCCGGTGCCTGGGGAGTCGCGAATTTCTTCAAGGAACTCCACCGATGAACTCAGGCTTTAGCGGCTCGGGACGTAGGGAGTCAAAGTTTGATTGAGGCGCTTGGCCAAGGCGTAAGTCCAGGCGGGCGTCTGGCTGATAATCGGGCAGAGAGGGTTGCCTTCCTTATGGGTTTTCACGTTCCCATAGAGGTAACCAAGGCTGAAGTCCCCTTGGATGGGCGGAAGGTGGACTGCGTTGGTTGCGGCATTAATGGTATATTTTTGTTTTCAAAATTCAATATGAAAATCCCCTAAAAAATTGGATGAAAAAGTAACGGAAAACATACAGTATCTTAAGAATTTTCGCCCTTATTTTTGATAACTGATTGTTATTTAAAAAGTAAATTAATAAAAATACGAAAAGGAATATAACATATTAGATCAAAAAGAGCCAAAAAAATATTGTATTTAAGTTCAGATAAGGTTTTTAGTTTTAGTTTTTGTCCTTTTTTATACGATTTTTGTAATTAGTTATCAAAATTGAGGAAAAACTCCCAAATATTTTTAGTTCGTACTTATTTATTTTTTAAATCGTTTTTTATGTTATATTCATTGCCCATATTTAGGTAATTTTCGAGATTATTATGGAAATAGAAGTCAGTATTGAAACGAGTGCAAAACTATAATAAATGTATTTTTTGTGTCCTTTTCAGGTGATTTTGATAACGAATTTATACACAAAAATCTGGCATCAAACTGAAATATTTTTTAAAACTTTTTATGGTACTTTCATTCTCCTAAAGAGTGTGGACAATTAAAAAATTAAATAATTATCTTAACATGTTTATTTGATAGTCATTCTTCTTTTTGATGGATGCTTTTTGCTTCAAAACTAATTCAGAAAATAGGCTAAAAATAAGACAATGAACTTGGAATTAAAAGTAGTTTATAAAGGATTTAATTTTAATCCAATTTTTTTAATAGTTTTGCCCGATTTTTAATGACTGATTTTTATTTTAAAAATTATTTCAAAATCAACCTAAAATTCGGGCAATAAATGTAACATAAAATTATTTAGGATATAAATAAATTTTTGCAAAATATTTTTGAGGGTTTTTACCTATTTTATTTTGGCCGTTTTTTGTATTAAAAATCAATTTAGGAAAAACCTGAAAAAGTTATTTTTGTTTCAAAAATCATTTAAAAAATCGAATAAAAAATGACAACGAATATAATATTAAAAATTTTAAATCACATTTCAATTACTATACGAAACTTTTAAGATTTTCTTAACTTTGAATTGTCTTTGAAGAATCATTTAAAAATCGGCTAAAAAGAGGGCAATAAATTTATCATAAAAATGGTTTTAAATATATCATTTTTTACAAAATATATCTCCTCATCTTACCGGTTTTCTGTTTCATTCAGTATAAAAATTCTCTTAAAAAAAGTAAAAATGTAAAACAGAAAAAGGCTTAAAAATTTCCAGTTTACATGGTTTTCTTGCCCTTCTTTTTTATAGATAATTTTTGTTTAAAAATAATTTCAAAAATTGCTTTAAAAAGGACAAGAATGTAACATAAAACGTTAAAAAATTTACAATTTTAGTACGGAATTTTCGAAACTTTTCAGTTTTTTTTATATTTTTATTAAAATTATCATTTTAAAAAAGGGCTACTTTGATTTCAATACAATATAAAAAGGTTTTCGCCCACTTTCTGATGACTGATTTTTATTTTAGAAATTAATATAACATAAAGTTTTTTAAGGTTTTTTTGTTTTTTTGAAGACTGTTTTTTTAATCATTTAAAATATCGTCTAAAAATACCACAATAAATTTAAAATTAACAGAGTTTAAAAACAAAACAGTTTGGATACAATATTTTGGGAGTTTTGCCATCTCTTTTATGACCGATTTTGATTTCGAAAATAAAGTAAAGAGTCACCTAAGAAGGGGAGAATGAGTTTTAAAATCATTTCAATTTGTGCACAGTATTTTTTAATGTTTCCTTTTTTTGTTGGAGAATTTTTGTTTAAAAAACTACTACAAAAATTACTTGAAAAAGAAACCTAACAAAGCTTTAAAAATATTTCAATCTTACCATAAATAGTGTATTTGAATAAAAAAAAAGGACAAAATAAGAGACCTAAAAAGCTTTAAAAATGATTTCAATTTAGATATGATATTTTACCACACATATTGTATTAAAATTATAACAAGACAAAAAAGAAACCTAAAAAAACCTTGAAAATATTTCAATTTTGATACAATATTTTACCATAATTAGTTTATATAAGTTAAGACATACTTTTTTTTAATTTTTATGGTACATTAATTGTCATAATTTATGCAATTTTTTTAAATGATTAAAAGCAGTTTTAAAAAACAATTTAATTTGAATACAATATTTTTATTTCAAAAATTATTCAAAGATTGGCCTAAAATAGGGCTATAAATGTCAGATAAAAATGTAAAACATATCAATTTTGAGTTTTCCACCCTTTGTTTAGGCTGTTTATTGTTAAGAATTTATTTAAAAACAACTAAAAAAGTAAGTGAAAGAAAAAAACCTATAGAAATATTCCAAATTAAGTACAATATTTTTTTTAGATTATGACTTCTGTTTGATGAGCAATTTTTTTGTCTTAAAAGGCTTTTAAAAATCACATAAATATATGAAAATAAATGTAACATAAAAAGTTTAAAACAATATTCCAATTTTAGTACAAAATCTTAAAGTTTTTTTTTTCATCTTTTTGATGAGAGATTTTTGTTTAAAAAATTTTTGAATTTACAATATTGAATTTACAATATTTTAGGTAGTTTTACTCTCTCTCTGGTCACTAATTTTTATTGCAAAAATCAATTAGAAAATTGCCTAAATTTTTAGACGATTGATTAATATAACATGGCTGTTTTCTGTTTCAATTAGTCGTTATAAAAATTCTCTAAAAAATAGTTCAAAAAATGAAACAGATAAAAGCTATAAAAATGTCATTTTAAATGCAATATCTTTGGGCTTATTGGCTCCCATTTTTGGAGTTTTGCCCTCTTATTTGGTGACTGATTCTTATTTTAAAAATCTATTAGAAAATCGCCTAAAATAATCAATCCATGTAACAGGAAAAGTTCTGAAAAATATTTAATTTTAGCAAATTACTTTGGTGGCTGTTTTCTTTTTCAATTAATTATTATAAAAATTGTCTAAAAAATAGTTCAAAAATGAAAGATAAAAAAGCTTTAAAAATATTTCATTTTAAATGCAATATCTTTGGGCTTACTGGCTCCCTTTTTGATGACTTTTTTTTTTTTATCAAAACATTTCAGTAATTCTCTAAACCTGAATTTAAAATAAAAATAAATTTAATAAATAATCTAATTTGAATACAATGATTTTGGGACTGTCGCCTTCCTTTATATAACGAAATTTTTTTCAAAAATGATTTAAACTATCGCTTTAAAAGAATGTAACAATAAAGTTTAAACAAATATTTCAATTTCTTCACAATATTTTTGACAGTTCTTTTTTACTTTTTTTTTTTTTTTTTTTGTTATTGTTGAAAACATTATTAGAAAAATCGCCCAAAAAAGACAAAAATCAAACAGGAAAAAGCTAAAAAAATGCTTCAATTAAGATATAATACTCATGTTAGATTTGAGGCCTAATTTCTGTTTAAAAAATAACTAAAAATTTCTTTAACATTGGACAATGAATATAACAAAGAAAAACAGTTAAAAAATAAATAACTTTCAATATGATATTTCACGAACTTTTTCCGTCTTTTTCATGATTGATATATATTTCAGAAATTCTTTGGAAAATCGCCTAAAACTAGGAGAATATATCAATTATTCAATGGTTGTTGGCTGTTTTCTTGTTTAAAAAATCAGTATAAAAATCGCCTAAAAATAAAATGAAACAGAAAAACATTGACCAATTTTTGCCAAAAAATCATTTATGTAATTTTTTTATTTAAGTACATAATTTGCTTTGAAGTTTTCTCATCTCTTTTGATGACTGATTTTTGTATAAAGATAACTTAAATATCGGTTAAAAATGAATTTCAAACAACAGTATATAAGTATTATATATGAATTAAATAATTTAAAAATTTTGGACTCTTTTGATGACAGATTTTTATTTCAAAAATAATTTTTAAGAGTTTGTTTCTATTTTTGATGGATGATTTTTATTTTAAAAATCATTCAGATAATGGGCTAAAATAAAACAATGTATTTGAAATTAAAATCTGTTAACAAAATTTAATTTTTTATAGCTTTGCCCTCTTTTTAATGACTTATTTTTATTTAAAAAATTATTTAAAAAGTCGGCAAGAAATAGAACATAAAATATTTTAAATATATATTATATATATATATAAATTTTTGCCTATTTTTTAGTTTATTACACTTTTTATTTTGGATATTTTTTGTTTAAAAACAAAAAACAATATAAAAATCGTTTAAAAAATGAGGGGAAAAGAAACGGAAAATACAAAATTTTAAGGATTTTTATTTAATAAATAATTTAATAAAAATATGAAAATGAATATAACATAAAACTTTTAGACAAAAGCAAAAATCATTCATTAAAACGATGCTAGAAACAAAAATATTGTATTTAGATTCAAATATTTTTAAGGTTATAAGTTACTTTTTTATCCATTTTTATGTTATTTCTATTATTAGTTATCAAAGAGGAGGAAAAACTCAAAAAATATTTAGTTCAAAATTATTTATTTTTAAACCGTTATTTGTTATATTCATTGTCTTTTCATATTACATTAATCAATCGCCTAAATTTTTTTTATTGAATTTTGAAATAAAAATTAGTCACCAAAAAGAGGGTAAAACTCCAAAAAATATTGTATTCAAATAAATTCAAAAAAATTGTAGACAAAAATCTCTCATCAAAAAAATGAAAAAAAAAAACATTTAGAAATATTCCAAATTAAATACAATATTTTTTTTAGATTATGACCTCTATCTGATGAGCGATTTTTTTTTGTCGCAAAAGGCTTTTAAAAATCCCATAAATATATGAAAATAAATGTAACATAAGAGGTTTTAAACAATATTTAGTTTTTTTTTTAAATTTAATTCTTAACAACAAACAGCCTAAACAAAGGGGGGGGGGGACTCAAAAATTGGTATATGTTTTAAATTTTTATCTGACATTCATTACCCTATTTTAGGTAAATTTTTGAATAATTTTTGAAATAAAAATTAGTCAAAAAAAACAGGTTCAATTTATTATAAATATTGTATTCAAATTAAATTCTTTATTAAACTACATTAATAATTTAAAAATCGCATAAATTATGACAATTAGTGTACCATAAAAATTTTAAACAAATATATTTTAATTTAAATAAACTAATTATGGTCAAATATTGTCTCTTAATTGAAATATTTTCAAGATAGGTTTCGTTTTTGTCTTGTTATAATTTTAATATACTATGTGTGGTAAAATATCATATGTAAATTGAAATCATTTTTAAAGCTTTTCAGGTCTCTTATTTTGTCCTTTTTTTAATTCAAATACACTATTTATGGTAAGATTGAAATATTTTTAAAGCTTTGTTAGGTTTCTTTTTTTAAGCAATTTCTGTAATAGTTTTTTAAACAAAAATCCTCCAACAAAAAGAGGAAACACTCAAAAATACTGTGCACAAATGGAAATGATTTTAAAACTTTCATTCTCCCCTTCTTAGGCGAGTTTTTACATGATTTTCAAAATCAAAATCAGTCAAAAAAAGGTGGCAAAACTCCCAAAATATTGTATCCAAACTGTATTGTTTTTAAACTGTTGATTTTAAATTCATTGTGGTATTTTTAGACTATATTTTAAATGATTTAAAAAAACACCAGTCTTCAAAAAAACGAAAAAACCTTCAAAAACTTTATGTTATATTAATTTCTAAAATAAAAATCAGTCATCAAAATGTTGGCGAAAATACTTTAAATGTTGTATTCAAATCAAATTACATTTTGAACTGTAGCCGTTTTTTAAAATGATCATTTTAATAAAAATGTGAAAAAAAAAACCGAAGAAGTTTCGAAAATTTGGTACTAAAATTTTAATTTTTTTTAACGTTTTATGTTACATTCATGGTCCTTTTTAAAGCAATTTTTGAAATGATTTAAAAAAAATCATCTATAAAATAGAAGGGCAAGAAAACCTTTTAAACTGAAATTTTTCCAACCTTTTTTCTGTTTTAGATTTTTACTTTCTTTAATAGGATTTTTATAATGACTGAAACAGAAAACCGCTAAGATGAAGAGAAATATTTTGCAAAAGATTATATGTTTAAAACCATTTTATGATTAATTTATTGCCCTATTTTTAGCCGATTTTTTAAATGACTCTTAAGAGATAAATCAACGTTTAAAAATCTTGACAGTTTCGTAAATGAATTGAAATGCGATTTGAAATTTCTTATTATATTCGTTGTCATTTTTTTATTTGATTTTTTAAATGATTTTTGAAACAAAAATAACTTTTTCAGGCTATTCCTAAATTGATTTCTGATACAAAAACGGCCAAAATAAAAGAGGTAAAAACCCTCAAAAATATTTTGCAAAAGTTTATATATATCCTAAATTATATTATGTTACATTTGTTGCCCGAATTTTAGGTTACTTTTGAAATAATTTTTGAAATAAAAATCAGTCATTAAAAATCCGGCAAAAATATTAAAAATATTGGATTCAAATTAAATCTTTTATAAACTGCTCTTAATTCCAAGTTCATTGTCCTATTTTTAGCCAATTTTCTAAATTAATTTTGAAGCAAGAATCATCCATCAAAAAGAGGAATGACTATCAAATAAACATGTTAAAATAATTATTTAATTTTTTTATTACTCTTTTTGGGAGAATGAATGTAGCATAAACATTTTAAGAAATATTCCAGTTTTTGCACAGTATGTTTGAGGTTTTTGTCTTTTTGTTGGACAATCTTTGTTTCAAAAATTATTATAAAAATGAAAAAAACAAAATTAAATTGAAAAAAGGCTTAGAATATATATTGATTTAAATGAAACATCTGGCGCGTTTCATCCTCCTTAAGATGCGTGATTTTTGTTTAAAAAATCTTTTAAAACACCATTTAGGTCAATAAATGTGATATTAAGAGCTCTAACAAAAAGTTTCAATTTTGGTACACAGTTTTTGAGTTTTTTTCCATCTTTTGATGCTAGATTTTTGTGTCTAAATTCATTATAAAATTCACCTAAAAAGAAGACAAAAAATACATTTATTAAAGTTTTGCACTCCTTTCAATACTGACTTCTGTTTCCATAATAATTTCGAAAATTAACTAAATCGGGGCAATGCATGTAACATAAAAAACGATTTAAAAAAAAAAATAAGTACGAACTAAAAATTTTGGGAGTTTTTCCTCAATTTTGATAATTAATTATAAAAATCGCATAAAAAAGGACAAAAAATGAAACTAAAAACTTTATCTGAATTTAAATACAATATTTCTTTATGGCTCTTTTTGAATTTTTGTTATAGTCCTTTTCATATTTGTATTAAATTATTTTTTAAATAATAATCAGTTTCAAAAGGGTGAAAATTCTTATAATACTGTATGTTTTCCGTTTCTTTTTCCCCAAATTTTTTAGGCGATTTTGATATTGATTTTTGAAACAAAATATAGCTAAAATGAAAAAGGAAAATAAATGAAAGAATATTGTTTAAAAATATATATATATTTTTAAACATTTTACGTTCTATTCCTACGCGAGTTTTTCAAAATATTTTTGAAATAAGAATCAGTCATTTAAATGAGCTCAGGCAAGCCTATCAAAGATATTGTATTCAAATTAAAAATTTTTAACTGATTTTAATTTCAAATACATTGTCTTACTTTAGCCAATTTTCTGAATGATTTTTGAAACAAAATCATCCATCAAAAATGGAAAAACGCAAAAAAATTGTACAAAAATAAAAATCTGTCATCTAAAGAGTGCAAAACTTCCTAGATATATTTAACTCATATGTAATATTTATTTACTGTTGTTTAGAAATTTATTTCTAATCGATTTTAAGGGATTTTTTTAAACAAAAATTAGTCACCAAAAAGATGAGAAAGCTTAAAAAAAATTGTTCTAAAATTTAAATATTCAAATTATTTTTAAAGCAAAAATCTGTCATTATTTTTCTGTTTCATTTTATATTTTAGGCGCTAAAGAAATCAATAAAAAGAAATAATTAAATCAAAAAAATAAATAATGAGATAAAAATAAATAATAAACAATAAATAAAAATAAATAAATAAATAAGAAATATACAAAATGAATAAATAATGATCAGAAATAATCAAATGAATAATTGAATATATGAATAAAGAAAAAAATGGATAAAAAATAAAAAATTAAAAAAAAAATATTTAAATAAGTATTTAATCAAACGTAAATGAATACGCAGAAAACTAATGAAATAAAAATAAATAATCAAAAAATATATAAAAATAAATAAATAATAAAAATTAAAAAGAAATAAAATAAATATATAAATAGAAGTAAATAAATGAAAATCGAAAATAGAAATAAACAAAAATTAAATCAAAATAAATAAACAAAAATAAATAAATATAAATAAATAAATAAATAGAAATAAATAAATGAATAAAAATAAATAAATAAAAAATAAATTAATTATTAAAATTTTAAAAATAAAAATAAATAAATTAAAAATTGATAAATGAATAAAAATATATAAATAAATAAAAATAAACCAATAAAAATTTAAATAAAAATAAATAGATAAATAAATAAAAAAATTTAAAAAATTAAAGTAAGAAAAATTAATAGACAAAATAAATGAATAAACAGATCAATAAATAAATAATATAAATAAACAAACAAATAAGTGAATAAAAAAAAAAAAAAATAAATAATAAAAATAAATAAATAAGAATAAATATATGATAAATGAAAAAATGAATAATTATAAATAAATAAATAATAAATAAATTAAGAAATATCTAAAAATAAATAAATGAATAAAAATAATAAAAAATAATAATAAAAATAAATGAATAATTACATACATATAAATAAATAAATAGATAAATAAATAAATAGATAAATAAATAAATTAATTAATGAATGATATAGTAAATATTTTAAAGTCAATAAAAAACTTAAAAAATGAAAATAAACAAATAAATAAATAAATGAATAAATAAAAATAAATAAATAATAAATAAATAAATAACAACTCTAAATATATAAAAAATCCAAATAAAATAAATAACAAAATAAAATAAATAAATAAATAAAATAACAAAAATAAAAATAATTTAAAAATAAATATGAAATAAAAATAAATGAATCAATATAAAAAAAACAAAAATTAAAAATGAATTAAATTAAAAATAAATATGGAAATAAAAATAATTGAATCAATATTAAAAAAAAAAAAAAAATATTTAAAATAATAAAAATGTAAAAATAAATAATAGGAAATACCAAATAAAATAGAGAAAAAATAATGATAAATCAATATAAATAAAAAAATAAATGTATATATAAATATATAAAATAAAATAAATATAATAAATAAAATAATAGGAATAAAAAAAAATAGAAAAAATAAAATTTGATAAATCAATAAAATAAATAAATAAATGATAAAATATATATAATAAAATAAATAATAAATAAATAAAATAAAATAAATAAATTAAGGATAAACCAAAAAATAAGGAATAAAAATGATAAATAAATTGATAAAATAATTTAAAATAAATAAAAAATGAATAAAAATATTTAATTAAAACAAATAAAATATAAAAATAAATGAAAAAATGAAAATAAAAAAATTAAAAAATGAATAAATATAAATAAATAAAGAATAAATAAATAATAATAAAAAAAATGAATTGAGATGAATAATAAATGAATTAATAAACTAATAAATACATAAAAATTAAGAAATAATAAATAAATAAATAAATAAAATTTAATACATAATAATAGTAATAAAATAAAAATAAAGAAATAAAATGAATAAAATAAAAAAAATAATTAAAATTAGTTAGTATGTAAATAATAAATAAATAAAAAATAAAATAAAATAAATAAAAAAACAAATAGGAATAAAAAAAATAAAAAATAAAAAAGATTAAATAAATAATGAAATTCTTTAAAAAAACTAAATAAAGAAATAAAATATTGGTTATAAAAATAAATAAATAAAATTAAATGAAAAAAATTAAAATAAACTAATAAATAAAAATAAAAAAAATAAAAATAAAAAATAAAAAAAAAAAATAAATAAAAATAAATAAATAAATAAAATCTAAAAATTAATTTAAAAAAATAATTGAAAAAATAAATAAATAAAAATGAAATCATTTAAATAATGAATAAAATAATTAAACAATTAAAATAAACAAATAACATTAAAAATAAATAAATCAATCAAAAATATAATTATATAGAAATGAAAAAAAAAAATTACAAAACAATAATAAATAAATACATAAAAATTAATAAAATAAAATAATAAATAAAAACAAAACAAATAAACTTAAAAAATGAATAAAATAAACAGATAAAGATAAATAAATGAATAAAATAGATAAATAAATAAATAACAACTATAAATAAATAAAAATAAATCCATATAAATAAATATAGAAAATAAAATAAATGAATACATAAGAAAAAAAATAATAAATCAAATAAATAGATCAAAATAAATGAATCAATATAAATAAAACATATAAATAATAAAAAATTAAATTTAATAAATAAATAAAAATAAAATAAAAGGATAAAATAAAAATAAATAAATAAGTAATTATTAAATAAATAAATGAAATATATAAATAATGATGTAAAATTGAATAAATAAATAAAATGGAATAAAAAAAAATATAAAAAAGCAATAAAAATTAATAAATGAATAAAAAATAAATACAAATAAATAAATATAACAATAAATAAATAAATAAAATTAAATAAATAAACAAATAGGGATGAATAAAAATAAAGAAATAAAAATGAATAAATAAATAATAAAATAATTAAAAATAAATAAATAAATAAAATATTAAATTAAAACAAATAAATAAATAAAAAAAAAAATGAAAAAAATAAATAAATAAAAAAAATAAAAAAAAATGTAATAAATACAATTAAATAGTAAATAAAAAATATAAAAAATAAAATTATAAAATTAAATTGAAATAAATGAATTATTAAATAAATAAATAGAAATAAATCAATAAAAATAAATTAATAAAAAATAAATAATTAAAATAAGCAAATTACTGAAATAAATAAATAAATAAATAAATAAATAAATAAATAAATAAATAATATAAATAAATAAAATAAATAAACAAATAAAAATTGAAAAAACATAAATAAATAAAAAAAATAAAAAAAATAAATAAATGAAATAAATGGAAAAATAACTAAACTAAAAATAAATAAACAAAAAATAAATAAATCGAAATAAAAAATAAATAAATAAATAATAATAAGTAAATAACTAGATAAATATAAATCGAAAAAAAAAAAATAAATAAATAAATAAATAAAACAAAAATAAATAAAAAATTTAAAATAAAAAATAAATAAATAATGAATAAAAATAAATAAAGGAATAAATAAAAATAAATAAATAAAATCAAAAACTAAAAAATAAAAATAAATAAAATATAAAAATAAATAATAAATGAATAAATAGAAATGAATAAATAAATAGATAAATAAAAAAAAGGAAAAGATAAAAATATAAGTAACTAAATAAATAATGGAACAAATAAAAAAATAAATAAAATTTGTAAATACATAAAAAAGAATAAAAAATCAAAAAAAAAATAAATGAATAAGATAAATATATAAAAATAATAATTAAATAAATAAAAATGGATAAATAAATAAATAAGAACAACTAATAAATAAAAATAAATTCATATAAATAAAAAAAAATAGATAAAAAAGAAAAAGAAATAATATAAATAAATAAAAACTATATATAAAAATCTAGATAAATAAATCAAAATGTAATAGATAAATGAATAATACAAATACAAATATCTAAAGTAACAAAATAAATGTAAAATAAAAAAAAATAAAAAAATAAATAAAAAAATAAAAAAAAAAAAAAAAATTTGAAAAATACATTGAAAATAAATAACTGAATAAATAAATAAATAAAAAAATAAATCAATAAAAATAAATGAATAAAAGTAAATAAAAAAATTAAAATAAAATAAATAATCAATGTGAAAATAAATAAAAAAACACAAAAAATAAATTAATAAAAAAAATATAGAAAATTAAAAAATACAAATGAATAAATAAAAATAAATAAATAATATATAAAAAGGATAGGTATAAATTGGAATTGGAATAAAATATATTAAAAAATAAATAAATAAATCAGAATAATAATAAAATTTGAAAGATTAAAAATAAATAGGTAAATAAAAAAATAAAAAATAAAATAAAATAAAACTAAATAAACATATAAAAATAAATAAATCAATAGAACTAACTAAATGAAAATAAAAAAAATAATTGAAAATAAATAAACAAAAATAAATAGAAATAAATAAAAATAAAAAGAAATAAAAAAAATAAGTAAATAAATAGAAATAAATAAATAAACTAAATAATGAATAAAAAATAAATTAAAAATTTAAAAAATGAATTAATATAAATACATGAATAAATAATTGAAAATAAATAGATAAAATAAAAATAATTGATAGAAAATGAATGAATAAAATATAACATAAATAAATAGATAAATATAAATAAATAAATAAATATGAATAAAAAAATAAAAAAGTAAATTTAAATAAATAAGTATTATATAAAAACGATTAATAAACAAAAATAAATAAATAAAGATAAAATAAATATGTAAATTATTATTAAAAATGAATAAGTTTAAATAAATATATAATAAGTAAAGTAAAAATATTTAAAAAGCAAATAAATGAATAAAAAAATAAATAATTAAAAATGAAAAGATAAATAAATAGATATCAATAAATAAATAGATAAATAAATAAATAAAAATAAGCAGATAAATAGATAAATTAAAATCAATAGAAAATTTAAAAAAGGAAAATGAATAAAAAAATAAATAAATATAAATAAAAATCAAATAATAAATAAATAAATAAAAAAGACATAAAAAAATAGGTAGATAAAACAATAAGAAAATGAAAAATAAAAAATAAATAAATCGATAAAAATAAACAAATCAATAGAAGTGAATAAATGAAAATGAAAAAATCAAATAAAAATAAATAAACAAAAATAAAATAAAATCGATATAAATAAGAAAAAATAAACTGAATAAGAATAAATAAATAAATAAAAATAAATAAATACATAATAATGAATAAGAAAATAAATAAAAATACATAAATAAATAAACTAAATATAAAAAGTCCAAAATAAATGAATCAATAAAAAATAAAAAAATTAAAAACAAAAAAAAATGATGTAGTAAATAATAAAAATAAAATAAAAACAAATAAATAAAGTCAAAAATAAATAAAATTAATAAATAAGTTAAAAATTAAAAAACAAATAAATAATAAATAATGAAATTAATAAACGTGAATAAATTAAATAAAATAAATAAATAAAACAAATAAATAAATAAATAAAATAATAAATAATAAATAAATAAAAGAAATAAATACATAGGAGGTAGTAAATAAAAATTAAAATAAATAAAGGTGAATGAAATATATAAATATAATAAAAATAAATAAAAAATAATAAATAAAAAAAACTAATAAAAATATATTTATTTAAAAAAACAAATAAATATAAAAATTATTGAAAAATAAAAAATAATAAATAAATGTAATGTAAAAATAAATAAAAAATAAATAAATGAAATAAATAATAAATAAATAAATAATAAATAAATATATATATGAAATAGAAATAATAAAATAAATAAAATAATATTAAATAAAAAAATATAAATAAATATATAAATATTTAAATATAAATAAAATGAATAATAAATAAAATAAAAATAAATAAAATAATAAATAAAAAACAAAAATAAAAGAAATAAATAAAAAAAATAAAAAAATGGAAAAATAAATATATAAAAAATAAATATATAAATAAAATTAAAAACATATAAATCAAAAATAAAAAATAAATAATAAATAAAAATAAAAATATAAATAAATAAATAGAAAAAAATAAATAAAAAATAAATGGATAAAAAATAGACAAAAAATTAATAAAAATAAAGTAAATAGAAATGTAAATAAATAAGTAAATAAATATAAAATAATAAATAAAGAATAAATAAATAAATAATATAAAAAAATAAAATAATAAATAAATTAAAAATAAATAGATAAAATAAATAAATAAAAATAAATAAATGAATAGAATATATAGATAAATAAATAAATGAATAAATAAATAAATAAAAATAACGAAATAAATAACGAATAAATTAAAAAAATAAATAAAAATAAATAAATAAATAAAACTACATAAATAAATAGAAATAAATAAAAAAAAATTTTAAAGGATAAAAATAGACAAAAAATAAATAAAAAGTAAATAAAAATAAAAATGTGAATAACTAAGTAAATAAATAAATAAAAATAAATTATTTATTAATAAAATAAATAAATAAAAAATTTAAAAATGATATATATAAATAAAACAAATAAATAATTAAAAATAAATAAATAAAAGTAAATAGATAAATAAATAAATAAATATATAATAGATAAATAAATAATGATAAATAAATAAAATAAATAAATAAATAAAAAACGAAATAAATAAGAATAAATTAAAAATTAAATAAATAAAAATAAATAAAACTGAATAAATAGATAGAAATTAATAAATAATAAAATATATAAAAAATAAAAAATACAAACAAGAAAATAAAAATAATACATAAAGAAATAAATAAATAATATAAATAAATAAATGAAAAATCAAATATAAAAAAATTAAAATATAAATAAAAATAAAAAAATAGAAATGAGCAAATAGGTAGAGATAAATAATTAGAGAGATAATAAATAAAAATATAAAAAAAATGAATAAAAAACAATAAATAAGTAAATAATTGAAAATAAAATAAAAAAATAATAAATAAATAAATAAATAATTACATTAAAATAAATAAATAAAAATAAATAGAAATAAATAAATAAATAAAAATAAATATATAAATAGAAGTAAATAAACAAAGATAAAATATATAAATAAAAAAATGAAAAATAAATAAATAGAAATAAATAAATAAAAAAAATAAAGCAACATAAATACAAAAAATGAATAAATAAATAAATAAAAACAAATACACAAAAATGAATAAATAAATAAATAAATACAAATAAAAAAATAAATAAACAAATAAAAATATATAAAACAAATAAAATAAATAAATAAATTAATAAGTCAAAATAGAAACATAAATAAATAAAAAATAATAATAAATATAAGATAAAAGAATAATAAATAAAAATAAAAAATAAGAAAATAAATAAAAATAAGTATATGTAAATAATATAAATCAAAATAAAAAAAGACTAGGAATAACTAACGACGTAAAATTAAATTAAAAGCAAATGAATAAAATAAATAAAATAAATAAAAATAAATGATAAATAAATAAATAAATAAATGGAAAAATATAAAGATAATAAATAAATAATTTTAAAAAAAATAAATAAATGAAAAAAAATAAATAAGTATATAAATAAGTATAAATAATATAAATGGAAATAATTATAAATATATAAATAAATAAAATAAATAAATAAAATTAAAATTAATAAATAAATAGAAAAATATATAAATAAATAAATAAATGAAAATAAATATATAAATAGATAAAAATGAATAAATAAAA
This sequence comes from Macrobrachium nipponense, assembly GCF_015104395.2. Taxonomy (NCBI): domain Eukaryota; kingdom Metazoa; phylum Arthropoda; class Malacostraca; order Decapoda; family Palaemonidae; genus Macrobrachium; species Macrobrachium nipponense. The sequence continues at coordinate 62,824,840 of NC_061100.1, forward strand.
ATAATTAAGAATAAAAATAAATAAAAATTAAATAAAGAAATAAAAAATAAATAAATAAATAAATATATAATAAAAATAAATTAAAAAAAAAAATAACAATAGATAAATATACAAATAAATAAAAATAAATAAAATATAAATAAAAAAATGAAAGTATATAAATAAATAAAATAAGTAATCAAAATAAAAAAAATAAATGAACTATACTAAATTAGTAGATACAAATAAATAAATAAGTGAAACTAAATAATTAAAAATAAATAAAAAAACAAATAAATAGAATAAATAAAATTAAAATAAATAAAATAAAAAATAAATAAATAAATAAACAAAATAAATAAATAAATAAATAAAAGTAATTAATCCAATTAAATACAAAAATAAAAAATAAATAGATAAATAAAAATGAATGAAAATAAACAAAAAATATATCAAAATAAAAACAAAAAAATAAATAATTAAAAATAAATAAATAAAGTAAAATAATAAAAATAAATAAATAAAAAAAATAGGTAAACTAAATAAATGAAATACAAAAATAAATAAAAAAAATGAAAGAAATTAAATTAAATAAAAAATAAATAAAATAAATAAGAATAAATTTAAAAAATAAATGAATAAATAAAATAAATAAATAAATAGAAATTAATAAAATAAATAAAAAATAAAAAAATAAATACAAAAAACAATAAAAAATAAAATATATAATAAATATAAATAAATAAGAATCATAATAAAAAATAAAAAAATAAAAATAAATATGTAAATAAAAATAAAGTAATAGAAATTAACAAATAAATAAAAAATTTAAATAATTAGAGATAATAAATAAATAAAAATAAATGAAAAAAAGGAACAAATAAAATAAAGAAATAAATAAATAATAAAAAATAAAAAAAAGAAAGAAAATAAATAACTAAACTAATAATAAAAATAATTAAATAAAAAAAAAATAAAAAAAAACAAAATAAATAAATAAAATATAAATCTAAATATAAGAAAAAAACAAAGATAAAGATAAATTTAAATTAATATAAAATTAAAGAAAAACTAAATAAAGAAAATAAAATAAAAAACAAATTAAATTAAAAAATAAAAAATAAAAAATAAATCAAAAAAGAAACAAAATAAAAATAAAAAATTAAATAAAATATTCAAAATAATAAAAAATAAATAAATAAATAAAAGATAAATAATAAATAAAAAATACATAAACAAATACCATATTAACAAATGATGAAATAAAAAATCAATAAATAAATCAAAACAATACATAAATAAATAAAAATAAGAATAAAGAATAAATAAAGAAATAAATAAAAAAATAAAAAAATAATAAAAATAAAAAAAAATAACTGAAAATAACAATAAAAGTAATATGTAAAAAAATAAATATAAATAAAAAATAGAAAACAAATAAAATAAATAGAGTCAAAAATAATAAAAAAAACAAATTAATAAAATAAATTAAATAAAATAAATAAATAAAAGTAAATACGTATAAAGAATAAATGGACTGGAAATATATGAAAAATAAATAAATAAATAAATAAAAATGAATAAATATATAAAAAATAAATAAATATAAATAATATAAAAGAAAAAAAGAAAAAAATAAAGGTATATAAGTAAATAAATAAATATATAAAATCAAAATCAATAAATAATAAAATATAAAATTAATGAAAATAAATAAATAAATAGATAAAATTAATAAATATAAATAAATTAATGAATAAAAAATAAAGATATATAAAGAAATGAAAAAAATAAACTAAATAAAAAAATAAAAAGTAAATAAATAAAAGAAATTAATATATAAATAAAAATTAAATAAAATAAACAAAAAATAAAAAAAATAAAAATAAATAATGAATAAAATAAAAAGAATCAAATCCAATAAAACTGAAAAAAAGAAATAAATAAAAAATAAATCAAATAAAAAGTAAATAAATAAATAAATAAAATAAATAAATAAAAAAATAAAAATAAATAATATAAAAAAAATTAAAAATAAAATAAATAAATAAATAAAAATAAAATAAATAAATAAACAAATAGTTTTAAAGTAATAATAAAAAATAAATCAATAAAATAATAGAGCTATAAATAATAATTTATAATACAATAAAGTAATAAATGATAACAAATGAGTAGATAACGATAAATAAATAAATACATGAAAATAAATAAATTAATTAAAATTAATAAATAATTAAAAATAAAAATATTAATAATAACTAAAAATAAATTGATAAATATTTCAAATAAAATAAATAAAAATGAACAAATAAAAATAAATAAGGACAGTAAAAAAAAAATAAATCAATTCAAAATAAATAAATTAATAAAATAAAAAAATTAAAGAAAAAAATTTAAGTAAATGAATTAATTAAAAAAAAATAAAAAATAAAAGAAACTAAAGAAAGAAATTAATAAAAATTTTTTAAAAAATGAAAATAAAAAATAAAAGTTAAATAGAATAAAGGAATGAATGAAAATAAAATAAATAAAATAATCAATCAATGAAAATAAATGAACAAATAAATAATAAAAATAAAGAAATACCTCAAAATAATAAATAGAAAAAATAAATCAATCAAATAAATAAATAAAGACAGAAAAATAAATAAATAAAATAAATAAATAAAATAAAATAAAAGATAAGTAAATAGATAAAAATAATTACATAAAAATACAAATTGATGAATAATACACAAATTAAAGATAATAATAAATAAATTTTTTAAAAAATCAATAAAAATAAATAAATAAAGTAAATAAAAAATAAAGAAATAAATAAATATCAATAATAAATAAAATTACATAAATAAAAATAAATAAATAAATGAATGAATGAAAAAATAACTAATAATAGATAAATTATATACAAAAATAAGCAAATAGATAAATAAAAAAAAATAAAAAATGAATAAAAATAATAAAAACATATAAAAATAAATTAGAAAATAAATAAAAATAAGTAAATAAATAAATAAATAAATAAAAATATAAGTAAATGGAAAAAAAATAAATAAAAATAAATAAAAATAAATAAACAGTAAATAAATAAAAATAAAATAAATAATAAAAATAAAAAAATAAATAAAATAAATTAAGATAAAATTTAAATATATATTTATTTATTATTTTCAATATTTTTTTTATTTATTTATTCTTTTTATTTTTTATTTGTTCCTATTATTAATTCATTTATTTTTATTTATTTATTTTCTTTTTTTATTTATTTATATATTTATTTATTTTTTATTTATTATTTTTATTATTTATTTCTTATTTATTATTTAATTTGTTTTTATTTATTTATTATTATTTGATCATTTTTGTTTATTTATTTCTTTCTTATTGTTTTATTTTACTATTTTTATTTTATTTATTTATTTGTTTTTATTTTTTACTTTTTATTAATTCATTTATTTTGATTTTTATATTCATTTTTATTTATTTAAATATTATTTTTTATCCATTTGTTTTATTTATTTTTATATATTTATTTGATCTTTTATTTTTTCATTCCTTTTTATTTATTTAGTTTTGATTATTTTACTTTTTATTTATTTATATATATTTATTTACTTATTTTAATTTTTCCAGTTATTTATTTATCTATTTATTTATTCATTTTATTTATTTAATGATCAATTTATTTTTTATTCATTTTTTATTGTTTTATTTATCTATTTATTTATTTGTTTTTTAATTTATTTTCTTATTTATCTATTTATTTTTATTCATTGATTTATTTATTTATCTAAATTTTTAAAATCATTTGTTAATTATAATTAATTTATTTTTTTAGTATTTTTTTTACTATTTACTTAGTGATTAAATTTACTTATTTACTTATTATTAAATTATATTTATTCATTTATTTTTATTTATTGATTTTTTTATTTTTTTCATTCGATTATGTATTTTTAAATATTTCTTACTTTAATTATTATATATTTATTTATACTCATTCATTTTCATTATTTATTTCTGTATATTTTATTTGTTTTTTTCATTTATTTATTTTTATTATTTTTTTTAAATACATTTTTATGTATTCATTCATTTATTTTTTTTATGTATATTTATCTATTTATCATTTATTTTCATTGAATAATTTTTATTTATTTATTTATTTTTAGTTATTTATCAATTTATGTATTTTAATTTATTTTAAAATTTATTTGCTTATTTATTTTTTATTTAGTTATATATTTTTATTTATTTACTCATTTCTATTTATTTATTTATTTTTATTTATTTATTTTACTTATTTATATCCATTTATTTATTTTTTTATTTTTTTATTTTGTTTTATTTTTATTTATTTACTTCTATTGACTATTTACTTTTATATATCTATTTATTTTTATATCATTTTAATTTTTTTAGCTATTTGTTTTTATTTATTAATTTTTTATTATTTTTATTCATTTATTTATTTTATTTTTAAATATTTTTTTATTTAATTGTAATATATCTATTTGCACTTGTTCATATTTATTTATTTTTTTTTTATTTATTATGGTTTTTTAATTTTTTTAAATTTTTATTTATTTATATATTTTATTTTCTTTTATTTATTAATTTGTTTATTTATTTATTTTTACTCATTTGTTTAATTTAATTATTTTTTATTTATTATTCATTTATTGTTATTAATTTATTTTAATTTTCTTTTATTATTTATTTTTATTTATTTATAAACTTATTTATTTTAATTATTTTTCTTATTTTTTTTATTTATTTATTATTATTTATCTATTTATTTTTGTTTATTTTTAATTAATTTTTATTTTTTATTTTTTTTTTCATTTTTTTATTTATCTATTTGTTTTAATTAAATATTATATTTTTTCATTTTATTAATTTATTCATTTAGTTTTATTTTTTTTACTTAATTTATTCATTTTCATTTTTCTATTTTTATTTATTTACGTTTAAATATTTTTCACTTTAATAACTATACATTTGTTTATACTTATCCATTTTTTATATTTGTTTTTATCTTTATTCTTCTTTTTTGTTTGTTAACTTTTTTTTATATTCATTTATTTATTTTATTTATTTGATTTATTATTTACTTAATTATTTTCAGTCATTTATTTATTTTAATTATTTATTTATTTTATTCATTTATTTTTTATTAATTTATTTTTATTTATTTATTTATTTATTCATTTATTTATTTCAATTTGATTTTTAAAAAATTTTCTTTATTTTTTATTTTTATTTATTTATGTGCTTTTTATTTATTTATTTTAATTATTAATTAATTTTATTTATTTATTATTCTTATTGACTTTTTTGTATTTATTTATTTATTTTTTATTTATTTATTTATCAATTTATTATTTTTTTATTTCATTCATTTATTTTGTTATTTATATTTATTTATTCATTTATATTTATTTTAATTTATTTATGTAATTTTTAATTTTCATTTATTTTCTATTTGTATTTTAATTATTTTTTTATTTAGTTTTTTATTATTTTTAATTACTTAATTTCATTCATTTTTATTTATTTATTTTTATTTATTCCTATATATTTATTTATTTATTTTTTCTATTTATTTATTTATTAGTATTATTTATCTATTTAGTTTTTATTTATTTATTATTATTTATTTATTTATTTATTTATTTTTATTTCTTTGTTTAATTTTGTATTTATTTATTTAATTTCATTTCTTTATTTTTATTTATTTTCATTGTTATATTTTTATGATTTATTTATTTTTTTTTACTTCTTAATTTTTCTTTTTTTCTTTTACTTTTTATAAATTTTTATGTATTTATTCATTTTTATTTATTTAATTCTATTTATTTATTTTTGTTTATTAATTTTTATTTATTTTTTCATATTCATTTGTTTATTTATATTCATTTATTTATTTTTGTTTTATAATTTCTTTTTATTTCTTATTTATTTTTTATTTATTTTTATATTTATTTATTTATTTATTTTCATTTTCATTTTATTATTTAATTATGTATTTATTTTATTAATTTATTTTTATTAATTTATGTTTATTTATTTATTCATCAATTTATTAATTTCAATTTATTTTCTTTTAATTTATTATATTTATATATTTTTATTTATTTATTTTTGTATTTATTCATTTTTTCATTTATTTATTTTTATTCATTTATTTTTATTTCTTTTGTTATTATTCTTATTTTTTTATTTTTTTTATTTATTTCTTTGTTTTAACTAAATATTTTATTATTTTTTTTTTAATTATTTGTTTAATAATTATCATGTTTATGTCTTTATTTCTATTTATTCCTATTTCATATATAAATTTTATTTAATTATTTATTTCTTTTATCTTTTTAATTCTTATTTATTTCTCTTTGTTTATATTCATTTCTTTATTTTTTATTGCTTTATTTTTATATTTTTATTTTTTATTTATATTTATTCATTTATTTTGATTTCTATATTTATTTTTATTTATTTTTTATTTTTCTAATTCATTTATTTATTTTTCTTTTGTATTTATTTATATGTATTTATTTTTATTTATTTATAATTGTTATTTACTTTTTTTTATTTAATTATTTATTTTTATCTTTTTGTTTTATTCAATTATTTTTTATTTATTCATTCATTTTTATTTATTTTTTATTCATTTTTATGTTTATAATATTTATTTTATTTTTATTTATATAAATTTATTTATCTAGTTACTTATTTTTTTATCTTTC
>NC_061100.1:62832067-62862067 GCF_015104395.2 Macrobrachium nipponense
ATTTATTTACTTCATTTATTTATTTATTTATTTACTTATTTTTATTTATTTTTATTTTTATTTATTTTATTTTATTTTATTTATTATCATTTTCTTTTTTTATATATTTTTGTTTATTATTCATTTTATTTATTTATTTATTTTCATTTATTTGTTTATTTTATAATTTATTTATTTTATTCATTTATTTTTTATTGGTTTATGTTTATTTATTTATTCATTTATTTATTTCAATTTATTTTTTTTATTTTCTTTATTTCTTATTTTTTTATTTATTTGTATCTATTTTTTATTTATGTTAATTTTAATTTTTATTTTTTTATTTTTTTTATTTATTTTTTTTTTATTTCTTTATTTAGTTTTTTTATTTAATTTTGTTTTAATTAAATATTTTATTGGTTTATTTATTTTTAATTGCCTTTTTTATTTATTCATATTGTTTATTTATTTAATTTTTTTTTTTATTTTTTATTTATTTCTTTATTTATTTATTTTATTTATTTATTTATTTTATTTATTTTTATTTTATTTATTTATTTATTTATTTAATTATTTATTCTTATTTATTTTGTTCAATTAAATGTTTATTATTTGATTTATTTTTATTTGTTTATTTTTATTTATTTGTTTGTAATGTTTTTTATTTTTCTTTTTTATATTGATTCATTTATTCTGATTTCTATATTTTATTTTAATTTTTTTCATTATTTTCTATTTATTTATTTTTATTTTTGTATTATTATATGGATTTTTATTTTTATTTATTATTATTATTTTTATTATTTATTTTTTATTTCTCTATTATTTTATTTTACTTTTTAAATTAATTCATTTATTTTTATTTTATTTTTTTTCATTCATTTATGTATTTATTTATTTTTATTTAGTTTTTTATTTATTTAAATTTTATTTATTTAGTTACTTTTTTATTTTTTTATCTATTTAATTATTTATTTATCTATTTTTTTCATTTATTTATTTATTTATGTTTATTTTTTTATTTATTTTTTTTATTTGTTTATTTTTCTTTATTTATTTGTTTTTTCATTTATTTTTTATTTATTTTATTTGTTTTTATTTATTATTTATCTATTTTTATTTTTTTCATTTTTTATTATTTTCTTTATTTATTTATTATTATTATAGATCTTCTATTTTAATTTTTCTATTTTTATTGATTTAATTTATTTATTTTACTTATTTTTTTTATTTATTTATGTTTATTTTTATTTATTATTTATTTCGATTTATTTATTTTGTTTATTTATTTTCAATTTATTTCTTCATTTTCATTATTTTTTATTTGTATTAATTTATTTTTTATTTTTTGTTTTTTAAGTTTTCTTATTTTTTATTTTCCACTATTTATTATTTATTTATTTCCTTTTAATTTGTTTTTATTTTTGATATTTATCTTTTTATTCATTTAATTTTATTGATTTATCTTTATTCATTTTATTTATTTTCCATTTATTTATTTCATTTTTTTTTAATTTTTTATGTATTTTTATTTATTTTATTTATTTTTGATTTGTATTTATCTATTTATTTTTTATCTATTTTATTTTTATTTATTTAATTATTTAATTTATTTTTCATTATTTTTTTTTTTTCTTTTATTTTGATTTTTTATTTATTTATTCTTATTTTTATTGATTTATTTTTAGTTTATTTATTTTTTTTTATTCATTATTTATTTTCAATTTATTTTATTATTTTATTTTTTTTATTTTTTTATTCTTTTTTTTATTTTTTTATTTTATTTTTTATTTCTTTATTTTTTATTTGTATTTATTTTTATTTAATATTTATTTATTTATCTTATTTTTTATTTTTCAATTTATTTTTTATTTTTATTTCTTTGTTTAATTAATTTTTTGTTTTATTTATTTTTTTATTATTTTATTTTATTTTTATTTATTATAGTTTATTTTTTATTCATTCATTTTTATTTCTTTTTATTTTTGTATTACCGATTGTTTTATTTATTTATTTTTAATTTATATATTCATTATTTTATTTATTTATTATTTTTATTTATTTATTCTTTATCTATTTTAGTTTTTATTTATTTTTCATTATTTTTATCCCATTTTAATTAATTTTTTTTTTTTTATCCTATTTGTTGATTTTTTTTTTTTTTAGTTTTTTTAGTTTTTTATTTATAATGATTCATGTATTGATTTTCTATTATTTATTTTTTTCTTATTTATTTTATTTATTTTTTTATTTTTGATTTATTTATATGGATTTTTTTTATTTACTTTAGGTTTGTTTTTATTTACATCTTTATTTTTATTTTTATTTATTTTTGATTCATTTTCAATTTTTTATCTTTTTTATTTTTCATTTTATCATTTTATTTTTATTTATTCATTGTTTATTTTTATTTGTTTATTACTTATTTTTTATTTATTTTTCTTTTATATTTTTTTCATTTTTATCAGTTTCATGTTTATATATTTTTATTTTTTGATTTTTTATTTATTTTTTATTTATTTACTTATCTACTTATTTATTCATTTTTATTTTTTTATTAATTTTTATTTATTGCTTATTTACTATTTATTTATTGGTTTTTTCATTTATTTTTATTTATTTTTTATTTATTTTCATTTTCAATTTTTATTTATTTTATTTTTTAAATTCTTTTTAAATTTATTTTTTTATTTTTATTTTATATTTATTTATTTTTATTTTTATCCATTATTTATTTATTTTTTTAATTTATTTATAATGTTTATTTATTTTATTTATATTATTTTATTTATTTATTTATTTTTTATTTTAATTTATATTTAATCATTTATTTTCTAATTTTTTTTACCTTTATTATACGTTTATTTATACTTATTAATTAATATTTATTTATATATTTATTCTTATTTATTTATTTTTTTTTAATAACTTCTTATTTTTTATTTATTTATTTTTTATTTATTTATCTTTTATTTATTTACTTATTTTCATTTATTATTCATTTTATTTATTTATTTTCTTATTTTTTATTTCTATTAATTTTAATTAATTTATTTTATTTACTTATTTCGATTTATTTTTTTTTATTTATTTATTTTTATTTTTATTTATTTTTTCATTTATCTATTTATTTCTATTTTTTTTTCATGTTTATTTATTTGTATTATTTATTTGTTTTTTTTATTTATATTTGTTTATTTAATTATTTATTTATTTTATTCATTACTTTTATTGATTATGTTTATATTTTTATTCATTTTTTGTCAATTTTTTTTTTTATTTATTTGTATTTATTTTTTTTATTTTTTTTTTTTATTTTTTATTTAGTTTTTTATTTATTTGTTTATATTAGATATTTATTTTTTATTATTTATTTTTATTTTTACTACTATTTATTTATTTATTTTTCATTTTTATTTCTTCTTTATTTATTCATATTTGTATATTATTAAATTTTTTTTCATTTATTTCTTTTATTCATTTATTTTTTTTTATTTTTTTATTTATTTATTTATTTTTTTTTTATTTGTTTATTTATTTATTTTTATTTATTTGTAATGTTTTATTTTTTTATTTTCGTTTTTTGTTTATATTGATTTCATTTATTCTGATTTCCATATTATTTTTATTTATTTTATTTATTTTTCTTTCTTATTTATTTATTTCTATTTATATTTATTTATATGGAATTATTTTTATTTATATTTATAATAGTTATTTATTTATATATTTTATATTTATTTACTTAATTATTTATTTTTATCTTTTTATTTTTTCATTTATTTTTTATTTTATATTTATTATTTTTAATTATTTTTATTCATTTTTATGTTATTTAGTTTATTTTTATTTATTTAATTTATTTATTTATTTAAATTTGATATTTTAGTTACTTACTTTTTATTTTTATTCTTTTTCTTATATATTATCTATTTATTTATTCTTATTCATTTATTTATTTTTTTATGTTTATTTTTATTTATTTTATTTGTTCTTTACTTTTCTGTTTATTTATCGTTTATTTTTTATTATTTATTATTTGTTTTTTATTATTTATCTATATTTATTTTTTATTTTTTTATTTATTTTTATTTATTTATTTTTATTATTTATTTATTTTTTTATTTTTATTTATTTATTTATTTGTATTTATTTATTTATTCTTTATTTACTTATTTATTTTTATTTATTTATTTATTTATTTTCATTTATTTGTTTTATTTCATTTATTTATTTAATATCATTTATTTTTATTGATTTATTTTAGTTATTTATTTATTCATTTATTTATTTAATTTACTTTTTTTAATTTTATTTATTTATTTATTTTTATTTATTTATTTATTTTCATTTATTTCTTTATTTGTTTAGTTTTATATATCATTTTTATTTATTTTTTTTATTTTTTATTTTTCATTTTTCTTTTTTTTAAATTTTATTTATTTTCTTTTAATTAAATATTTTATTTTTTTTTTTTTTTATTATTACAAATTATTAATTTTTAATTATTTAATTAATTTATTTATTCATTTTTATTTCTTTATTTTCATTTATTCCTATTTGTTTATTTATTTATTTAGTTATTTATTTTATTTATTTATTTTGTTGTTTTTTATCTATTTACTAAATTTTTTATTTTTTTTATTTTTATTTTTTTTTATTTATATTGATTCATTTATTTTGATTTCTATATTTATGTTAGAATTATTTGTTTACTGAGTGTTCGTGTTCTTTTTAGGTTATTGGTAGTTGGGTAATTATAAACATTATTCGTCCTTTTCTCCCTTTTGGGTAAAACTATGTTACCCAGTGAGAATTTATGTTAATTGTGAATTAGTATAAATGGTTGTTTGCACTTGAGGGTAAACACAGCATATTGTTTTTCGTTTTGACGGTAAATCCTTTCATGTGTAAACTACCTAACTACTCTTTCGGAACTATCTGCTGGTGGTCTTGTTCTTTCGCAGTATTACGAAGTATTGAAGGAATCATCGCCGGCAGAGAAAAGGCAGTTGGAATAAAGCAGTTGGAAGGAGACCTTGCTTGACGCAAGTCTTTTGGAATAAAAATTAATGTTATTGTGTCATCTGTAAAAGGTACAAGGAACATACAATTCGATTAAATCAGTCTCTTTACCAGGAATTTAGAATGGATCCTTCCCAGATTCCCTTCAGTTATGTATATATTGATTATTTTGGACCATATTTTGTAAAGCTGTAAGGTGATAAGGTGAAGGTTTGGATTCTGTGTATCAGCTGTATGTATACAGAGCCATTAATTTGAAATTATGCTTGGATTTGTCAGTCAAGGAATTTTAAGATCATTCACTCTACATACCTTTGAGTATGGTTTACCACAGTTTGTAGTGAGCGATTTGGGAACACAATTAGTTGCTGGAGCTAATATTATTGTAGATTTTCTAAAAGATCCTGAGACACAATCATATTTTGAAGAAAATGGAATTAAGCCTATTGAATTTGAAAATTATTATAAGGGTTGTAGTCAAATCGGTTCTTTAGTGGAAATTTGCATAAAAATGGTAAAACATCTAATTAACAACTCCATTAAAACGAACGTGTTAGACTTGAGAGATCTGGAATTTCTTATATCTCAGGCAACTCATCTTGTAAATCGTCGTCCTGTTGCCTTCGAGGAGGGTTTAAGTGATGTACCTGATGAATATGTACCTAGACCGATAACCCAAGAAACATTAATACATGACTATGAGTTGACCTCTATTAACATTATACCTGAATTGCAGTGTGGTCCTGAATCTGATGGAGTGTATGACTTGAAAGGTTCATCCTCAAAAATAATTGAGGACACTTACAGCAAGCTGAGGAAGGTAAGAGAAAATCTGATTAGAATTCACCATTCTGAATTCTTGACAACCTTGATTAATCAAGCAGTTGATCAGACTGACAGATACAAGCCTGTTATCCACAAAATGATTGAACAAGGAGACATTGTTTTGCTGAAGGATCCTCATACTAAGGCCTTAAATTATCCACTTGGGATTGTCAAGGAGGTTGTAAAGAATTACCTTGGTGAAGTGACCAATGCTAAAGTTTTGAATGGGAAGACTGGTGAAACTGTGAAGAGGCATGTTACCAGTCTGATACCCTTGTTCAGGGATAAAGTTTTATCTCATGGTGTAGGTCATTCTGAAGGAGACAAGAAAATTTTAGTGGTTGACTCTGACTCCAGACGTCCAGAGAGAGAAGCTGCAATTGCTTCAAGATTAAGGACTAAGGAAATGCTCGTAGAATAAATCCGAAACATTCTCATATTTTCAGTAGGTTTATAAAATATGAGCCCCTTCCCTGGAGTGTTAGAATTATTTGTTTACTGAGTGTTCGTTTTCTTTATAGGTTATTAGTAGTTGGGTAATTATAAACATTATTTTCGTCCTTTTCTCCCTTTTGGGTAAAGCTATGTTACCCAGTGATAATTTATGTTAATTGTGAATTAGTATAAATGGTTGTTTGCACTTGAGGGTAAACACAGCATATTGTTTTTCGTTTTGACGGTAAATCCTTTCAAGTGTAAACTACCTAACTACTCTTTCGGAACTATCTGCTGGTGGTCTTGTTCTTTCGCAGTATCAAGAAGTATTGAAGGAACCATTGCCGGCGGAGAAAAGGCAGTTGGAATGAAACAGTTGGAAGGAGACCTTCTTGCTTGACGCAAGTCTTTTGGAATAAAATGTTAGTTCGTCAAGACCCTATAATAGAGGGGTAATACATCCTCGGTTTTCTCCGCCGTCCTGCAGAAGATGAGACCAGCCAGATGTGTTTTAACATCAACGACACTATTGTCGCCGAATTTCAGAGGAATGGTATTGATAAAGTACGTCATTGCGAAAATTATGCTGGCTTTCTAAAAGTGATTCCCTGTCAATTTATTTATCTTGGATAATTATTCCCTTGCTCGATCCCCAACAAATAAGCCCTGTGGATGCTGCTCTTTCAGTACTCATAATTTATCACTTCTGTAACTTGGCGTTACCCCATAAAGTTGTTAGCAGTTTTTAGGCACCTTTGCGTTAGATTATTGGCCAAATGTTATCTTAAGTCGAAGTTTCCAAGTCGTTAGGCCTGTTGTGGTTAGCTCACGGTCCAGATATGTATCTAGACCGTGGGTTAGCTATAGTCACATTTAGTATTGTCGACAGCAAATAATCTTTTACTTCATTGGCTCAAAATCTAAATTCTAAGCCTTGCTGACTATTATTAAGTTTATTGCTTGAGTTACTAGGTGATCTAAAAAATTTGTCCTTTACATTTAGAATAAAATTTCATTTATATTCTCAGGGGTTCTTGAATAACGGTGGGGGATAAAGAAGGAAGACAGCATACCTGTAGTTACTTCTGACACAGGTAATTCCTTCTTTCAACAACAAGCCAACCAGCAACCAGCTCACAAATTGTCAAAATTTATATTTTATATGGAAGTATAAACTTTCATTAAAGCGAGCTGTTTAAACTGTCTTGTTTTATTCCTTCCATCGTACTTTTTTTCAAGAATTTATTTTTTTTCTATTTTTCTTATTTATTTATTCTTTTTTATTTTTTGTTTATTATATGGATTTATTTATTTATTTATAGTTATTTATTTATCTATTTATTTATAGTTATTATTTATTTATTCATTATTTTTATTCATTTATGTATTTAATTTTTATCTATTTATTTTATTCATTTATTTTTATTTATACATTTATTTTTATTTTTTTTTCTTTATTTCATTTTCTGTATAGATTTATTTTTCTTTAATTATTTTTCATTTTATTTAATAATATATTTATTTATTCATTATTATTTTTTATTTATTTATTTTTATTTTTATTCATTTTATTTATTGTTTATTTATCTATTAATTTATTGTTTTTTTCATTTATTTTTATTTATTTTTTAAATTTATTTATTATTTATTTTATTTTCATTTTTATATTTATTTTTTATTTATTTATTTATTTATTTTCATTTTTTATTGATTTTAATTTATTTATATATTTACTTACTTTTTATCTCATTATTTATTTATTTTTTTTTATTTATTATCATTTATATATATATATATATATATATATATATATAGATATATATATATATGAATGATATAGATAAATATATTTATTTCTTATCTATTTTTATTTATTTTTTATTATTTTTATTTAATTATTTATTTTTTATTACTTGTTACTTTAATTATTATATATTTATTTATACTTAATCATTTTTTATTTATTTATTTATATATTTATTCTTATTTATTTATTCCTTTTTTATTAATTTTGTTATTTATTTATTTATTTATTTATTTATTTATTTATTTATTTATTTATTTATTTATTTATTTTTAGTATTTTTTTTTATTTTTTTTTTATCTATTTATTTACATATTTTTATTTTTTAAATTTTTTTTATTGATTTTAATTAATCTATTTATTTACTTATTTTTTTATTTATTTATTTATTTATTTATTTATTTCGATTTATTCATCTTGTCTATATATTTTCAATTATTTTTTTTTATTTTCATTTATTTATTTCTATTTATTAGTTATTTTTGTTTTTTTTTACTTTATTTATTTTTTTATTATTTATTTTTATTTATCTATTTGTAAAGTTTTATTTTTTTTTTATTTATATTGATTCATTTATTTTGATTTCTATATTTATTTTTTTTATTTCTTATTTATTTTTTTTTATTTATTTATATGGATTTATTTTTATTTTATTTATAGTTGTTGTTTCTTTATTAACTTATTTTTTATTTATTCAATTATTTATTTTTATTTCTTTAATTATTTATTCATTTTTAATTTTTTTATTCATTTTTATATATTCATTTATTTTTATCTATTTATTTTATATTTATTTAAATTTATTTATTTAGTTACTTATTTTCTTTATCCTTACTTTTAATTATTTATTTACTCTATTTATTTATTCTTTTTCATTGTTTATTTATTTATGTTTTATTTTTATTTATTTTTTTATTTATTTTTTATCTATTTAGTTACTTATTTTTTTTATCTTTTCAATATTTATTTATCTATTTATAAATGTATTTCTTTTTCATTTATTTATTTATTTAGGTTTATTTTTTTTATTTATGTTTATTTATTGTTTTTATTTTTCTATTATTTATTTTGAGTATTCCCATTTATCTTTATTTATTTGTTTTTTGTTATTTATCAATTTTTAATTTTTTAATTTTTATTTTTTTTATTGTTTATTTTATTATTTTTTTTTTTATTATTTATTTTATTTTTTATTTACGTTCTTATTTTTCATTTAATTATGATTTATTTTTATTGATTTATTTCGATTTATTTATTTTTGTTTATTTATTTTCATTTGCTTTTCATTTTCATTTATTTATTTCTATTCTTTAATTTTTAATTTTTTATTTTTTTATTTTTTTAGTTTTTTATTTTATTTATTTAATTATTTATTTTATTTATTTATTTATTTATTTATTTATTTATTTATTTATGTTCATTTATTGTTTATTTTAATTATTTATTTATTTTAAATAGGTTTTTTTTAGGTTTTTTATTTTTTATCTTTATTTAGTTATTTATTCATTTATTTATTTCATTTTTTTATTTTATTTATTTATTTATTTTTATTCTTTATTTTTTATATTTATTTATTTTTTATTTTTTTATATTTATTTATTTATTTTTTATTTTTTTATTTATTTTATTTTTTTTATTCATTTGTTTATTTATTTTATTTTTTCATTTATTTTTTATTCTTTTTTTATATTAATATTTATTTTTTTTTATTTTTTTTATTTATTTTATTTTTTGAACTATTTTATTTACTTTATTTATTCATTTTTTTCTCTTTATTTTTTAATTCCTATTTGCTTTATTTATTTATTTTTATTTATTTATTTATTTTATTTTTATTTATTTGTTTATTTACTTATTTATTTATTTTTTAGTTAGTTTTTTATTTTTTTTATTTATTTATTAAATTTTATTTTTCATTTATTTTTATTTGTTTTATATTTTTTTGTGTTTTGTTATTTTGTTATTTATATGGATGTATTTATTTTGATTTCTATATTTATTTCTAATTATTTATTTTTTTAATTTTCCTTATTTATTTATTCATTTTCATTTTTGTATTTATTTATATGGATTCATTTTTATTTACTTATAGTTGTTAATTAAAGGATTTTGACGTAAGGAAAAATCTATTTCTGGGCGATTGGTTCGTGTCACCCAGCGAAATATCCTTTAATCCATTATTTCTAAGGTAAATGAACTAACAAATACCAGAGAATAAAAAACAAAAGAAACAAAAAGGTCAGTATAAACTGGACTCGCTCACCCACCAAGGGCGTCGGTATGAACACTAGGGCAAGTGAGACCACTACCACGAACCTCTTGCCAATAGAAATCTCCCACAACAAAACCCCCACAAGAGGGGAGCCGACCCACAGAACGGGGCAGCAACTACTACTACTCCAACCCACGTAATTTTTTGTCTGTGTTTTCGTGCCCCCTTTTAGAGGATTTTGTCTAACAATGGAGCGTTCAGCCATCGCATCAGCTAAGTTAAGTATTCCGAAAGGTTCCTACTTAGTTTTTTCCTGCCTTGAGTCAGTATTTGCCGTTTTTTAGGTATAAATGCTGGCTCTCGGCCGGAAGCATGGCGGCATTGTTCTGCCTCGTGGTGGGTTCGTTCTTGGTCTCCCATACCTAGAACCTTCTCTTTTATTTTACGCTCTATTCCTGTTTATCTATATTATGTTAGGGGATCCAGCCTGCATTGGTTTATGTCATGCATGCATGTCTTTCTTTACCTTGCTTAGGCATTATCTCTTCTATCCAGACCCTAGCCATAGCTCTTAGTATCGGCCCCGGCTAGCTTTGAGTGGTAGACTTTCTCTCGGGTTAGTCGTACACTCCTGGATTTTTTCTCCTACTGTTTTATTTCCCTACTTTCATTTTAAATTAAGTATTTGATTTTGGGTTAGCCTAGGGCGTCTGGTATGTTATCGTAGCCTAGGTTTATTATAACATGGTCCCCATTAGTTTTGTTGCTTCCTTTTATCAGTTTTGTTGCATCTACGATGGCATCTCGCTGATCAGTTTGGTTGCATTACCCTAGGCTATAGATTTCGTTGTTTTATCGAGTTACCGTTTCGTGGTCACCATGTGATCGCGATACAGCCAGACGCCCGTCCAGTCACCCTGCCCTCCTCCCGCTCTCCCATAGAGCTGGGGGGAGGGAGGTCCGTCCTCGCTCGCTCCACCCGGGCCTGTCTCCCTCTCTCCCTACGCGGAGGGAGTAGGGGAGGCTGGACAGACACGGGACTGGGCTCGACCGTTTCTCTCTGCTTCACGGTGCTTTGTTGTGACGAGGTAGGGGGATTGGCCTTCCCTCTCCTTTGTTGCTCCGTTGCCCCGATGTTTGCTCGAGTTCTGTTTCGCCCTCTCGCCCCTTCCCGGATTGTCGGTGCTCTATTTTCTTACCGGAGCTCCGTCGTTCACGAGGGAGGGAGCTGGTTCCCCGCTTGCGGGCAGACCTCAGGCGTGCAGTTGGTCTTATTTACCTAACCATCCCGTCTCGTCGGTACAACGGGAGACGGACACCTCCGCGATTCGGAATCATTTCCGGAATTTAGTGCTAATTTATGCTTAAGTTTATCATAAGTTTATTTTAAGCTATCATAAGTTTAATTTAAGCTAGCTTAAGCCGGGTTCCTCCCTTACCTCTGTTTTACACACCGGATCACACCAGAGTTATAGCCTATTCAGGCGGTAAGGGAGGGGTTATGCCCAAAAATTTTTCACTCTCCGGCATGCATCGGAGTTCTAATTTAGCCTGTAAGTGATGTCTTTTATGGTACTCATGTATCCTTCCACTTACAGACCACCAACTGTGAGCATCCGGGATGCAACGCCATGCTCCAGGACCCCTGCGGGCATGAAGTCTGTAGGTCCCACGCTCCGTGCGCGACTCCGCATGGGAATCTGCAGGTCTGGTACCACGAGACCTGTACAATTTGTTATGATCTCGTAGGTCAGTTCTTAGACGGGGTAAGTATTTCCAACTGTATACATGAATTGTAAAGACTGTTCTAGATCTTGAGTTTAATTTTAGTAATTTCTTTTAAGCTTAAGCTCTTTATAAGTTGTGAATTACATCCCCAAATTTTATAGGTTTAAGCCTAGTTTTAGTTTAAGGTTGAATTTCAATTTTAAACTTAAAACTAATAAACGCCCTCTCTTCCAGGCTGCTGCGGTTAGAGAGACCGCCCTTGCAACCCTGAGGGCTTGGGTCGGCGGATTTGGAAAGAACGCCGCCAAGGGACAGCCCTACATCCTTGAGAAGAGGATGGCTGTCCTGCTGTTCCCCAGCGGCAAGTCGACAGGGTACGTCGACCCAGCAGAAGCAGCCCCGACTATGGCGGCGATCCAGCAACAGATCGCCGCGTCAATGAAGGAACCAGGCCACGATATCTCATCGGAAGTCGCGACACTGGATTTAAATGTTGAACCAATGGTAGGTGTTGACGACCTGTTGGTCGAGGTAGGTACGTTGGACGCCCAAGGGCTTCCCTTGGGCGCCACTGGATCTTCTTCTCCTGCTACTTCTCCGGCTTCTTTCCAGGGCTTTACAGGAGCTGAGCTCCTTTATGCTTCACCCAGTGCTTCGGTTAAACCCAAAGTCAAGGGCCAAAGGGTACAGAAAACCGTTAAGAAGACGTTGTCGTCATCCAAAAAGACTTCGTCGGCGTCATCATCTCGTAAGTCTCCGGCTACAAACCCTGGAGCAGAGAAGTCTAGAGCTTCTGCTTCAAGCTCGAAGTCCTCAAAGAGCAGGTCTTCCAAGGAGAGGCCCCGTACTCCGGCGGAGCCAGCGGTCTCTCCTCTTCCCTTGGTGCCTATGCCGAGTTATCCCTCCACCTCCGCATCAGCTCCGGCTTTGGATCCCAACGCTGGATTGATGCAACAGATGGGAGACTTGGTTGGCTCATTGAGGAACAGCATGGAGCAGATGTTCTCCCGGTTGTCCGAAAGGATTACATCCCAGGACAACATAATTGCCGGACTTAACCAGGCCCCTCTGGCTACTCCTCCAGCATTCGGTGCTGGATTGCTACAGCTCCCTCCTCACGACTCTCTGCCTCCGTTCTCAATGAACAACCCCTGGAGAGTGGCGTCATACGCCCCTTTCCAGGACGGCCTTATCTCTATCCCGGAATGCGGCACTCGAAGGATTGAGGACTTCGAGTTCTATCCGGAGGGCCTCCAACCGCCGTTCATTGGCTACGCCAGACTTACAGACGCAGCCATGACTAGAGAGGATAAGGTTCCTCTACTCCCGTGACCAGGCTCAAAGAGAGTGGCTCAGGTGTTTGGAGGAAATGGATTGTTCAAACACTAGAATCCAAGCCTTTAAGAGTCCCTTCACCATTTTTACGATGGATGAAGGAACTCCTCTTCCCTTCTTGACCAAGATAGCTACAGTCACCATTCCGGCTGCCCTGAAGGGAGAAACTTTACCACAATTAAGGGAAGCAGACCCCACATCTCCTTTGCTCCCTTCACTTGGAGATTTGTGGGAAGATCTACCTAGCACCTTCTCAGCGGGCAAGCTCAAGCCAGACTGCGCCATGGACCAGTTCGGCGAGAAGCTACCTAGACTTCCTGACAGCCTCATTCAAGCTGAGTTTGAGGCCAAGTCTAAGCTTGCCAGGTCCATGAATACCATGGCAATGACGGAGGTAGCGGCTCTTTCCTACGCTTCAGAGCCGCTCTTCAAGCTCCTGACCAAGTCCCAGACGCACACGGTCCAGTCTGACCTGTTTAAGTTTGCAACGGCTAGGGTTAATTGCCGGAAACATGTCCTCCAGGAAGCAACTATTCGGCATGAACCGAATAAGCTGCTTTCCTCCAACATCTGGGGGCAGACCTCTTTCCTGAGTCAATGGTCAAGGAGGTCCAGGCTGAAGTAACAAGGCTCAACCATAGCCTCAAGGATCATTGGGGTCTCACAGCTAAGAGACGCCAAGATCAACCTACAAGAGGTAAGACAAAAAAGAAACTCAAACGTTACCAGCCTTATCAAAAGAAGCAGCAACGTTTCACCCAGGCTGTTTTGGCTGTGCCAATTGTACAATCAGCCCAACCTTCTACCGCCAAAGCTCAATCACAACCCATTTATGTGATTTCCCCTCAGCCTCAGCCTTCCACCTCCAAGTGTTCGAGGGCCAAGCCTTTCAGCACTATGACCGGTTCGGCAGGGGAGGTAGAGCTAGGGGATCCTTTCGTCAGAGAGGATCAGGAAGGTCTCTCAACAGGGGAAAACACTTCCGTGGAGGCCGCGGAGGTCACTCGACCCAGCAACAGTGAGAGCTCGAAGGTAGGAGGGAGGCTGTTTCTCTTCCGGCATCGGTGGGGATTCAGCAAATGGGCACAGAGCATTGTGTCAAAGGGCCTGGGTTGGAGTTGGATTGCGGATCCTCCTCCATCCAGACCATTCCTTCAACTTCCATCAAAAGAAATGACGGAGTATGCGGAGGAGCTCCTTCAGAAAGGAGCAATAGCAAGAGTCAACAGATTAAAATTTCAGGGTCGCTTGTTCAGCGTGCCAAAGAAAGGCTCACAAAAAAGAAGGGTAATCTTAGACTTGTCCCGCTTAAACTTGGCCATTCGCTGCGCCAAGTTCAAAATGCTGACTATCTCGCAGGTGCGGACCTTACTTCCCTGTGGGGCCGTCACCACCTCTATCGATCTTACAGACGCATACTATCATATCCCTATTGCGAGACACTTTCGCCCTTACCTGGGCTTCAAGCTGGGAGATCAGGCATTCTCCTTCAAGGTAGTTCCCTTCGGTCTGAACGTGGCACCCAGGGTGTTCACGAAGTTGGCGGAAGTAGTCGTCCAACAACTGAGGTCTCAAGGGATAATGGTAGTAGCGTATCTCGACGATTGGTTGATTTGGGCTCCAACAGTCGAGGAATGTCACAAAGCCACACTGAAAGTAATCCAGTTCCTGGAGTATGCTGTTTCCAGGATAAACAGAACAAAGTCAAGACTCACTCCGGAGTCCAACTTTCAATGGCTGGGCATTCAATGGAATCTATCCTCCCATACTCTGTCGATTCCATCAGCCAAGAGAAAAGAAATACCGAAGTCAGTGAAACAATTTCTAAAGTACAAATATGCTTCAAGGAGAAACCAGGAAAGAATCCTGGGTTCCCTCCAATTTGCCTCAGTGACAAACATCTTGATGAAAGCCAAACTGAAAGACCTAACCAGGATCTGGTGCTCACGAGGAAATGTCAGATCCAGGGACAAGTTGTCATCAATCCCACAGATTCTACGGAATCGTCTGCGCCCTTGGACAAAGTTGAAGAACCTGTCCATATCAGTACCCCTTCAGTTTCCTCCTTCGGGAATTACCATCCACACAGACGCTTCACTAAGCGGCTGGGGAGGATATTCTCAGTTCAAGAAGGTTCAAGGAACTTGGTCACCTCAGTTCCGCCAGCTTCACATAAACGTATTGGAAGCGATGGCAGTGTTCTTGACTCTGAAGAGGTTACGTCCGCCAAAGAACTCTCACATAAAGTTAGTTCTGGACAGCGCAGTGGTAGTTCATTGCATAAACAGGGGAGGCTCCAAGTCAAGACATCTGAATCATGTCATGGTAGCCATCTTCTCCCTGGCGGACAAGTTCAGTTGGCACCTCTCCTCCACCCATATAGCTGGAGTGAGAAACGTCATAGCAGATGCTCTATCCCGTTCAGTTCCTCTGGAGTCGGAATGGTCACTGGACAACAGTTCGTTCCAATGGATTCTCCGGAGGGTTCCAGGCCTGCAAGTAGATCTGTTTGCATCTCAAGCGAACCACAAACTTCCATGTTATGTGGCCCCCAACCTGGACCCTCTGGCTTATGCCACGGACGCCCTGTCCATAGATTGGAACAACTGGGAGAAGATTTATGTCTTTCCCCCAGTGAATCTTCTCCTGAAAATACTGAACAAACTCAGGACGTTCAAGGGTCAAGTAGCTCTAGTAGCTCCAGACTGGCCGAAGAGCAACTGGTACCCTTTGATTCTGGAACTGGGTCTTCGTCCTCTTCGAATTCCCAATTCCCCAGGGCTTTCCCAGTCAGTACAAACGAAGACTGTGTTCGCTTCCTCAGGAATTCTCAAAACCCTAACTTTATGGACTTCATGAAGTTTGCGGCTAAAAGAGATGCAGATATCGATCCACGAAATATTTTTTTCCTGGAATCTGATAAAAGAGATTCAACTTTAAGGCAGTATGATGCTGCAGTCAAAAAGTTGGCATCCTTCCTGAGGGAATCAGACATTAAAATCGTGACAATCAATTCAGCTATATCCTTTTTCAGATCCTTATTTGAAAAAGGCTTAGCAGCTAGCACCATTACGACAAACAAGTCAGCCTTGAAGAAGATTTTTCAACTTGGTTTCAACATAGACTTGACAGATTCTTACTTCTCGTCTATTCCCAAGGCTTGTGCTAGACTTAGACCTTCAGTAAGGCCTACGTCAGTGTCATGGTTCTTAAATGACGTTCTAAAGCTGGCTTCAGATACAGATAATACGACATGTTCATTTATAATGCTCTTAAGAAAAACTCTATTTTTATTAAGCTTGGCTTCAGGAGCTAGAATTTCAGAACTGTCGGCGTTATCCAGAGATCCGAATCATATAGAATTTCTTCCCTCAGGAGAAGTTCTACTTTCTCCGGATCGCAGCTTTTTAGCAAAAAATGAGGATCCTTTGTTGAGGTGGGAACCGTGGAAGGTTATACCCCTTCCTCAAGATGTTTCTCTTTGTCCAGTAACGACCTTACGAGCCTTTCTGTCCAGGACATCCTCATCCTCTTCGGGTCCTCTCTTTAGAAGAGAAAAAGGTGGTACTTTATCAATTAAAGGTATAAGGCAACAGATCCTATACTTTATCAAACAAGCCAACCCTGAATCCTTCCCTAAAGTTCATGATGTCAGGGCAGTAGCCACCTCAATTAACTATTTCCAACACATGAATTTCGATGATTTGAAAAAGTATACTGGATGGAAATCGCCGACAGTATTTAAGCGTCACTACTTAAAGTCCTTGGAATCTGAAATTTTCAGCAGTTGCGGCGGGTAACATAGTTTCCCCAGACTCTGCTTAATATTAAGTTGAAGATCCAGATCTCCTTTCTACCTATCTCAGTCAACAGTTTGTCTATACCTACCATGTTCATCTACGTCTACCTTGAGTCTTAGCTGCTCTTGTGATGGTCTAGTGGGTGTCCCTTATTTTTTTGCTAGGGTCACCCACAATTGATTGTATATATTGATCTTTATGATGTGGTCCCCTTATTTTTATGCTAGGGTGACACATCTCCATTTACAATGGTTATGGATTTGTCTATTAAGATCTATAAATTTATTTAACATATTTTATTGTAAGTTTGTTCATAATTATACTATTTAATTATAATTGCTTTAATTATTGTTGTCTATGATAATCATACACATGTGTTAAGTTCAACATATATATTCCATGTAAGCCCTTGTACATATATGTTAACTCTAAGCTAATCTTAAGTATTGTTTCTTTCCAAATTGTATTATCATGTATTTTTATCTATTTATTTTATTCATTTATTTCTATTTATTTTATTTTTTAAATTTTTTATTTATTTTGACTTATTTATACATTTACTTATTTTTATTTATTTATTTATTTATTTATTTATTTATTAATTTATTATTTATCTTTTTATTTATTTATATATATGTATTTATCTTTTAATTTAATTTATTTATCTTTTTATTATTTTTATTCAATTATTTATTTTTAAATATTTTTTATTTTTTAACTTTATTATATATATTTATACTTATTCATTTTTATTTATTTATTTATCTATTTATTTTTATTTATTTTTTTATTTTTATTTATTCATTTTCTTATTTTAATTTTTTAAATTTTTTATTGTTTTAATTAATTTATTTATTTACTAATTTTTTATATATTTATTTTCTATTTCTATTTATTTATTTCAATTTATTAATTTTTGTTTTTGTTTATTTATTTTCATTTAATTTTTCATTTACATTTATTTATATTTTTCTAAATCATTTATCTATTTTTGTTTATTGATTTGATTTATTTATTTTTTTATTTATTTATATATTTTTATTTTTTTTATTTTTTTTATTTTTTTTTCATTTATTGTTTATTTTAATCATTTATTTTTTAATTTGTTAATTTTTATCAATTTATGTTTATTTATTTATTCATTTATTTATTTCAATTTACTTTTTATTAATTTTTTTATTGATTTATTTATTTGTATTTATTTTTTTTGTCCTTTTATTTGTTTTTATTTCCATTTATTTATTATTCATTTTTTATTCTATTTGTTTTAATTTAAAAATGATATTTACTTATTTTTTATTATTTATTTTTTTTTTTTATTATTTTTTATTATTTATTTATTTACTTTTATTCTATTTTGTTTATAAAAATATTTGGTTTATTTATTAATTTTATTTATTTATTTTATTTATTTATTTAATTTTTTGTTTATTATATATTTATTTATTTATTTACTTATTTATGTTTATTTAATTTTTTTTCATTTACTATATTCTATTTTCCATTTTATTTTTATTTTGTTTATTTTTATTATATCTATTTCATTGTTTTTGTATTCTATTTTTTTATTTATATTTATTCATTTATTTTCATTTCTATATTTGTTTTTATTTTTTTTCTTTCTTTCTTATTTATTATTTTTATTTTTGTATTTATTAATAGGTTTATTTTTTATTTTTTATTTAAATTTATTATTTTATCTTTTCTTATTTTATTCATTTATTCTTTTTTATTTTTTTATTTGTTTTTTTTATTCATTTTTGTGAACGTTTATTTACTTTTATTTATTACTCTTTTGACTTTTATTGATTAAACTATTTTATTATTGAAATTTACTTTATTTTCGTTTTTTTTACTCCTCTCAATTATTTATTATCTGTTTGTTTATCCATTTTATTTATTTATTTATTTTTTATTTTTATTTATTTTTATTAATAGTTTTATTTCTATTTATCATTTCAATTCTTTAATTTCTTTATTTATTTATTATTTATTTTTGTTATTATTTATTTTTTATTTATTTTTTTTATTTTTTTTTTTTATTTATTGTTAGTTATTTATCATTTTATTCATTTATATTTCATTTTTATTTATTTTTATTTTTATTGATTTTTATTTATATTTATTTACTTATTTTTATTATGTTATATTTTTATTTATTTATTTCTATTTATTTATTTTTGTTTATTATTTTCATTTATTTTTTTTCATTTGCATTTATTTACTTTTTATTCATTTATTTTATTTTTGTTTTTTTAATTTTTAAAATTTTTATTTTATTTATTTTATTTTATTTTTTTATTTTTTTTATTTTTTACTTTATTTTTTATTTTTTATAAGTTTTTCATTTATTTTTTTCATTATTTTTATTGATTATTTTTAGTTATTTATTATTCATTTATTTATTTCAATTTATTTTTTTAAATTTTATTTATTTAATTAATTTATTTGTATTTATTTATTTATTTGTATTTTATTATTTTTTATTTGTTTATCTTTTATATATTTATTTTTACTTTTTTATTTTTATTTTATTTTTATCTAATCATTTATTTTGTTTATATATTTACTTTAATTAAATATCTTATTTATTTTATTTTTTATTATCACTTTATTCCTTTTTAATTTTTATTTTATCTGTTTATTTATCATTTTTATTTCTTAATTTTTATTTATTTTTGATTTATTTTCCTATTTGTTTAATTTATTTATTTTTAAATTTTTATTTATTTTATTTTTTTTTATTTTTTTTTCTTATTTTTTTATTTTTTTATTATTATTTTTTATCTATTTATTAAATTTATATTTTATTTATATGCTTTATTTTTTTTATTTATTGACTTTATATTGATTCTTTTATTTTGATTTCGTTATTTATTTTTTTTTCTTATTTATAATCTATATATTTTTTATTTTTTATTTTTATTTATATGGATTTATTTTTATTTATTTTAATTATTTAATTGTTATCTATTTAATTTTACTCATTTATGTTCATCATTCATTTATTCTTATTTATTTTTATTTTTTTATTCATTTTCATGTATCTATTTACTCTTATTTATTTATTTTTTATTTATTCAATTATCTATTTATTTATTTATTCATTTTTTATTTATTATTTATTTTTATTTCTATTAATTTTTTATTGTTTATTTATCTATTTATTTATTTGATTTTTCTTTTATTTTTATTTATTTATTTATTTTTATTTATTATTTATTTATTTTTATTTTTTATTTATTTTTTTGTTTTGTTTTTGCTTATTTATTTACTTTTAATTTTAAAATTTTTTTATTGATTTTAATCTAATTATATATTTACTTATTTTTATCTATTTATTTATTTATTTTTTTTATTTATTTAATCATCTATTTATTTATATATATATTTATTTATTTATTTTTAATTATTTATTTTTTTATTATTGTTAATTTAGTTATTTATTTTTAATCAATTTTTACTTTAATTATTATATATTTATTTATACATATTCATTCATATTTATTTATATATTTATTATTTATTTCTTTTTTATTAATTTTCTTATTCTTTAATTTTTTTTTTCCTATTTTTATTTTTTAAATTTTTTTATTGATTTTAATCAATTTATTTATTTACTTACTTTCTATTTATTTATTTCGATTTATTTCTTTTTGTTTTTCTTATTTTCATTTATTCTTTTATTTGTATTTATTTATTTTTATTCATTTAGTTTTTTTTTACTTATTTTCATTTATTTATTTATTTGTTTTAATAATTTATTTATTGTATCCATTTATTTTTATTGATTTATGTTTATTTCTTTATTCATTTATTTCTTTCAATTTTTTTATTTATTTATTTATTTGTATTTATTTATTTTTTTTCATTTTTGTTTTTTATGTATTTATTTCTTTTTATTATTTTTTTTTAGTTTTTTTATTTATTTGTTCTAATTAAATATTTTATTTATTTATTTTTTTTTACTTTTTTATTTTTATTTTTAATTATATTTTTTTATTTATTGATTGATTCATTTTTATTTCTTGTTTTTTATTTTATTCAGATTTGTTTATTTATTGAATTTTATTTATTTCTTTTATTTATTATTTTTTTTTTATTTTTTTTATATATATTAAATTTTATTTCTTTATTTATTTTTATTTGTTTTTTTATTTTCATTTATTTATTTGTAATGTTTTATTTTTCATTTTATTTTTTTTTCTTTTTTATTTCCATTGATTCATTTAGTTTTATTTTAATATTTAATTTTTATCTAATTTTTTTTATTTTTCTTTCTTATTTATTTATTTTTATTTTTGTATTTATTTATATGGAATTTATTTTTATTTATTTGATAGTTTGTTTATTTATTTATTTATATTTTTATTTTTTATTCATTTCTTTGTATTTATTAATTTTTTTTATTTATTTAATTTATTTATTTAGTTACTTATTTTTTATCGTTTCAATTTATTTATTTATATATTTATTTATTCTTTTTCATTTTATTTATTTATTTATGTTTTTTTTTATTTTATTATATATTTTATTTTTTTTTATTTTTTTTTTTTTAGTTTTTTTATTCATTTTTTATTTATTTATTTATTTTTTTTTATCATTTATCTATTTTTTTATTTATTTATTTATTATTATTTATTTATCTTTTTATTTTATGTTTTTATTTTTTTTACTTTAATTTATTTATTTATTTATTTATTTATTTATTTATTTTTATTTATTTATTTTTATTTATTTATTTTTGTTTATTTATTTTCACTTATTTGTTTTTTTATTATTTATTTATTCATTTATTTTTATTGAATTTTATTTATTTCTTTTATTCATTTATTTATTTATTTATTTTTTAGTATGTATTTATATATTAAATTTTATTTTTTATTTATTTCTTTTATTCATTTATGTATTTATTTATTTATTTATTTTTTATTTTTTATTTATATATTATTTTATTATTTTATTTTTATTTGTTTTATTTCTTTATTTATTTATTTATAATGTTTTATTTTTTTTTTTATTTCCATTGATTCATTTATTTTGATTTGTAATATTTATTTTTATTTTTTTTCTCTTTCTTATTTATTTATTTTTATTTTTGTATTTATTTATATGGATATATTTTTTATTATTTATAGTTGTTATTTAGTTTATATATTTATTTATTCTTATTTTTTTTGTATTATTAATTTTTTACTTATTTTTTTATTTATTTAGTTACTTATTTTTTTATCTTTTCAATTATTTATTTATCAATTTATTTTTTTTTCATTTATTTTTTATTTATTTATTTATGTTTATTTTTATTTATTTTTATATATTGTTTTTATTTTTTATTTATTTTTATATTTGTATTGTTTTTTATTTATTTATTTTTTTCATTTTTTCATTATTTATTTATTTTAATTTCTTTTATTTATTTATTCTATTTGTATTTTTTTATTTATTTATTTTCATTTTTTTTATTTTTTATTATTATTTATTTATCTTTTATTTTTATTTGTTATTTCTTTTTTTTATTTTATTTTTTTATCTTTATTATTTATTTATTTATTATTTATTTATTTATTTTTATTTAGTTATTTTTCTTTATTTAATTTATTATTTATTTTATTTATTTTATTTATTTATTGTTTTTATTATTTTATTTTTATTTATTTATTTTTCTTTATTTATTTTCACTTATTTGTTTTTTTGTATTATTTATTTATTAATTCATTTATATTTTTATTGATTTATCTTTAATTATTTTTTGTTCATTATTTATTTCCATTCTTTTTTTATTCTATTTATTTATTTATTTTTATTTATTTATTTATTTGTATTTATTTATTTATTTATTTTTATTTATTTATTTTTATTTATTTATTTATTCTCATTTACTTGTTTAATTTGATTATTTATTGACTTTATTCATTTATTTCTATTTATTTATTTTTAGTTATTATTTATTCCTTTATTTATTTCAATTTATTGTTTTAATTCTATTATTTATTTATTTTTATTTATCTATTTATTGATTTTTATTTAATTATTTTTTTATTTGTTTTTTATATATTCATTTTTATTTATTTATTATTTTTATTTTTTCATTTATTTTTAATTATTTATTTGTTTTAATTAAATGTTTTATTTATTTATTTTCAAATTTTTTTATTCATTTTTATTTCTTTATTTTTACTTCTTCCTACTAGTCTTTATTTTAACTTATTTATTTTATTTATTTATTTATTTGTTTTTTTATTATTTTTATTATATTTTTATCTCTTTATTAAATTTTATTGTTTTATTTATTTTGATTTGTTTACTTTTATTATTTTTCATTTTTTTATTTTTTTATTTATATTGATTCATTTATTTAGATTTTTATATTTTTTTTCATTTATTTATTTTATTTTTGTATTTATTTATATGGATTTATTTCATTTATTCTTAGTGGTTATTTATTTATTTATTTATTTTTTATTAATTTAATTATTTTTAATTTTATCTATCTATTTTATTCATTTATTTCTTTTATTCAGTTAATTATTTTTTTATTTATTTTTTTTATTCATTTTCATGTATCTATTTATTTTTCTTTCTTTTTATTTATTTAATTATCTATTTATTTATTCATTTTTATTTTTTTATTTTTTATTTTTATTTTTTATCATGTTTATTTACTGTTTATTTATCTATTTAGTATTGTTTTTTCTTTTATTTTTATTTTTTATTTATTTATATTTATTATTTATTATTTTTTATTTTTTATATTTATTTATTTTCTTATTTATTTTTTATTTATTTATTTATTTATGTTTATTTTTTAAATTTTTCATTGATTTAAATTTATTTTTAGTATATTTACTTATTTTTATCTACTAATTTATCTTTTTTAATTTATTTTTTTTTTTTGCATCTATTTATTTATTTATATATACTTATTTACCCCCCCCCCCTTTTATATATACTTTTTATACTAGTTTATATTTTATTTTTTATATATTATTATTTTTTATTTAATCATTTTTTTAAATTAATTTTTACTTCATTATTATATATTTTTTTTATGATTATTAAGTTTTTTTATTTATTTTATTTATATATTTATTCTTATTTTTTTTTCAGTTTTTTTATCAGTTTTTTTTATTTTTTTGTTTATTTATTTATTCATTTATTTTATTTATCTTTATTTATTTATTTTTTTTATTTTTTATTTTTATTTATTTTTTTTTATTTTTTTTTTTTAATTTTTTTATTATTTTCATTTAATTTTTTTTTAATTTATTGATATTTAATTATTTATTTATTTTTTTTAATTGTTTTTATTAATTTATTTGCAATTTATTTTTTTTATTTTTTTCATTTATTTTTTCAATTTCATTTATTAATTTCCATTCATATAAGTTATTTTTTAAAAAACATTTATTTATTTATTTTTATTTTATTTTTTTTATTTTTTATTTTTATTTTTTATTTAATAATTTATTATTTTTATTCATTTTATTCTTATTGCTTTATGTTTATTGTTATTTATTTATTTATTTAATTAGAATTTATTTTTTTTTTGAATTTTTTTTTTATTTTTTATTTTTTTTTTCATTTTTTTTATTTTTTTTATTTTTTTTATCTATTTATTTTTTTTATTTTTTTTTATTTAGTTTTTATTTATTTGTTTAATTTATTTTAATATCTTCTTATTTTTATTTTTTAATATTTATTATTTATTTTTAACTATTCTCTTTTATTTTATTTGTTTTTATTATTCACATGTTTGTTTATTTATTTAATTTTATTTTTTTTTGATCATTTCTTTTATCAGATTTATTTTATTTTTATTTTTATTTATGTTTTTATTTTATTTATTAAACTTTTTATTTTTTTATTATTCTCATTTCTTCATTTTAATTTTATTTATTTGGAATATTTTTTTTATTTATATTGATCATTTTATTTTTATTTGTATTTATTTATTTTATTTTTTTTTCTTTCCTGCTTTTTATTTGTTATATATTTTTATTTTATTTTATTTATACGGATTTATTTTTATTTTATTCATAGTGTTTTATTTATTTATTTATTTAATTTTTATTCAATTTAAATTATTTATTTTTGATATTTTTATTTTTTCATTTTATTTTTAGATTTATTTATTTTTATTTTTATTTTTTATTTTTTATTCATTTTTACAAATTTATTTTAATTTCATTTATTTTTTATTTAATTATACTTTATTATTTTGTTACTTCCATTTTTTTATCTTTTCATTATTTATTTTTATCTATTTTATTTTTTCATTTATTTATTTGATTTATATATCTATTTTTTTCTTTTATTTATTGTTTTTATTTTCTTTTATTTTTTTCTTATTTTTTATTTTATTTTTTTAGTTTATTTATATTAATTATTTATCTATTTTTATATTTTTTAATTTTTTTATATTTTTATTTATTTATCTATTATTATTTATTTATCTATTTATATGTTTTTATTTTTTTTACTTTAATTTATTTATCATTTTACTTCTTTTTTATTTTTTATTTATTTTTTTCTTATTTATTTATTTTTTTTATTATTACGCTTTATTTACTTTTTGTTTTTTTTTTCACATTTTCTTTATTTACTGTTTTATTATTTATTTTGATTTAAAAAAATTATTTTATTTTTTTCATATTGTTGTATATTATTTTTATTTTCATTTTATTTGTTTATTTGTTTTAATTTATTTATTTATTTTATTCATTTATTTTCTATTGATTTATCTTTATTTATTTATTTCATTCATTATTATTTTCAATATTTATTTTATTTATAATTTATTTTTAGTTTTATTTAATTTTATTTTTATTTATTTATTTATTTATTTCTGATTTTATTTTTTATTTATATTTTTTCATTTATTTTTATTTATTTATTTTATTTTAATATGTATTTTATTTTTTATTTACTTTTGTTTATTTATTTTTTTTATTTAGTTATTATTATTTTTTTATTCATTCATTTCTTTATTTCTTTTCTTTATTTTTATTAATTCCTATTTGTTTATTTATTTATTTATTTATTATTAATTTAATTATATTTTTTATTGATTCATTAAATTTAATTTTTCAATTTATTTTTTTTATTTGTTTATTATTATTTATTTATTTTATTGTTTTTTATTTTTTATTTTTTCATTTATTCATTTATTTTGAGTTCTAAATTTATTTTTATTTGTCTTTTCATTTTTCGGTTATTTATTTATTTTATATATTTATTTCTGTATGTTTATTTATATGGATTTATTTTTATTTATTTTATAGTTGTTATTTATTTTATTTATTTATTTATTTTTTATTTAATTATATATTTTTTTTTCACCTATTTATATTTATTTATTTTATTTTTATTTATTTATTTGGTTAGGATTTTTTATTTTTTTATTCATTTTCATGTATCTATTTTTATTTTTTATCTTTCTTTTATTTTAAATTTATTTAATTTAGTTACTTATTTTTCCATTTTGTCAATTTTTTAATTATCTATTTATTTATTCCTTTTTATTTTTTTTATTCTTATTTCTTATTCATTTTTTATTTATTGTTTTATTTTATCTATTTATTTATGGTTTTTTTTCATTTATCTATATACATTTATTTATTATTTATTATTTTATTTTTATTTTTTATTTTTTATTTATTTATTTTTATTCATTTATTTATTTATCTATTTTTATTTTTTTATATTGATTTTAATTTATTTATATATTTACCTATTTTTATCTATTCATTTATTTTTTTGTTTTTTCATTTTTTTTATTTATTTATTTTTATTTATTTATTTATTTATTTATTTATTTATTTATTTATTTATTTATTTATTTTATTCATGTTATTTATTTATTTGTTTATTTATCTATCTATTTATTTATTCATTTTGTTCATTTATTTTTATTAATTCTTTTTTTATTTATTTTTTTTATTTATTTATTTATTATTTTAATATATTTTTATTTTTATTTTATTTATTTATTTATTGTTTTATTCATTTATTTATTTTTATTTATTTATTTATTTATTTCCATTTATATAATTATTTATCCATTTATTCTTACTTATTTTATCTTCATTCATTTATTCCAATTTATTATTTTCATTTATTTATTTTTATTTATTTTTTTATCTTCATTCATTTACTTCTATTTATTTTTTTATTTTTATTTATTTATTTTTTCTTTTATTTATTTCAATTTATTTATTTTTATTTATTTATTTTTTTCTCTTATATCTATTTTTCTATTTATTTTTAAACTAGTTTTTACTTTAATTTTACACTATATAATTATACTTAATTCAGTTTTTATTTGTTTGAATTTATTTTTTCTCGTTATTTCTATTTTTCTTATTTATTTTTAAACTATTTTTTTACTTTAATTTTTATTACATATTAATTTAAATTATTACTTATTTTTCATTTTTATTTTTGTTATTAATTTAGTATTTAGATTTTTTTTTTTTTATTGTTCTTTTTTCAATTTTTAAAAAAAAAGTTTTTTATTTATTTATTTATTTATTTTATTTTTAGTTTTTTTATTTATTTATTTTTGTTTCATTTATTTTCATTGATTTTTTTTTATTTATTTATTTATTAATTTACTTATTTCTATTTATTTTTTTATTTCAATTTATTTATTTATTGTTTATTTATAATATTTATTTTTAGTCATTTATGTATTTCTATCTATCTATTTACTTTTTTTTATTTACTTATTTCGATTATTTATTTTTGTTTATTTTTATTTTTTTTATTTTTTTTTCATTTTTTTATTTTTATTCATTTATTTCTTTATTCATATATTTATTTATATATTTAATTCTTCTTAATCATTATTTATTTTATTTTGTGTATTTTTGTTTTATCTATATATTTGTATTTATTGTGTTTTTATTTATTTACTTTTATCTCATTATTTATTTTAAGTTTAATTATTTTCTTTTTATTTATTTCTTTATCGCCTAAAACAATAAAATGAAATAGAAGAATAATGACAGATTTTTGCTTTAACAATTATTTTAATTTTAGTACATAATTTTATTTAAGCTTTCTCATCTTTTTGGTGACTGAATTTTGTTTCAAAAATCCCTTAAAATAGGTTAAAAATGAATTTCCAACAATAGTATATAAGATTTATATAAGAATTAAATATTTTTGGAAGTTTTGCACCCTTTTGATGACAGATTTTTATTTCGAAAATAATTTTTGAAAGTATTTTAATTTTTGTATAATATTTTTTAGTATTTTTCCTTTTTTTGATGATTGATTTTTTTTTTTCTAAATTCATTCAGAAAATTGGCTAAAATAAGACAATATACTTCAGATTAAAATCAGATACAAAAAATTTAATTTGAATACAATATCTTTGATAGGTTTGCCTGAGCTCATTTTAATGACTGATTCTTTTTCAAAAATATTTTTAAAAACTCGCGTAAAAGTAGAACGTAAAATGTAATATATATATATATATTATATATATATATATATATATATAATATATATATATATATATATATATATATATATATATAGTTTATATAAATTTTTACACAATATTTTTTAGTTTATCTTCTTTTTTTATTTTGGCTATCTTTTGTTTCAAAAATCAATATGAAAATCCCCT
This sequence comes from Macrobrachium nipponense, assembly GCF_015104395.2. Lineage (NCBI taxonomy): Eukaryota > Metazoa > Arthropoda > Malacostraca > Decapoda > Palaemonidae > Macrobrachium > Macrobrachium nipponense. The sequence goes on from NC_061100.1 coordinate 62,860,849, forward strand.
AAAAAATTTGGGGAAAAAGAAACTGAAAACATTCAGTATTTTAAGAAATTTCCCCCTTGTTTTGATAACTGATTAATATATTGATTAATATATAAAAAATAATTTAATAAAAATATGAAAAGGAATATAACAAAAATTTTAAACAAAAGCTAAACTCATTTATCAAAAAGAGCCCCAAAAATTGTATTTAAATTCAGATAAGGTTTTTAGTTCCATTTTGTTGTCCTATTTTATGCTATTTTTATAATTAGTTATCAAAATGGAGGAAAAACTCCCCAAAATTTTTAGTTCGTCCTTATTTATTTTTTAACCCGTTTTTTATGGTATATTCATTACCCTAATTTAGGTAATTTTCGAAATTATTATGGAAACAGAAGTCAGTATTGAAACGAGTGCAAAACTATAATAAATATATTTTTTGTCTCCTTTAAATTAAATAATTTAAAAGTTTTGCACTCTTTTGATGACAGATTTTTATTTCAAAAATAATTTTTAAGAGTTTGTTCCTTTTTTTGATGGATGATTTTTGTTTTAAAAATCATTCAGAAAATTGGGTAGAATAAGACAATGTATTTAAAATTAAAATCAGTTACAAAATTTAATTTGAATACAATATCTTTGATAGCTTTTCCCACTTTTTATTGACTTATTTAGTTCAAAAATTATTTAAAAAGTTGCCTAGAAATAGAACGTAAATTTATATATATATATATATATATATATATATATATATATATATATATATATATATATATATATATATATATATATATATATATTAATTTTTGTATAATATTTTTTAGTTTATTACCCTTTTTATTTTGGCATTTTTTTGTTTCAAAAACTCAATATGAAAATCCCCTAAAAAATGGGGAGAAAAGAATTGGAAAAAGACAGCACTATCACCCTTATTTTGATAACTGATTTTTATTAAATAAATAATTTTTTAAAAATATGAAAATGAATATAACATGAAGCTTTTAGACAAAAGCAAAAATCATTCATTAAAAAGATGCCAAAAACAAAAATATTGTCTTTAGATTCAAATATTTTTAAGCTTTTTAGTTTCTATTTTTTATCCTTTTTTATGTGATTTCTATTATTAGTTATCAGAGTAGAAAAAACTCCCAAAAATATTTACTTCATTGTTTTAAACTTTCTATGTTACATTTATTTTCATATATTTATGCGATTTTTAAAAGCCTTTTGAGACCAAAAA
>NC_061100.1:62867067-62882067 GCF_015104395.2 Macrobrachium nipponense
AATAAATAAAAATAATGAAAAAAAATTAAAACATATAAATAAATTTTAATAATAAATAGATAAATAAATCAATTAACCAATAAATAAAAAATAAGAATGAAAAAATAAATTAAAATCATAAATATGAAAATAAATATTCAAAATAAATAGAAAAAAATAAATAAATAAATCAACAAATAAGTATAAATAAAAAATAAATGAAAACAATTAAATAAATAGGTAAATAAAACAATAAATGAAAATAAATAAGAAATAACAATAAATAAATAAAATACACAAATCAATAGAAATAAATAAATGAAAATGAAAAAATAAATAAAAATAGACAAAAATAAATAAATTGATATAAAATAAGTGAAAATAAATAAATAAAAATAAATAAATAAAAATAAATGCATAAACATGATAAAAAATAAATAAAAAAAATTAATAAAAATAAATTAATAAATAAATAAAAATAAAAATAAAAATAAGTATAGATATAAAAATAAATGAATCAATAAAAATAAAATCAAAAAAAATGAAAAATGGAAAATAAAAATAAATAAATAAATAAATAAAAATAAACAAAAAAATAAATAAATAAGTATAAAAAATCAAAATAAATAAAGAAAAAGATGAAAAATAAATAAATAAATAAATAGATAAATAAATAAATAGGACAATATACAAATGAATAAATCAATTATTATTAAAGTAAAAATAATTAAAAAATAAATAAATAAATAATTAAAGATAAAAAATAAAATATCTAATAAAACAAATAAATAAATAACAAAAAAATTAAAAAATTAAAATAAATAAATAAATAAATAAAGAAAAATAAATATATAAATAAAATAAATAAATAAATAAAATTTAAAAATAAATTAAAATAAATAAATTAATAACGTAAATAAAAATAAATTAATTAATAAAAAATAGATAAATAACAATAAATGAATAAGATAAATAAATAATGAAATAAAGAAATAAAATAAATAAATAAATAAATAGTAAATAAATAAAAATAAAAAATAAATAAATAAAAATGAATAATAAATAAATAAAATAAATAATAAATAAATAAATAAAAATGAATAAGTAAATAAATATACAACATTAAGGTAAAAAATATTTAAAAGTAAATAAATGAATAAAAATAATCAAAAAAAAAAAATAAATAAATATAAGTTGCTAAAAATTAAAATAAATAAAAAGAAATAGTATATATATAAAAAAAATAAATCAATAGAATTAAATAAATGAAAATGAAGAAATAAAAAAAATAAACAAAAAGAAATAAATTTATATAAATAAGTAAAAATGATAATAAAAATAAATGAATAAATAGAAATAAGTAAATAAATAAAATATACAACTAAATAAAAATAAATCAATTAATTAATTAAAATAAATAAATGAATAATTAAATAAAAATAAATAAAAAATAAAAAATAAATATATAATAAAAATAAATAAATATGAATAAATAGATAAATATATGAATAAAAATAAATAAATAAATAAATAATACAAATAAAGAAATTACAAAAATAAAATAAATTTATATAGATAAAGTAAAAATGATAATAAAAATAAATTAATAAATTAAATATTAAATAAATAAAAATATGCAACTAAATAAAAATAATCAATTAATTAATTAAATAAATAAATGAATAATTAATAACATAAATAAAAAAGAAATATAAATTTAAATAAAAATACATCATCTGAATAATAGGATAACATATATGAAGAAAATAAATAATAAATATAATAAAATAAGAGAATTTAGCATAAAAATAAAAAACAATTTCCAGAAAAAAAAAAATTGAATATAAAAATCATAAAAATAATGAAATATAAAAGTTTAAAATAAACATTTAAATAATTAAAAGTAAAAATAAAATTTAGACATAAATAAATGAATAAAAATACCTAGAAATTAAATTAAAAAAAAAATAAATAAATAGATAAATAAGATAAATAAAGATAAAAAATAGATTTAAAAATAGCAAATAAATAGATAAATAGAAAAATAAATAAGAATTAAATAGAAAAAAAAAAATAAATAGACAAATAGATAAATAGACAAATAGATAAATAGAATAAATAGATAAATAGATAAATAGATATAAAATAAATATAAATAGATATATAAATAAATAAATATATAATAATAAGTAAATAAAGATATTAGTTAAAATCAATAAAAAATTTAAAATAAAAACGTAAATAAATAAACTAAATAAATAAATAAATAATAAATAAATTAATAAAAATAAATGAAAAAACAAATAATTAATAGATAAATAAACAAAATATAAAAACAATAAAAATAAATATAGATAATTAAATAAATAAAAATGATAAATAAATAGATAAATAAAGAATTGAAAAAATACAAAATAAGTAAATAGAAAAGAAATAAATAAATAAAAATAAATAAAAATAAATAATAAATAAAAACTAATGAAAAAATGAATAAATAATTGAATCAATAAAAATACATAAATAAAACAAATAGATAAAATAAATCATAAAATAAATAAAAATAAATAAAAGAAATCAAAATAAATGGAACTAACAAAATAAAAAATAAAAGTAAATAAATAAAAATAAATAATCAAAAATAAAACAATCTTAAATGATAATAAAAAAATTAAACAAAGTAAAAATAAATAAATAATAAAATTAAAGTAAATAAATAAAAATAAATCAAAATAAATAAGATGAATTAACAAAAAAATAAAAGTAAATAAATAAAGAAAATAAAAATGAAATATAAATAAAAAAGGAAAACAAATAAAATAAAAATAAAAAAAGGAATAAATAAGTTAAAAAAAAATTATTAAAAATTAAATAATTAAATTATTTATTAATTTTATTTAATACTTTATTTATTTTTATTTATTTATTTATCTATTTTTAATTTATTTAATTTTATTTACATTGTTACTTAATTTATTTTAATTTATTTTTATTTATTTATTATTTTTTTTATTTAATTTTTTAAATTTTTATTTATATCAATTTGTTTAATTTTTGTTTTCAAATTATTCAAATGATTTATTATTAAGTTATTTATTTATTTTCCATTTCTTTATTTAATTTATTTATATTTTTATTTTAATATTTATTTTTTTTGATTATTTATTTTTATTTACCTTGTTTTATTTTTTTTTATTAATTATTTATTTTGAATTATTTCTTTATTTATTTAATTTTTATTTACTAATTTATTTATTTTTATGATTTATTTTTATCTTTATAATCATTTATTTATTTATTTATTTGTTATTTATTTATTTTTCTTATTTATCTATGTAATTATTTTTATTTATTTTTTTATTTATTAATAATTTTATTTTTTTATTTATTTTTTCGATTTTTCTATTGTTTAGCTTATGTCTTTTGTCTTTATTTATTTATTTGAGTTTTAATTTATTTATTTATTTATTATTTTGAAATTATTTATTTATTTCTATTTATTTATTTTTATTTTATTTATTTTTTTTATTGATGAATTTTTTTCTTTTTTAACTAATTTATTTTGAGTTCTTTATTTATTTTTATTTATCTGTTTTTATTTATTTATATTTATCTCTTGTTATTCATTTATTCATTTATTTATTCTTACTTATTTATTTATTTTATTTATTCATTTCTTTATTTCTTTATTTATTTTAATTTTATAATATTAATTCATTGATTTTTATTTTTTTTAATTCACTTATTTATTTATTTATTTATTTTGATTGATTTATTTTTTAAATTTTTTTATTTTTGTTTATTTTTATTCATTTATTTTTATCTATTTATTTCATTCATTTCTTTATTCATTTACTTTTTTATTTATTATTTATGTTTCTATTTTTATTTATTTATTAATTTTCATTTATTTATTCATTTTTATTTATTTACTTATATATCATTATTTATTTATTCATTTATTATTTTCTATTTATCTCCATCATTATTTCTTTATTTATTATTTTTAATTATTTATTATATTTTATCAATTTTTATTTATATTTATTTATTTTTATTTAATTTATCTTTTTTCATAGTTTATTGATTCTTATTTATTTAGATATGTTTATTTGTTTTTTTATTTATTTTATTTATTTTTTATTGTTATTCTTTCTTGTTTTTATTTATTTTTTAATTTATTTTTATTTAATTTAGTTATCTTTATTTTATCATTTAATTGAATTAATTACTTTTTATTTTTAATCATTTATTTATTTTTATTTATTTATTTATTTTTTATTTATTTATTTATTTATTTTATTTATTTCTATTTGATTTTTTTGTTTCTATTTATTTATTTTTAATTATTTAGTTTCACTTGTTTATTTAGTTATATTTATTTTATTAATTTTTATTTTATTTATTAATCCTATTTATTTTTTTTATTCATTATTATTTATTTTTATTTACTAATTTAGTTTTGTTTATTTATTTATATTTTAAATTTTTAAATTTATATTTATATACTTTTTATTTTTTATTTATATATATTTATTTTTATTTATTTTTATTTTATTTATTTTTACTTTTTATTATTTTTCTTATATATTCATTTCTTTATTCATTTATTTTTATTTATTTATTTATTTTATACATTTTTTTCATTTTCATTTATTTTTATTTATGTTTTATTTTATAGTTATTTATATTTATTTGTTTTTTATTTATTTATCTTTAATTTTTTTATCTAGTTATTTATTTTTATATATTTATTTATTTATTTTCATTTATTTATTTATTTATATATTTTCATTCATTTACTGATTTTAATTATATTTATTTATTTTATTTACTTATAAACATATTTATTTTTTTATTTTTAATTATATTTATTCATTATATATTTTCATTTATTTATTTATTTACATACTTATTTATTTTTATTTATTTATTTTATTTTATTCATTTGTTTTTTATTTATTTTTATATCTTTATTTATTTTTATTGATCTTTTGTTTTTTTATTTATATTTATTTACATTTATTTTATTTTTATTCATTTATTCATTTATTATCTAATATTTATTTGTTTATTTTTTCTTTTATTTATTTGTTTATTTAGTATGGTGTATTTGTATTGATTGATTTTTAGTTATTTATTTATTTTTATTTACTTATTATTTATTCTTATTATTGTTTATTATTTTATTTATTTATTCGTCTTTTATTTATTTACTTAATTATTTATCCATTTACTGCATTTATTTATTTATTTATACTTATTTATCTTTTTATTAATTTCTTTATTTATCTATTTATTACTATTTTTTTTATTTATATACTTTTATTTATGTATTTCTAATTATTTATTTCTTTTTAATTATTTATATATTTTCTATTATTTTTTATTTATTTTATTTATTTTTTATTTTTTTTATTTTTTATTTATTTATTTATTTACATCTATTTTTTATATTTATTTATTTTTATTTATTATTTATTTTTCTATTTTTTATCTATTTATTTTATTTTTTTTTATTTATTGCTATTCATTTATTAATTTTATTTATTTATTCATTATTTTTTTTTTCTCATATTTTTTTTTTTATTCATAGTTATTTTTTTATATATTTATTTTGATTCATATATCTATTTTTTGTTTATTTATTTATTTATTTTTTGTTTTTTTTATTTATTCACATATTTATATTATTTAGTTTTATTTTATTTCATTCCATTTATTTTCATTTATTTTTACTTATTTATATTCCTTTTTTTATTATTTTTTTTCATTAATTTCTATTTATTTGCTTGTTTTAATTAGTTATTTTATTTATTCATTTTTAATTATTTATTTATTATTTAAATTATTTTTTTTTAGATTTCTATTTATTTATTTTTTTTATTCCTATTTATTTATTTATTCCTATATTTTATTTATTCCTATTCATTTATTTTTTACATGTATTTATTTTTTTATTTTTTTTTTATTTATTTATGTTTATATTTATTTATTTTTATTTATTTATTTATCTATTTAATTTTATTTATTTATTTAATTTTATTCATAATTATTAGTTTTTATAATTTATTTTATTGTTTCTTTTTTATTATTTTATTTTTATTTAATTAATTTTTTTTTTAGTTTCAATTTTTTATCCATTTATTTTGATTTCTATATTTTATTTCTATTTATTTATTTTTGTTTAGTTTTCATATTTATTTATTTAATTTTATTTTTTTTTATTTATAGAATTTGATTTTTATTTATTTCTAGTTGCATTTATTTTATTTTTCAATTATTTATTTTTATCAATTTATTTTATTTATTTATTTCATTTATTTTTTATTTATTATTTTTCTATTTTTTTATTTTTTTATTTTTTTATTTTTTTTAGTATTTTTTTATTCATTTATTTATTTATAAATGATTTTTTCCTGTGATTATTACATATTTATTTATACTTATACATTTTATTTTTTTTATTATTTATTTTTTATATATTTTTTTTATTTTTTTTTTTTTTTGTTTATTAATTTTTCTTATTTTTACATTTTTAAATTTTTGTTTATTTATTTATTTTTAATAATTTATATTTTTATTTCTTTTATTGATTTATTGTTATTGATTTATTTTTATCTATTCATCTATCTTTATTTATTTATTAATTCATTTATTTTAATTTTATTTTATATTTCATTTATTTATTTATTTAAATTAATCATTTATTAATTTCTATTTATTTTTTATTTATTTATTTTATTTATATTGAGTTATTTCGATTTATTTTATTTTTGGTCTTTATCTTCATTTATTCTTTCATTTTCATTTATTTACTTTTATTTATTTATTTATTTATTTATTTTTTATTTTATTTTTTGTATTTTATTTATTTTTTCATTAATTTTTATTCATTTTTATTTTATTTTTTGTATTTATAATATGAAAATACCTGAAAAATATATAAATTTTTGCACATTATTTTGTTTCAAATAATCATTAGAAAAATTAAAAAAAAATAGATCGAAAATGAAAAAGGAATAATCTTTAAAAAAATTTCATTTTAAATACAATATCTTTGTGATTATTAGCTCTCTTCTTGAGACTAGTTTTTGTTTAACTGAACATTTCAAAAATTTGTTAAAAATATGACACTAAATTTAAAATAAAATTAAATTTAATAAATAATTTAATTTGAATACAGTCATTTTGGGAGTTTCGCCTTCCATTTTATAACTGATTTTTCTCCAAAAATTATTCAAAGTATCTGATTTTTAAAATTATATTTGAAAAAAAATCAGTCTTAAAAATATGTGTACAATCCAAAAATTAAATATTTATTTTAAATTCATATCTCTTTTTGATGGATGAATTTTGCTTCATAAATCATTTAGAAAACTGTCTAAAATTAGTGCAATGAACTTAAAATTAAAAGCATTTTGTAAAAGGTTTAATTTGAATCTAATGTTTTTAATATTTTGCCTGATTTTTGATGACTGATTTTTATTTAGAAAATTATTTCAAAACTCAACTGAAATTTGGGCCATAAATGTAATATAAAGTTATTTAAGAAATATATAAATTAAGGCATAATATTTTTTAGAGTTTTCACCTCCTTTATTTTGGCGGATTTTTGTACCAAAAATATATATAAGAATAGCCTGAAAAAGAGGGGTGGGCGAAGAAAACAATATTTTTTATCTTTCAATTTAAATACAATATTTTTCACTATGGCACCAAATAAGAGGGCAAAACTCCCAAAAAGGAAGCCAATAAGCCCAAAGATATTGCATTTAAAATTACATATTTTTATAGCTTTTCTCTTTTTCATTTTTTGAACTATTTTTTTAGAGAATTTTTATAATGATTAATTGAAACAGAAAACAGCCACCAAAGTAAGTGGTAAAATTTAAATATTTTTTATGACTTTTCATGTTACATTAATCAATCGACTAAAAATTTAGACGATTTTCTAATTGATTTTTTAAATAAAAATTAGAAACCAAAGAGAAGGTAAAACTCCCAAAAATAATGTATTCAAATGAATTCAAAAGATTTTTAAACAAAAATCTGTCATCAAAAAGATGAAAAACAACTTTAAGATTTTGTACTAAAATGTTACATTTTTTTTATCATATATCTATGCGATTTTTAAGCCTTTTGAGACCAAAAAAATCACTCATCAGATAGAGGTCATAACCTAAAAAAATATTGCATTTAATTTGGAATATGTTTAAATGTTTTTGTCTTTCATTTATTTTTTAGTTGTTTTTTTAAATTCATTTTTAACAACAAACAACCTAAACAAAGGGGGAAAACTCAAAAAGTGATATGTTTTACATTTTTATATGACATTCATTGCCCTATTTTAGGCCAATTTTTTAATAATTTTTGAAATAAAAATTAGTCCTGAAAAATGGTAAATTTATTAAAAATATTGTTTTCAAATTAAATTCTTTTTTAAACTGCTTTTAAATCATCTGAAAATCGCATAAATTTGGACAATTAATGTACCATAAAAATTTTAAATAAACATATTTTAATTTAAATAAACTATTTATGGTAAAATATTGTATCTAAATTGGAATATTTTCAGGGCTTTTTTAGGTTTCTTTTTTGCCTTTTTATAATTTTAATACAATATGTGTAGTAAAATATTATATATTAATTGGCATCATTTTTAAAAATTTTTAGATCTTTTATTTTGTCCTTTTTTTATTCAAATACACTATTTACGGTAATATTTAAATACTTTTAATGCTTTGTTAGGTTTCTTTTTAAGCAATTTTTGTAATAGTTTTTTAAACAAAAATCTGCCAACAAAAGGATGAAAAACTCAAAAATACTATGCAAAAATTAAAATTATTTTAAAACTTTCATTATCCCTTCTTAGGCGTGTTTTTACACGATTTTCAAAATCAAAATTAGTCATAAAAAAGATGGCCATACTCCCAAAATATTGTATCCAAATTGTATTATTTTTAAACTGTTTATTTTAAAATCATTGTTGTATTTTTAGAAGATATATTATATGATATATAAAAAAAACACCAGTCATCAAAAAACAAAACAAAATTCAAATATTTTGATATATTAATTTCTAAAATAAAAATCAGTCATCAAAAAGTGAGCGAAAATCCTTTAAATATTGTATTCAAATCAAATTATTTTTTGAACTGTAGCCAGTTTTAAGAATGATCATTTTAATAAAATTATAAAAAAAACTTAAAAAGTTTCGAAAATTTGGTACTAAAATTGTAATTTTTTTTAACGTTTTATGTTACATTCATGATCCTTTTTAAAGCAATTTTTGAAATAATTTTTAAACAAAAGTCATCTATAAAAAAGAAGGGCAAGAAACCCATTTAAACTGAAATTTTGTTAAGCCTTGTACAGTTTTAGATTTTTACTTTTTTTAAGTGGATTTCTATAATGGCTGAAACAGAAAACCGCTAAGATGAGAAATATTTTGCAAAAAATTATATATTTAAATCCATTTTATGATAGATTTATTGCCATATTTTAAGCCGATTTTTTAAATAATTCTTTACAGACAAATCAATACTAAAAAAATCATAAAAGTTTTGTATATGAATTGAAATGAGATTTAAAACTTTATGTTATATTCGTTGTCATTTCTTTATTTCATCTTTTGGGTGATTTTTGAAACAAAAATCACTTTTTCAGGCTATTCCTAAATTGATTTCTGATACAAAAAACGAACAAAATATAGGAGGTAAAAGCTCTCAAAAATATTGTGCACAAAATTTATGTTTCCTAAATGATTTTATGTTACATTTATTGCCCGAATTTTAGATTAATTTTGAAATAATTTTTGAAATAAAATCATCATTAAAAATTGTGCAAAACTATTAAAAATACTGGATTCAAATTACATCTTTTATAAACTGCTTTTAATTCCAAGTTCATTGTCCTATTTTTAGCTAATTTTCTAAATAAATTTTGAAGCAAAAATCATCCATCGAAAAGAGGAATGACTTTCAAATAAATATGTTAAAAAAATTATTTAATTTTTTGATTGTCCACTCTCTTTGGGAGAATGAATGTAGCATAAAAAGTTTTAAGAAATATTTCAGTTTTTGCACAATATTTTTGAGGTTTTTGTCTTTTTGTTGGCCTACCTTTGTTTCAAAAATCATTATAAAAAATGAAAAAAACAAAATGAAACTGAAAAAAAGCTTAAAATATATATCGATTTAAATTAAATATTTGGTGCGTTTCATCCTCCTTTAGATGTGTGAATTTTGTTTTAAAAAATGATATTAAGAGTTCTAACAAAGTTCCAATTTTGGTACACAATTTTTTAGTTTCTTTCCATCTTTTGAAGCCAGATTTTTGTGTCTAAATTCCTTAGAAAAATCAACTAAGAAGGAGATAAAAAAAATCATTTATTATAGTTTTGGATTTATTTCAAAACAATAAATGAAAATAAATACGAAATAAAAAAATACATTTGGGGGGGGGAATAAATAAAAATTAAAAACAATAAAATAAATAGGTATGAATAAATCATTGAAAAATAATAAATTAAAATAAATAAATAATAAATAATAAATAAATAAATAAATAAATAACTAAATAAATAAAGATAAAATAAATAAATAATACAATAAATCACAATAAAATTCAAATACACTAAAAACATTACAAAGAATCAACCCAATAACTGCTAAACTTAATACTAATAAATAAAATAAACCATCAAAATCAAATAAAAACTAAATAATCAAATAAACTAAATCCCTATAAATAAATTTAAATAAAAAGCTAGAAAGTAAATAAATAAATAAGAAGAATAAATAAAAAAAAATAAATAATAATAAATATAAAAATCAAAATAATTGAATCAAGAAAAATGAAAAATTAAAATTAAAAATAAATAAATGAGGATAAATAATAAAAATAAAATAATAAAAAGAAATAAATACAAAAATAAAAAATAAATAAATATAATTAATTAAATGAATATAATTAAATAAAAAAAATAAAGAATTAAATAGATAAATAAAAATAAACAAATAAATAGAAATAAATAAATTAATTAATATAAAAATAAAAATAAAAATACATAAATAGGAATAAATAAAAATATATATAAAATAATTAATAAATAAAAAAATAATTTAAAAATAAATAAATAAGTAATTAAAAATAAATAAATAAAATATTTAATTAAAACAACAAATAAATAAAAAATAATTGAAAAAATTAAAGTAAATAAATAAATGAAAATAAATGAATAAAAAAAGATAAATAAATAAAAAACAAATAAATGAAACTTTAAAATAAATTAAAATAAATAATCATTAAATAAAAAAATAAAAAAAAATAAATAAATAAGAATAAGTAAATAAAAATAAATGAATAAAATAAATAAATTATCAAAATAAACAAAATAAATAAATCAATATAAATAAATAAAAAAAAAATAAATAAACAAATAAAATAAAAATGAATAAATATAAATAAATATAAAATAATTAAAGTAAAAAATATAAAAATTAATAAGTGAATTAAATAATAAAAGTATAAATAAATGCAAAAATAGCTAAATATAGATAAAAAATAAAAAAATAAATAAAAAAATAAATATATAAAAATAAACAAATCAATAGAAGTAAATAAATGATAATTAAAAAAAATATATATAAATAAAATAAATCAATCGAAATAAATAGATAAAAATAGATAAATAGAAATAAATAAATATAAATAAGTAAATAATAAAAATAAATGTAAATAATAAATTAATAACTAAGTAAACAAATAAAAGAAAATAAATCCATAAAAATAAACTAATAATAAATAAATTAAATAGAATCGATTAAATAAATAAATAAAAAATTGTAAAAAAGTTCAAATACATAAGTAAAATAAATATAAATAACTAAAGTAAAAAATATTTAAAAATAAAGAAATGGAATATAAGTAATAAAAAAACAAATAGGTAAAAATAAACTAAATAAATATTAATAAATAGATAGATAAAATAAATAAATAAATAAATAAAAAATAAAGAAATAAGAAATAAGTAAAGTAAATAAATAACATTAATATCAATAAAAAATTTAAAAAGAAAAAACAAAAAAAAAAACAAATAAATAAATAAATAAATTAAGAATAAATGAATAAATAAAAATAAAAAAAAAATAAATAAAGATAAAGAAATAATAAATAAAAATTAATAAATTAATTAAATAAATGAAAAATAAAAAAAATAAAACAAAATAAAACAATTATTAAAAAATAAATAAAAATAAATAAATATATAGAAAAATAAGCAAATATATAAAAATAAACAAATAAATAAAATAAAAAAAAAAATAAATCATATAAATAAATTAAAATTAAAAATTTAAAGAAATAAATAAATAAAATATTATAAAAATAAATAAATAAAAATGAATACTGAAATCAAAATAAACGAATAAATAAAAAGAAATAAAAATAAAAAATAGATAAACAAAGATAAATAAAAATAATACAAATAAATATTAATTAATAAAATCAAATAAAAATAAATAAATAGATAAAATTTAAATAGCTACATAAAAATAAATAAATGATAAATAATAAATAAATAAATAGATAAATAAATAAATAAAAAATAAATAAATTAAAAAAAATATACAGGAATGAATAAAATAAATAAATAAAAATGAATAGATAAATAAATAAAAATAATTAAAATAAATAAATAAATAATCAAAAATAATTTATAAAAATAATCAATTATGAAAATAGATACAAAAAAATAAATATAAATAAATAAATAAAAATATGCAAATAAAAATAAAATAAAAATAAATTAATAAAAAAATAAATATAAATAAAATTATATAAATAAAATAAATAAAATAAAAATAAATAAATAAATAAAATTAACATAATTAACAAAAATAAATATATAAAAAATAAATTATAAATCAAACTAAATAAATAAATCATAAATAAATAAATAAATAAAATAAATAAATAAATAAAAAACAAATGAATAAATAAAGAAAACCAAATAAAAAAATGAATGAATGAATAAATAAAAAATAAATGAATAAATAAGTAAATATGAATAAATAAAAAAATAGAATAAATAGATAAAAAATAAATTTTAAATAATAATAAATAAATAAAAAGATAAATAAAATAGAAATAAATAAATAAAAATGAATCAGTAATAATATATAAATAAATAAAAACAAATAAATAATTAAAAATAAATAAAATAAATAAATAAAAGAAATAAAAAACAAATAAAAATAAATAAAAAAGTAGTAATAAAATAGATAGATAAATAATAAATAAATATATAATTGAATTAAAAAAAATAATAAATAAATAATTGGAATAAACTATAAATAAATAAACAAATAAATAAAGATCAATAAATAAATAAAAATAAATAATCAAATAATAATAAATGAAAATAGTAAATAAATAAAGATAAATAAATAAATAAAAATAAGTAAATAAAAAAAACTATAATAAAATAAATAAAAATGTATAAAACAAAAAATAGATAAAAACAAATAATAATAAATATATAAAAATAGATGAAACATAAATAAATAAATATGATATAAAAACAAAAATAATACATAAATAAAAATAAATAAAAGAAATGAAACAAATAAATAAAAATAAATAATTAGAGATAAATAAATAAATAAAAATAAATGAATACGTACCAACAAATAAATGAATAAATGTACATAAATAGAATGAATAAAAAAAAATAAATAAAAAATAAATAGAGAATAAAAACAAATAAATAAATAATAAAAAAATCTATAAATAAAAAAAAAATAAATAAATAATAAAATCAAATAATAATAAATAAAAATCAATAAATAAAAATAAATAAAAAAAATAAATAAAAAAATAAATACATATCAATGTAAAAGAATAAATAAACAAAAATAAACAAAAATACACAAATATAAATATTAAATAAATAAAATTGATAAAAAAAAACAAAAAATAAATAATAAATAAAATAAATAAAATAAATAATATATAGATATAAAATAAATAATAAAAATAGGTTAATAAAAATAATAGAACAAATAAAAAAATAAAAATAACAAAATGAAAATAAAAACAAAAATGAAAAAAATAAATAAGTAAAAAATAAATAAATAAAAAATAAATAAAATAAATAAAAAAAATAAGTAATAAAATAATTAAAAAATAAATAAATAAATAAAAATTAATAAATATATAAACAAATAAAATAAATAAATATAAATGAAAATAATAGAAAAAAGTACATACATTTATAAAATAGATAAAATAAAATTAAAATAAATGAATAAATAAAAAATATAAATATATAATAAATGAAAAAATAAATAAATATTACAAAAATAATAATAGGTATATAGATAAATAACCAAATCAAATAAAAATAAATATACATAAATATATATATATAAAATAAAAAATAAATAATACATAAATAAAAATAAAATAAAAATAATAAAATAAAAATAAAAAATAAATAAAAATAAATATATAAATGAAATAAAAATCAATATAAAAATATAATAAATAAAAAATAAGAAATAAAATATAAAAATATAAAAATAAATAATATAATAAAAATTAAAGTATATAAATAAATAACAAGAAAACAAAATTTTAAATATAAATAAAACTAAATTAGTAATAAAAATAAATCAATAATAACGATAAAATTTTTAAAAAAAACACGGATAAATAAATAAATAAAATTGATAAATAAAATTGAATAAATAAAATAAAACTAAATATACAAGGGAAACTAAAATAATCAAAAATTAAAGAATAAAAACGAATAAATAAAAATAAAATAAAAATAATAAATGAACTAAATAAAAATGATAAATAAATAAACATACATAAATGAAAAAAAAAAATAAAAAACAATAGAATTAAATGAAAAAATAATAAATAAATAAAAAAATAAATAAAAAATAAATAAACAAAAATACAAAGTAATAAAATAAATAGATAAAAAGAATTACATAAAGAAATGAAAACAGA
>NC_061100.1:62887067-62893045 GCF_015104395.2 Macrobrachium nipponense
TAAAAATAAACTTTATAAAATAATAAATAAAATAAAAATTAAATAAAAATAAATAATTAAAACTAAATTTTATAAATAAAATTAAAATCCAATGATAAATGAATAGAAACGTAAAAACCAAAAAATAAATGAATGGGCAATAAATTAAAATCTAATCAACTTTAAAGTTTAAATAAAATAAAATTAATAATTAAAATTAAAACAAATGGATAAGTTAAACTAAATAATTAAAAATAAATAAAAATAAATTAAATAAAAACAAATAAATATGATAAAGAGATAAATAAATAAATACAATGAAAATTAAGAAATAAATAAAAATAAAATAATAAACTAAATAAATAAATAAATAAATAAATAAACAAATAAATAAATAAATAAACAAAAATGAATAGATAAAAATATAAAAAAAACTTAATCAGTCAAAATAAATAAATAATTATAATATTGACAAAAAATTAAAATAAATAATGAAAATTAAAAAATTAAAATAAATAAAGAAATAAAGAAATAAATTAAAATTAAATAAATAAATAAAAAATAAAAAATATATAAATAAATAAGAATAAGGTAATGCATTGAATAAAGAAAAAACTAAAGAATTGTAATATAAATAAAAATAAAATAAAATGAAAATAAATGAATTAATCAAAATAGATAAATAAAGAAAATGTATTAAAAAAATAAAATAACTCAAAATAAATAAATAAAAAATAAAAATAAATCAAATCAAATCAAAATCAAAATGAAAATAAGAAGTAAAGAAAGGAAAATAAATTAATCAAATAAATTTAAATAAATTACATAAATAAATGAAAATAAATAAATAAGTAAATAAAAATTAATAATAAATAAGTAAAACAATAAATGAATAACAAATAAAAAAAATTTAAAGCAAATAAATAAGATAAGTAAATAAATAAAATAAAAATAAATAAATATAAATAATATCAAATAAATAAATAAATAATTCCATAAAATAGAAAATTAAATAAATAAATAATAAAATAAATAAAAAAATAGAAATAGAAATAAATAACTACATCAAAATCAAAAAATAGATAAATAAAAAAAATAAATACATAAATCAAAATAATAGATTAATAAATAAATAATAAAAATAAATAAAAAAATAGAAATAGAAATAAATAACTAATCAAAATCAAAAATAGATAAATAAAAAAAATAAATACATAAATCAAAATAATTAAATAAATAATTAGGAAAGATGAATAAATACATAAAAAATAAATAAAAAATAAATAAAAATTAATAATATGTAAAAGTTATTGAATTAATAATAAGATAATAAATAAAGATAAATCTACTTTATTATTCATTTCATACTTTTATTATTTTTATTCATTTATTTATTTTTAAATATTTTTTTATTTTCAATTAATAAATATTTATTTATACTTATTCATTTTATGATTTATTTATTCATTTATTTTTGGATTATTTTTATTTAATTAATTTATAATTTATATTATTTTTTTATTTATTTTTTTATTTATTTTTCATTCATTTATTTATTTTAATTTATTTTAAAAATTCATTTATTTCATTTATTTTTATAATTTTATCTATTCTCATTCATTATTTTTATGTATTTATTTGTTTTAATTAAATATTTTATTTATTAATTTTAATTATTATTCATTTATTTTAATTATTTTTTATTTATTAATTCATTTTAATCATTTATTTTTGTTTTTATTTATTCCTAATTAATTATTTTATTTATTTTCATTTATTTTTTTATTTATTTATTTTCATTTATTTAATTTATTTATTTATTTATTTTTATTTATTTATTTATTTATTTATTTATTTATTTATTTATTTATTTATTTATTTATTTATATTTATTCATTTAGTTTATTTATTTTTATTTTCTATGCAATTTTATTTATTTATTTATTTTAATTTTTTATGTAATTTTATTTATTTTATTCATTTTCATTTTTTTACTTATTTTTCATTGTTTTATTTTTATTATTTATTATTATTGTTTTATTTTATTTTTTGTTTTCTTTTTATTCATATATTTTTATTTTTATATTTATTAGTTTATTTATTTTTATTTATTTGTCTATTTATTTATTTACTTTCATTTTTTATTTTAATTTATTTATATGGATTCATTTTTATTATTTATAGTTGTTTATTTATTTATTTAGTTATTTTTCTTTATTTTTTTAATTATTTATTTTTATCTATTTATTTAATTTATTATTTTTTATTTCTTTATTTTTTTCTTTATCTTTTATTCATTTTTATTTTATTTTTTTTATTTTAATTTTATTATTTTTTTTTAAAAATTATTTATTCATTTATTTTTATCAATTTAATCTATTCTCATTCATTTTTTATTTTTTTTTATATTTATTTATTTGTTTAATTAAATATTTTTTATTTATTTAATTTTAATTATTATTCATTTAATTTAATTATTTTTTATTTATTAATTCATTTTAATCATTTATTTTTATTTATTCCTAATTATTTATTTTATTTATTCATTTAGTTTTTTATTTTTTATTTATTTATTTATTTTTATTTATTTATTTTTATTTATTTATTTATTTATTTTTTTTTTTATTTATTTTTTTTTTATTTTATTTATTTATTTATTTATTTATTTATTTATTCATTTATTTATTTATTTTTATTTTCTATGCAATTTTGATTATTTATTTATTTTAATTTTTTATGTAATTTTTATTTATTTTAGTCATTTTCATTTTTTTACTTATTTTTCATTGTTTTTACTTTTTAATTATTTTAATTATTATTATTTTATTTTATTTTCTTTTTTTAATTCATATATTTTTTATTTTTTATTTATTATTTTTTATTTATTATTTATTTATTTGTATTATTTATTATTTACTTTCATTTTTTATTTTAATTATTGTATGGATTTTCATTTTTATTTTTTATAGTTGTTAATTTAGTTATTTTTATTTATTTTTCTTTTATTTAATTATCTTATTTTTATCTATTTATTTAAGTTATTATTTTTTTATTTTCTTTATTTTTTTTCATTTATCTTTTATTCATTTTTATGTATTTATTTATTTTTATTTTTTATTTTTATTTATTTATTCATTTATTTATTTATTTTACAATGGAATTAAAAGCAGTTTATAGAAGATTTAATTTGAATCTAATATTTTTAATAGTTTTGCCAGATTTTTAATGACTGATTTTTATTTTAAAAATTATTTCAAAATTAACCTAAAATTCGGGCAATAAATGTAACATAAAATCATTTAGGAAATAAATAAATTTTATGCACAATATTTTTGAGAGTTTTTACCTCCTTTATTTTGGCCGATTTTGTATCAAAAATTAATCTAGGAATAGCCTGAAAAAGTTATTTTTGTTTCAAAAATCTTTTAGAAAATCAAATAAAAAAATGACAACGAATATAACATAAAAAAATTTAAATCACATTTCAATTCATATACGAAACTTTTAAGATTTTTTAAACATTGATTTTCCTCTAAATAGTCATTTTAGAAATCGGCAATAAATTTATCATAAAATGGTTTTAATATATAATTTTTTTTTTACAATATTTCTCTTCATCTTAGCGGTTTTCTGTTTCAGTCACTATAAAAATCCTCTTAAAAAAGTAAAATTTTAAAACAGAAAAAGGCTTAAAAAAATCCAGTTTAAATGGGTTTCTTGCCCTTCTTTTTTATAGATGATTTTTTTTTTAAAATTATTTCAAAAATTGCTTTTGAAAAGGATCATGAATGTAACATAAAACGTTAAAAAAAACTTACAATTTTAGTACCAAATTTTCGAAACTTTTTCATTTTGTTTTATATTTTTATTAAAATTATAATTTTGAAAAACGGCTACAGTTCAAAAAGTAATTTGATTTGAATACAATATTTAAAGGATTTTCGCTCACTTTTTGATGACTGATTTTTATTTTAGAAATTAATATAACAAAATTTTTGAAGGATTTTTTTTTCATGACTGGTGTTTTTTTAAATCATTTAAAATATCGTCTAAAAATACCACAATGAATTTAAAATAAACAATTTAGATACAATATTTTTGGAGTTTTGCCATCTTTTTATGACTGATTTTGGTTTCGAAAATCATGTAAAAACACGCCTAAGAAGGGGACAATGAAAGTTTTTCAATAATTTCTTTGAGTTTTTCCTCTTTTTGTTGAAGGATTAAAAAAGAAACCTAAAAAAAGCTTTAAAAGTATTTCAATTTTACCATAAATAGTGTATTTGAATAAAAAAAAAAGGACAAAATAAGAGAACTAAAAAGCTTTAAAAATGATATCAATTTAGATATGTTTTACCACACAGTGTATTAAATATATAAAAAGACAAAAAAGAAAACTAAAAAAGCCTTGAAAATATTTCAATTTAGATACAATATCTTACAATAAATAGTTTATTTAAATTAAAATATGTTTGTTTAGAATTTGTAGGGGACATTAATTGTCAAAATTTATGTGATTTTCAAATGATTTAAAAGCAGTTTAAAAAAGAATTTAATTTGAATACAATATTTTAAATAAATTTACCGATTTTTAGGACTAATTTTTATTTCAAAAATTATTTAAAAATTGCCTAAAATAGGGGAATGAATGTCATATGAAAATTTATTAATTTGTTTAGGCTGTTTGCTGTTAAAAATTATTTAAAAAACAACTAAAAAAATAAGTTAAAGACAAAAACATTTAAACATATTCCAAATTAAATTCAATATTTTATTTGGATTATGACCTCTAATTGATGAGTGATTTTTTTTGTCTCAAAAGTTATTTAAAAATCGCATAAATATATGAAAATAAATGAAACAATATTTTAATTTTAGTACAAAATCTTAAAGTTGTTTTTTTTTTCACCTTTTTTAGTCGATCGATTAATGTAACCTTAAAAGTCATAAAAAAATATTTAAATTTTACCACTTACTTTGGTGGCTGTTTTCTGTTTCAATTAATCATTATAAAATTTCTCTAAGAAATATTTCAAAAAATAAAACAGAGAAAAGCTATAAAAATATGTAATTTTAAATGCAATATCTTTGGGCTCATTAGCTCCCTTTCTAAGAGTTTTGCCGTCTTTTTTTATGAGTGAAAAACATTGTATTTTTCAGGCTATTCTTATATTTAGTTTTGATACAAAAATCCGCCAAAATAAAGGAGATAAAAACTCTCAAAAATATTATGCAAAATATTATATATCTCTTAAATGATTTTATGTTACATTTATTGCCCGAATTTCAGGTGTTTTTTTAAATAATTTTTGAAATAAAAAGCAGTCATCAAATATCAGGCAAAATATTAAAAATATTAGATTCACATTAAAACTTTTGCAAACTGCTTTTAATTTTAAGTTCTTTGTCCTAATTTTAGCCAATTTTCTAAATGTTTTATGAAGCAAAAATCATCCATCAAAATGAGGAATGAATTTCAAATAAACTTGTTAAAATAATTATTCAATTTTTGGATTGTACAATCATTTTTATGACTGATTTTTTTTCAAATATAATTATAAAAATCGCCTAAAAATGGGACAATAAATATAGCATAAAAAGTTTTAATAAATATTCCAGTTTTTGCACAATATTTATAGGTTTTAGTCTTTTTGTTTCAAAAATTAAACTGAAAAAATCTGAAAATGTATGATATCAATTTAAATGAAATATTTAACGCGTTCTAGTCCTCCTTTAGATATGTGATTTTTGTTTCAAAAATCTTTTTAAAACCACATACAATTAAAATAAAAAACTTCAATTTTGGTACACAATTTTTGAGTTTCTTTTTCTCTTTTGATGCCAGATTTTTGTGTCAAGAATCATTATAAAAATCACATAAAAAGGAGAAAAAATAAAAAACCATTTATGAATAATTTTTGCATTCGATTTATATGACCTTCTGTTTCCTAATCATTTTTTTCGAAAAATTACCTAAATTAGGACAATGAATAAAAGAA
>NC_061100.1:62901045-62910128 GCF_015104395.2 Macrobrachium nipponense
AATAAATAAAAAGAAATAAAAAGAAATATATAAATAAATAAAAATTATTAAAACTTAAAAAAAGAATTATTTATTTATTTATTTTTATTTGGTATTTATTTTTATTTTTATTTATGAACTTTTATTTATTCACTTTTATTTATATTTCATTTTTATTTTATATCTTTTCTTTCCTTATTTTTATTTACTCTTTAATTCCTTTTTATATATTCATTATTTTTATTCATTTATTTATTTTTGGTTTATCTATTTTGTTTATTTTCTGTTATATAATTATGTTATTATTAGTTATTTATTTATTTTCCATTTATTTATTTTTGATTTTACATTTTTATTTATTTATTTTCATTTACTTATTTTTACTTATTTTTTAATTTATTTATTTTGTAATTATTTATTGATTTTTTAAATTTCATTTATTTAATTTTATTTATATACTATTTATTTTTGATTTATCTATTTATTTCCTTTTTCTGTCTATATTTAATTATTTTGATTGATTTATTTTCTATTTATTTGTTTTGAGTATTTATTTTATTTATTTCTTTGTTTATTTATTTTGATTGATTGATTTATTTTTCATTTATTAAATTTATTTACTTATATTTCATCATTTTTATTTAGTTATTCATTCATTTATTTAACTCTTTATTTGTTTGTTGTTTTTTATTTATATTCATTTATTTAATTATATGTATTTATTTATTTTTTTATTATTTTAATTTTTTAATAGTAATTCATTTGTTCTCATTATTTTCTTAATTAATTTATTTATTTATTTTGATTATTTTATTATTTTTATTTTTTTATTATTTTCATTTATTTATTTCATTTAATTTATTTATCTATTAATTCATTTATTTTTATTTATTATTTATTTTTTTATTTATTCATTAATTTTATTTTTAACCTTTTTATTGATTTATTCATTTATTATTATTTATTTATTTATTTTTATATACTTATTTCTTATCAATTATTTCCTTATTTCATTATTAATTTGTTTATTTCTATTTGTTATTTATTTATTTTATTTATTTTTAATTCCTTTATTTATTTTTCATTTATTTATTGCTTTTTATTTATTTATTTTATATTTCTTTATTTGTTTTATTTTTACTTTTATTTTCTTTTTTATTTATTTTATCTTTAATTTTTCCTTTTACTTGAATTAATTCTTTTTTATTTTTATACATTTATTATTTTTGATCATTTATTTACTTTTATTTAGTTATTTATTTTCAATTAGATAGTTATCTCTTATTTTATGTTAGTTTTATTCATTTTATTAAGATTTTCTTTATTAATTTATTCCTGTTTATTATTTCTTTTTTCAATTTTTATTTCATTATTATTTATTTTATTTTTTATTTGCTTATTAGTTTTGTTTCTTATTTTTTTAAATTTTAATTATGTTTTTTATTTATATACTTTTATTTTAATATTTTATCTATCTTATTTGTTTTTTATTTATTATTTAATTTTTTACTATTGTATTTATTTATTTATTTGTTTATATTTTTATTTATCTATTTATTTTAATTTTTTTATTTCTTTATTCATTTTTATTTAATTTTCTCTGTTATAATTATTTATTATTTATTCATTTATTTATTTTTTATTTTTTACTTAGGGTTTTTTATTTATACATTACTTTATTTTATTCATGTTATTTATTTATTTTCATTTAATGTTTTATTATAATTTTTTATTTTATTTTATTAATTTTAATTTTATTTATTTGTCCTATTCTTTTATACTTTTTTTATATATTTTCATTTATATCAATTATATTTATCCTATTCAAATATTATTTTATTTTTATTTAATTATTTTTTTGATTTTATTTTTCTTTAATTATTTCTTTTATCTATATTTTATTATTTTATGTACTTATTATTTTTTTTTTTTATTGTTGTATTTATGTTTTCATTTTTCATTTATTTTTGTCTTTATTTTTTTATTCATTTATTTTTTTTTTATTTATATTTATTTACTATATTTAGTTTTATCACTCAGTTTTATTGTTTTTTTTATTTATTTTCTTAAATGACTTAATAAAATTAAATGAATAAATAAAACTAAATTAATAAATAAATAAATGACAAAAAATAAAGATATAATAAATAAAAAATGAAAATATAGAAGTAAATAAAAATAAATAATAAATAAAAAATAAATAAATATTGTAAATAAATAAAAATGAATAAATAAATAAAAAAATTATTAAAAATAAAGAAATTATTTATTTATTATTTTTATTTAGTATTTATTTTTTTTATTTATTATTTATTTATTTTTATTTATGTACTTTTATTTATTCACTTTTATTTAATATTCATTTTTATTTATATATTTCTTTCCTTATTTTTATTTACTCTTTAATTCCTTTTTATATATTCATTTATTTTTATTCATTTATTTATTTTTATTTATCTATTTGTTTATTTTCTGTTATATAATTATTTATTATTAGTTATTTATTTTATTTTCCCTTTATTTATTTATTTTTATTTATTTATTTTCATTTACTTATTTTTACTTATTTTTTAATTATTTTTTGTATTTTGTAATTATTTATTTGATTTTTTAATTTCATTTTTTAATTTATTTATTACTATTTATTTTTATTTATCTATTTATTTCCTTTTTCTGTCTATATTTAATTATTTGATTGATTTATTTTTCTATTTATTGTTTTTGAGAATTATTTATATTTATTTCTTTGTTATTTATTTTGATGATTGGATTTCATTTTCATTATTAAATTATTTTACTTAATATTTATCATATTTTTATTTATCATTCATTTATTTAATTCATTTATTTATTTCTTTATTTAATCGTTATTGTTATTTTCGTTATATTAATTATTTATTTACTTAAGTTTTATTTTAATTATTTCTCTTATTATTTATTTTTATTTATTTTGATTTATTTTAGTTTTTTAATTTTTTATTATTTTCATTTAATTTATTTTCATTTAATTTTTATTTATCTATTTAATTCCATTTAATTTTATTTATTTCATTTATTTTTGGTTTTATTATTCATTATTTTTATCTTTTATTGATTTAATTAATTTATTATTATTTTATTTATTATTTTTAATTTATTTTAACTTATTTCTTTTATTTCAATTATTTCCTTATTCAATTAATTAATTGTTTATTTTATTATTTTTGTTTTTTATTTCTTTATTTATTTTCATTTAATTTTTATTTAATTATTTAATTCTTTTCATTTAATTTTATTGATTTTTATTTATTTAATTTAGTAATTTATTTAATGTTTATTTTTATTTATTTTCTTTATTTTTGATTTATTCTTAATTTTCAATTTTTAATTTTGGATTAATTAATTTTATTTTATACCATTTATTTATTTTTATTCATTTATTACTTTTATTATTTGTTATTTATTTCAATTATTAAATAAATAATTTCACTGTTTATTTATTTAGTTTTATTCATTATTAATTTTATTTGTAATTTATTTCCTGTTTATTTCTTTTTTCAATTTTTATTTCTTATTATTTATTTATTTTTTTTTTTTTATTTGCTTATTTAGTTTTGTTTATTATTTTTTTTAAATTTTAATTATTTTTTTATTTTTTTTTATATACTTTTATTTTAATATTTATATCCTAGTTGTTTTTATTTATTTATTATTTTTGACTATTTTTATTTTTATTTATTTTATTTATTTGTTTTATATTTATCTATTTATTTTATTTTTTTTATTTCTTTATTCATTTTTATTTTAATTTTCTATTTATAAATATTTATATTTATTCATTTTTATTTATTTTTATTTTTAATTTTTAGTTATACATTACTTTATTTATTCATTTATTTATTATTTTCATTTATTTTTTATTTATTATTTTTTTATTTATTTATTGAATTTTATTTTAATTTATTTTGTGTGTTTATTATTTATATACTTTTTTATTTATATTTTCATTTATATCAATTATTATTTATCTATTCAAATATTTATTTATTTATTTAATTATTTATTTATTTATTTTTATTTATTTTATTTTTTATTTTTATTTTATTAATTTACTTTTTTTTTATTATATCATTTATTTATATTTGTACTTATATATTTGTTTTATTTATCATTTTTCATTTATTTTGTCTTTTTTTTTATTTCTTTTATTTATTTATTTTTTTTATTTATATTTTTATTTATTTTTGTTTGTTTACATTATATTTTTAGTTTTTACTCGTTTATTTGTTTTTTTATTTATTTCTTATTATTTTGAACTTTTATTTATTATATACTTGTTTGTTTATTCTTATTAATTTACTTGCGTATTTATTTGGATTTATTTATTTATTTTTCTAATTTATATTTAAATCCATATTTATATATATTTATTTTTTGTGTATTTGTTTTTATTTATTTTTTATTTATTTATTTATTTATTTTTATTTTTGAGGTATTTATATTAATTTTTTTTATTTTCTATTTTTTGTTTTTTTTAATTATTTTTTCTTTTATTTTTTTGGGTTTATTTTATTTATTTTTATATATTTTTTTTTATCTATGTTTATTTCTTTTATTTATTTAATTATTTTTATATTTTATTTATCTCCATTTATTTCAATTTTTTAATTTATTTTTCTATGTTTAAAAAATATCCACAATTCTATATAAAAATATATTTCCATGTAAAAATATAAAACAAAGACTTTCGAACACTTGAACGGTGTTCCTCATCAGTGTGACGTTATTTTTCTATATTAAATAATTTATTTATTTATTTATTTTATTTTTATTTTTATTTTATTTATTTTACTTTATTTATTTTTGTGGGTTTTTCATTTATTTTTATTTATTTTTCATTTTCATTTATTTATTCTATTTATTTATTTATTTATATATATTTTTTTAATTATTTAATTTTGCGTATTTATTTTTATTTATTTAATTTTACGTATTTATTTTTATTCATTTATTTTCATTAATTTTGTTTTCCTTTTTTAATCTATTTTTCTTTATTTATTTTTTTATTTATAATATGAAAATACCTGAAAAATATTTACATTTTAGCATATTGCTTTGTTCAAATAATCATTCTAAAAATTCTCTAAAAAATAAAATAGCTACGAAAAATTTTGAAAAAAGTAAAATAAGCTTTTTAAAAATAGTTTCATTTTGAAATAAATTTCTCCTATATTCTTATTGGCTCCCCTTATTGAGACAAGTTTTTGTTTAACAAAACATTTCCAAAATTGGCTAAAAATAGGAAACTGAAGTTTAAACAAAAATAACTTTAATAAATAATTAAATTTGAATACAGTAATTTTGGGAGTATCGCCTTCTATTTTATAACTGATTTTTTTTTCAAAGATTATTTAAACAATCGGTTAAAAAGCATGTAACCAAAAATTTTAAACAAACATTTTAATTTTTTAACAATATTTATGGCAGTTTTTATTACTGTTTTTATTAGCTGTTTTTTGTTGAAAAAATCATTAGAAAACTTGCCCGAAAAAGACAAAAATTTGAAAAAAAAAGCTAAAAAAATATTCTAAATAAGATGTAATATTCTTGTTAGATTTGCTCTTGTTTTGAGGTCTATTTTCTATTTCAAATATAACTTTAATAATTGCATAAGTATTGGATGATGAATATAACAAAGAAAAAATAGCTAAATAATAAATAATTTTCAATATGATATATTTAGGACTTTTTCCTTCTTTTTCATGACTGACTTATATTTCAAAAGTCATTTGGAAAATCGCCTAAAACTAGGACAATATATCAATTACTGCACAAAACTTTTGAGAGTCTTATTCAATGGTTGTTGGCAGTTTTCTGGTTCAAAAACTCATCATAAAAATCGCCTAAAAAATAAATAAAATACAGAGATATTAAAAGATTTTTTTAAATCATTTAAATATATTTCAATTTTAGTACATAATTTTTTTGAAATTTTTTTATCTTTTTGATGACTGATTTTTGTTTAAAAAATCATTCAACATCGGTTTTTGAAAATTGAGTGTCAAACAAGCAATTTTGTAATTTTTACGTATTAATATATGAACTAAATACTTTGCGAAATTTTGCACTCCTTTGATGAGAGATTTTAATTTCAAAAATAGTTTTTTTTAAGTATTTTAAATGTTTGTTTTTTTTTACAAAAATATGTTTCAGTTTTGTTTCTATTTTTGAAAATTGGTATGATTTTTTGTTTCAAAAATCAAAATTCAAGAAAGTGGCTAAAATAAGACGCTGCATTTAAAATTAAGATCAATTAAAATTAATTTAAATTCCCACTAACTTTTGATAGCTTTTTCCTCTTTTTTTTGGATTGACTGAATTTCTTATTTAAAAAATTATTTTATAGAAATCCGCTTAGGAAATAGGTAAAGTAACCTTTTGTTTTAAAAAATACATTTATAAATTTGGCAAAATACTATTGAGTATATTTCCTTTTTTATTTTTGGCAATTTTTTTTTTTTTCAAAAATCAATATAAAAAAATCCGCTAAAAAGCGGGGAAAACGGAATAGACAGTTATTTTTAAGATTTAAGAATATTCGCCCTATTTTGATAAACTGATTTTATTTTTAAAAATTTTTAAAAAATTTAAATAATAAAATGAAAATGAATATAAAAAAAAATTTAGACAAAAGCTAAAATTATTTATTAAAAAGATGTCCCCCCCAAAAAAATATATTGTATATAAATTCAAATAAGGCTCTTAGTTTTCTTTTTTGTCCCTTTTTATGCGATTTTCATGATTAGTTATCAAAACCGTTCTTTTATGTTATGTTCATTGTCTTGATTTAGGTAATTTTCGAAATGATTATGGAAACAGAAGTCAGGGATAAATGGAATGCATAATTATCATAAATGATGTATTTATTTCTTCTTTTTAGGTGATTTTTATAATGATTCTTGACACAAAAATCTGGAGTTGAAAGATGAAAAGAAACTCAAAAATTGTGTACCAAAATTGAAACTTTTTAAAACGTATGTGGTTTTTTAAAAGATTTTTTAAACAAAGCTCACACATCTAAAGGAGGACTAAAACGCGTTAAATCTCATTTAAATTAATATATATTTTAAGCTTTTTTCAGTTTAATTTTTTTTAGCATTTTAATGATGATTTTTGAAAAAAAGGTTAAAAACTAAAAATATTGTGCAAAAACTAGAATATATATTAATACTTTTTATGCTATATTTCTTCTTCAATTTTTAGGCGATTTTTATCATTGTATTTGAAAAAAAAATCAGTCATAAAAATGAGTGTACAATCCAAAAATTAGATATTTATTTTAACATGTTTATTTGAAATTTATTCCTCTTTTTGACGGATGATTTTTGCTTCAAAAATCCTTTAGAAGAATGGCTAAAATCAGGGCAATGAACTTAAAATTAAAAGTAGTTTTAATCTAATATTCTCAATATTTTGCTTGATTTTTGATGACTAATTTTTGTTTCAAAAATTATTTCAAAAATCACCTGAATTCGGCAATAAATTTGGTAAACTCAAAATCATTTAAAGAAATATCTAAATATTTGCTAATATTTTTGAGAGTTTTTTACTCCCTTATTTTGGCGGAATTTTTGTATCATAAAAAATAAAATATTAAGAATAGTCTGAAAAAAGGGGGTGGGCGAAGAAAACGATTTTTTTTTATCTTTCAATTTAAATACAATATTTTGCATTATGAAAAAGAAACCCAAAAAATCACTTTGTAATTTGTTTATTTCTAAGTATTTACATTTAGTTTTACTACACACTCAAGTAGTTTCAGGCCCTATCTGTGGCCCATTTTCAAGAGATGTTTGGGGTGTTAGCCTGGGTCAAGGCCCAGCAGTCTTCTGGAACTTCTTCTCGTTGAGCTGTCATTTATGTGATGGCTGTTCTGGTTTCCTTGAGCGTTGCCAATCCCCTCATGTCGCTCTGATATCATGAGCTGATGGTCAATGGGATTAATCCTTGAGGTAAGGGTGTGGTCACCAAAAGTCTGTTGGGCAGGAAACCTAATCTCCAGGTCAGCAGGGTCAATCTTAGCTTCTTTCAATATCAAAGCTTGGCTTATGGGATCTTCTGAAGTAAAACCTTTGTTTCCTTCTATTACTTTAATCTCTCTGATGAGTGCACCTTCTACTACCCTCCTATGACTAATTTTGTTGCTTTTTTATATAAGCCTACTGTTTTTGAAATCCATCCTATGGTCATTTTCCCAACAATGCCTAGCTATAGCACTCCCCTGAGAGTTAAGTTGTACTGCCCTTTTATGTTCTTGGACTCTCGTAATTATTTCTCTACCTGATTCCCCCACATATCTGTCTCCACAATTGGTGCAATTGATTATGTATACCCCGCTACATCATCTGTATTTCTTAAGGCAATGAGAACGTGTGACCCTTGCAAGATAGAACAAGAAATAAATTACATCGGTAAAAGCTTCGATGCATTAGCATACCCGGAATGGTTCAGAAAAAGGGCACTCAACAAAGCTAGAAACATTTTTTACAGAGCAAATGTAGAGAGTACATGGAATAAAGAAAATATGAAAATAGTTGCCCTCCCTTTTATGCCTAAAATGAAACAAAGCACTTCAAAAATGAAAGAAAGTAAATATAAATTTGTATATACCTTTGATAATACCGTAAAAAACAAAGTATGCAAAAATAAATTGGAAGGAGAATACAGTAATGCAGATGATGTAGCGGAGGTATACATAATCAATTGCAACAATTGTGGAGACAGATACTATGTGGGGGAATCAGATTGGGGAATATGGACGAGAGTCCAAGAACATAAAAGGGAAGTACAACTTAACTCTCAGGGGAGTGCTATAGCTAGGCATTGTTGGGAAAATGACCATAGGATTGATTTCAAAAACAGTAGGCTTATATAAAAAAGCCACAAAATTAGTCATAGGAGGGTAGTAGAAGGTGCACTCATCAGAGAGATTAAAGTAATAGAAGGAAACAAAGGTTTTACTTCAGAAGATCCCATAAGCCAAGCTTTGATATTGAAAGAAGCTAAGATTGACCCTGCTGACCTGGAGATTAGGTTTCCTGCCCAACAGACTTTTGGTGACCACA
>NC_061100.1:62910628-62943128 GCF_015104395.2 Macrobrachium nipponense
CTTTTGGTGACCACACCCTTACCTCAAGGATTAATCTCATTGACCATCAGCTCAGGATATCAGAGCGACAAGAGGGGATTGGCAACGCTCAAGGAAACCAGAACAGCCATCACATAAATGACAGCTCAACGAGAAAAAGTTCCAGAAGACTGCTGGGCCTTGACCCAGGCTAACACCCCAAACATCTCTTGGAAATGGGCCACAGATAGGGCCTGAAACTACTTGAGTGTGTAGTAAAACTAAATGTAAATACTTAGAAATAAACAAGCTACAAAGTGATTTTGTGGGTTTCTTTTTTATAATGCAAAATATTGTATTTAAATTGAAAGATAAAAAAAATCGTTTTCTTCGCCCACCCCCTTTTTTCAGACTATTCTTATATTTATTTTTGATACAAAAATCCGCCAAAATAAGGGAGGTAAAAACTCTCAAAAATATTATGCAAATATTTAGATATTTCTTAAATGATTTGATGTTAAATTTATTGCCCGAATTTCAGGTGATTTTTGAAATAATTTTTGAAACAAAAATCAGTCATCAAAAATCAAGCAAAATATTAAAAATATTAGATTAAAACTACTTTTAATTTTAAGTTCATTGCCCTGATTTTAGCCATTCTTCTAAAGGATTTCTGAAGCAAAAATCATCCATCAAAAAGAGGAATGAATTTCAAATAAACATGTTAAAATAAATATCTAATTTTTGGATTGTACACTCATTTTTATGACTGATTTTTTTTTCAAATATAATTATAAAAATCGCCTAAAAATTGAAGAAGAAATATAGCATAAAAAGTATTAATATATATTCTAGTTTTTGCACAATATTTTTAGTTTTTTATCTTTTTTTTCAAAAATCATCATAAAAATGCTAAAAAAAATCAAACTGAATAAAGCTTAAAATATATGTGAGGCCTAGGGTTTTTGATTGATAATATATTGTCCATGTGTTCTCAGTGACCTTTGGAATGTGGAGAACAGTGCAGAGGTAACGACCTGAGACTAGCTGATGAATGAGTTTCTTCTGGGGATAGCGTGAGATAAAAATGCTTAGTTCGACAAGTCAATGTACTGAGTTTATTAACTCTTCTCAAAGTGCCTTTGTGAAACTGGATGCAGCTAGAACCATGAGGCGCTAGCGAACTGTGTGTTCGTATGTGCGTGTGCGCCTCTTTCTGTTAAAAGAGTGTCATACCCAAGCCTATGGGAGGATTTTGACAAAGGGTCTTCAAGTGACAGGCAAGATGCCGTGGCGTTCGCCGGGGAGTTTTTTATTAACTGTGTTTATAGTGGTCCGGCTGCTTGGGTGAGTGTTGAAGTGCTTTAGCCGAAGACTGGCTTGTTGTCTGTTTGACATTTTTAAGAATATCTGATCTTTAGATTTTGTTGCTAAATTTATGTGTACATACCGGGATGTGTTCTGTATCTTTGAAACAGACAATTCTGGAATGCAGGGGGACAAAGAGTTCCCAGAGGGGTGTAGACTTTTTTGGTGACTAGACATTGTACTATTCGGGGTTTTTTTGAGTTAGTCTGTAAGACTGGATTACTTGGTTGATTGATTTATTTATTCATTGTTAATAAACGTTAATGTTATGATGCAACTCTCTCATTTTCATTACCTGTTAGAATGGAGAGAAAGAGGTGGAGAGAGAGAGAGGTGTCGGTGCTAGAGAGAGAGAGAGAGAGAGAGAGAGAGAGAGAGAGAGAGGCTGTGTGTGTAATACTGTGTGTTGGTTTGCCTTCCGCTCGTGTCTCACGCTTACCTAATAAATAATGGGGGGGGGGGAATCCCCCCATTACAGTGGTGGCAGGCGGTGAAAAAAGGGTATGAAAGTTTTTTTTCTTTTTTATGCCTAGGAACGCCAATGAGAGATGGGTGACCAGTTAGGGGTTATGGCTTAGCGATAGTTTTCGAATAACAAAGCCTTTGTGGGATTGTGGAAAATCGTTAAACTGTTAGTTTTCAGTTACTTAGTGAGAAAAAAATGAGAAAATATCTATCTGTTAACTGTGCTAAAGGGAGGGAAGGATTTTATTGGACTCAGCATTTTTCCCAGGGAGTCAGCCTAGAAGCAGTGAGCGCACCCAGTATGACTTTTGCTTGCGTAATGACGATTGCATCCCGAGATAGCCGTGCGGGTGTTGTGTTTAGTGCATATATCACTGCCGCGTTTTACGAGAATTTCGAGTTCTTTTTGTTCCCATTATGGAGTGGTGAGTGTTAAAACTATTGTTTTGAAGGAGAGGGTTGTTTTAAATATTTCAGTGAAATAGGGCTGGTTCAAGAGGTCAAAAATTTTTGATGTCTTTGCCCCATAGTAGCAGAAGTGACATGTTTTTTTTTATTCACACCTATTTATGATAGACGTATTCGTCTTTGTTTTAAACACATAAGAGTGTATAGAGATGTGTTTTTTGCATGTGAACTGTGCTTAGATAAGCATATCTGGCTTGGAGACAAGAGCGGCCACAATTTTACGGCCTCAGCACTTTCTGCTTGCGCAGAGAGGCGCGTTGCATTGTGGGTACTGCATACCTCGAGGGAGGGCATTGCGAGATGGGCACTAGTGTATATCTTGGGAAGGGGTCCTCAGACACTGTTTAAGGGGAGATGGGGGATTACTGGCATGCCTCGGGCTGTTCTGCCGCTTGACTGAGGGGTTGTTTTTTTTTTTCTACGGGGGGGGGGGGGGGGGGGGGGGGGGGGAAATTTTTTTTTTCTTTCTCTCAGTGTGGGTGAACTCCCCCTTTTCCTTTTTTTTTTCTTTGTGTTGGGGTATGGATTTGCCCTTGACCATGGATGCTAAGACATCAGCTGATTGATTAGTTGATGAAGTGAAATGCCCGTAGAGTCTTTTTTTTTTAGAAAAGAGATTTTTTTTTCTCCCTTGGATGAAGAGAAAAGGAAATAAAAAGAGATTTTTTCTTGTGTTCGTGGAATGCGGGAAAGTAGTTAACATGCACGGGATGTGTTATATGTTTTCTTTGTGCCTTGAAAGACACAAATATGAGGGGGATACACAGATTATTATTATTTTTTTTATTGTGTTGGAGAGATTACTTTGAAAATGGTGCCGAGTGGTGATGTATGGTGTTGCCCGGTGCCGTGAATGGTGTATGCTGGAGAAATTGTATGTCATGAGGTTCAGCAATACTGTTGTATGCTATTTTGAATTCACCCTTACTTGAGATCTTTGCAAGAGAATTATTGCTGTGGAGAGTTATTATTATCAGTAGTAATTGTTATACTTGAAATGTGTCACGGGAGGTTTGCTTAAGTATAATTATCATTACGGGAGAATTGTTTTACGAGAGATTTGAGATATTTCATGGGAGATTATTCTATAATTATTACATATGATTATTCATGGATAATTATTACAATGAATTAATGGGAGAAGTTTTGTGTTAATTAATTGTTGAGTTTTTGTAACTTTGGAGAATATTTCAGTGATTCATGGGGGATGAGTTTTGCTGAATCTTGATGAATCTGACTGAATCTTGGTGAATTGTGGTGAAACTTGCTGAACTTTTGCTGAATTTTTTTGCTGAATTCCTTGGAGAATGGACAAGCATTGACATTGGTGATATTTTTTTTTGTACTGATACTGATGATTTTGATGATAGCAATTTTTTTGGTGATTCTGCTGATGGTGATACTTCTGATACTGATTTTTTTTTATACTAATACGTGGGTGCCGTAATGCTATCAAGGGAGGTGAAATCTTTTGTGATTTTGGGAGGAACTAACAACACATTATTTTTTTTTTCCTTTTTTTATGTGTTCAGCAGATAATTGCTTGACATCTGGTGAGTTACGGGAGATAGTGAACAAGGCCGTTGATTTTTCTTTTCTCCTTTTTTGGAAGTTAGCCATCGCTGACACAAGTTTTTTTTACCAAGGGTGAATTTGAATTTGTTTTTTCTCTCCAGTTAGTGTGAATATTTTTTGATATCTCAGTTCGTGACTTAGAGTCATTGTTCGGGAACGTGTTCGTGTTTCAGCTATTTGATGCTATAGAGAAATACACGGGAGAATTTTCTTGCATGTTTTGAATGCATACGTAATGGCACTACATTTTTTCTCTGGATATTTGTGTTCCAGAAATTGTGAGTTTTCTTGCACAATACATTTGTTGTATTTGTGACAAATTTATGAGAGATAGGAAACTTGGTTAAGTTTTCTAGTGGCCTATGTCGTAGTGCATATGGAGAAGTCTTTGCTAAGACACTTTGTATTTGGAGTTCTGTTATAATGAGTTGTGGCACATTAGTGATTTTTTCTAGAATTTTCTAGACAGTTTTTATTTGCCGAGTTTTTGCCCTTTTTTAGCAATTATGATAAATGGAGAGAGTTTTTATAGTTTTTGAATATAACATTGAGTTATTCTCTGGAGAATTGGAGTTATAATTGAGATATATCATTTGGAGTTATAATTGGAGGTATATATTATTTTGGAGTTATGATTTGAAATATAATATATTGGAGACATATTTTTGGCCATTTTTTGATATTTGCCAATGTGATGAGAGCTATGTTTAGTTCAATTATTTTGCAGCCATCTTTGTTGCAAATGGAGACACATATTTGGAGACTATGGGGCAATATTTGTGAGTGTGTGAGTTAGATGCCTTGAGTGCACATTTTTTGGAGATATATTTTTTGGAGCCTTGTTTTGTTCCACATGGAGTATTGGGGAAATAGAGGTAAATATTTTGTATTTGCCAAAATAGAGGTGATTATTCTTTATTCCTGGAGTGGTGTTTTATTTATTAATATGTGGCTATTGGAGAAATAAGAGAGGAATAATATGGGGTTGGTTATTAACCAAATGGAGGAAATATTTTTTTAACCGGAGTGGTGTTATTATTCATATGGTGAAATATGTGGAGTTGGAATTAATCTTGGGCGGGTGACCTTTTTTTGTGGTTATGGGAGTTTTTTTGAGCCAAGAGGAGATTTCTATGGTTCTTTCTCTTTGGTTTCGTGACTATTTAGAGAGGAGTGGCATTACTGCATTACGTGTCATTTGGAGATGTGTGCATTTTTTTTATGTTCACAAGTGTATTATTCTTGGAGGCATATAATTTGGGGCAAAGTCATGGTGAGAGAATAAATCTTTGAGACAAATCTTTGAACACATTAGTCATATCCTGGAGTTAATTCTGTGAAATGTGTCTGTTAGACCTTTTTTCTATGGAATCATGAGTTTTCCAAACTTGTGTGTCTGACTAGACAATTTTTTATGCTACTGTTAGAGCATAAGTCCGCAGGCGATTTTTCTGCTGACAAGCGATGTGATGAGCCGTGTGCTGACTTTTTTCCTCTGATGATGATTGATCAGAATTTTTGCAATATCTGGAAATGTTGACAATAGCATTTCACGAAAGCGCATGTGTAAGAGTTTACTTTCTGGCAAATTCCATAACTTTACATGGAGCATTTCTTGGGAAAAACGTGGGAGTTATGTATATCATACATATGTTATGTATTTTGTGATTGGGGAAACCTACTTGTGATTATCCTTTTTTTTATTTTTCTTCCTTTTCCTGTGAGAGATGTAAGTTGGGGGATTGAGTTTTAAGTAGTATTTTTTTTTTTTGGACGGGAGATTTAATTTTACCGGGAGATGTAATTTTTCGAGGGTTGTTACTTACGTAAAAGGGAGTTTGACATTAAGTCTTATTGTAATTAATTGTATGAGCAGTAAAGGGGTTTTTGCTGTTAAAAGTTGGAGATTTTTACTGATTTTGTGGGTTGTTCAGATATCAGAGCTTGAGAGAACATTTTTGGGTCTGGGTGTGTTACGAGATTCTTTTTTTTTTCCTTGGGCTCATTACGATTTTTTCTTTTTTTTTCTTGTGAGCACATTCGAGTTTGAAATGTGAGTGCAGAATTCCGTGGAGTTGCTGTGATTTCTGAGTTGTGTGTGTGCTGATGTGTGAGTTTGGAGAATTGAGTTGGAGAACTTGATGTTTTTTTTTTCTTTGAGAGTTGCGATAATGACTTATGATTTAGTAGTCATATTAAAGGGAGTTAATTGGGAGACGTTCAGTTAGTATTTCTGACTTTTTGAGATCATTGTTTGATAGAAGTAGTATGTCTGGGTTCATTTTCTTAGATTGACCAAAGACTTGACTGACACACTAACACACACCAAAAAAAAAAGTCGTTTCCCGACGCCAGCAAGACGTCCACCAGCCGTGTGCAGAGAGTGTCGCTGTTATTTTACCCCAGGGTGATTACAAGAATTTCCATGATGGTGATTACAAGAATTTCCACGTGGGTGATCGCGAGAATTCTACAGCTTGTCTTTTGGGGATCTGCAGAAGCCGTGAGAAGTCTTCTACAATGAGGGAGGCATTCCGTCTTCCTACAGCTTCCTACAGTCTACTGCCTGTGCAGCAAGTTGCAGACAAGCAAAGAGGGATATTCAAGAATTCGAAAATGCAGAGAAAACATGAGAGAAAAATTCTAGTGTTATTGGGAGATAAAGCGTGATAAGACTTTATTTTATAATGCCAGAGACGTGCAGTTTTTACTTGTATTTTATTTTAAGCCGGCCAGTGTTTTGTATTATAAGCTATTTTGCTAGGCGGGGGCTAGCATTGGGGTGGCCGAGCACTGTGAGGCCTAGGGTTTTTGATTGATAATATATTGTCCATGTGTTCTCAGTGACCTATGGAATGTGGAGAACAGTGCAGAGGTAACGACCTGAGAGTAGCTGATGAATGAGTTTCTGGGGATGGTGTGAGATAAAAATGCTTAGTTCGACAAGTCAATGTACTGAGTTTATTAACTCTTCTCAAAGTGCCTTTGTGAAACTGGATGCAGCTAGAACCGTGAGGCGCTAGCGAACTGTGTGTTCATATGTGCGTGTGCGCCTCTTTCTGTTAAAAGAGTGTCATACCCAAGCCTATGGGAGGATTTTGACAAAGGGTCTTCAAGTGACAGGCAAGATGCCGTGGCGTTCGCCGGGGAATTTTTTATTAACTGTGTTTATAGTGGTCCGGCTGCTTGGGTGAGTGTTGAAGTGCTTTAGCCGAAGACTGGCTTGTTGTCTGTTTGACATTTTTAAGAATATCTGATCTTTAGATTTTGTTGCTAAACTTATGTGTACTTACCAGGATGTGTTCTGTATCTTTGAAACAGACGATTCTGGAATGCAGGGGGACAAAGAGTTCCCACAGGGGTGTAGACTTTTTTGGTGACTAGACATTGTACTATTCGGGTTTTTTTTGAGTTAGTCTGTAAGACTGGATTACTTGGTTGATTGATTTATTTATTCATTGTTAATAAACGTTAATGTTATGATGCGACTCTCTCATTTTCATTACCTGTTAGAATGGAGAGAAAGAGGTGGAGAGAGAGAGAGGTGTCGGTGCTAGAGAGAGAGAGAGAGAGAGAGAGAAGAGAGAGAGAGAAGAGAGAGAGGCTGTGTGTTTAATACTGTGTGTTGGTTTGCCTTCCGCTCGTGTCTCACACTTACCTAATTAATAATGGGGGGGGGGGAATCCCCCATTACATATATATCAATTTAAATGAAATATTTAACGCGTTTTAGTCCTCCTTTAGATTTGTGAGCTTTGTTTAAAAAATCTTTTAAAAAACCACATACGTTTTAAAAAGTTT
The DNA here is from genome assembly GCF_015104395.2 of Macrobrachium nipponense. Taxonomy (NCBI): domain Eukaryota; kingdom Metazoa; phylum Arthropoda; class Malacostraca; order Decapoda; family Palaemonidae; genus Macrobrachium; species Macrobrachium nipponense. Next base: position 62,918,264 of record NC_061100.1, read on the forward strand.
CAATTTTGGTACACAATTTTTGAGTTTCTTTTCATCTTTCAATTCCAGATTTTTGTGTCAAGAATCATTATAAAAATCACCTAAAAAGAAGAAATAAATACAGCATTTATGATAATTATGCATTCCATTTATCACTGACTTCTGTTTCCATAATCATTTCGAAAATTACCTAAATCAAGACAATGAACATAACATAAAAGAACGGTTTTGATAACTAATTATGAAAATCGCATAAAAAAGGACAAAAAAGAAAACTAAGAGCCTTATTTGAATTTATATACAATATATTTTTTTGGGGGGGACATCTTTTTAATAAATAATTTTAGCTTTTGTCTAAATTTTTTTTTATATTCATTTTCATATTTTTATTAAATTATTTTTTAAATAAAAATCAGTTATCAAAATAAGGGCGAATATTCTTAAATTCTTAAAATACTGTCTTATTCCGTTTTCCCCGCCTTTTTAGCGGATTTTTATATTGATTTTTGAAAAAAAAAATTGCCAAAATAAAAAAGGAAATATACTCAATAGTATTTTGCCAAATTTATAAATGCATTTTGTAAACAGTTTACGTTCTATTTCTAAGCGATTTCTAAAATAATTTTTTAAATAAAAATCAGTCATCAAAAAAAGGGAAAAGCTATCAAAGTTTGTGAATTTAAATTAATTTTTAATTGATCTTAATTTTAAATCATCGTCTTATTTTAGCCAATTTTCTGAATGATTTTTGAAACAAAAATCATACATCAAAAATAGGAACAAACTCTGAAACATATTGTACAAACATTAAAATACTTTTAAAAACTATTTTTGAAATAAAAATCTGTCATCAAAGGAGTGCAAAATTTCGCAAAGTATTTAGTTCAATAAACAAAAATCAGTCATCAAAAAGGTAAGAAAATTTCAAAAAAATTATGTACTAAAATTGAAATATATTTAAATGATTTAAAAAAATATTTTATTATCTCTGTATTTTATTTTTTAGGCGATTTTTATGATGAGTTTTTGAACCAGAAAACTGCCAACAACCATTGAATAAGACTCTCAAAAGTTTTGTGCAGTAATTGATATATTGTCCTAGTTTTAGGCGATTTTCCAAATGACTTTTGAAATATAATTCAGTCATGAAAAAGAAGGAAAAAGTCCTAAATATATCATATTGAAAATTATTTATTATTTAGCTATTTTTTCTTTGTTATATTCATCATCCAATACTTATGCAATTATTAAAATTATATTTGAAATAGAAAATAGGCCTCAAAACAAGAGCAAATCTAACAAGAATATTACATCTTATTTCGAATATTTTTTTTGCTTTTTTTTTTTTTTTTGCCTTTTTCGGGCGAGTTTTCTAATGATTTTTTCAACAAAAAACAGCTAATAAAAACAGTAAAAAAAAACTGCCATAAATATTGTTAAAAAATTAAAATGTTTGTTTAAAATTTTTGGTTACATGCTTTTTAACCGATAGTTTAAATAATTTTTGAAAAAAAAAATCAGTTATAATATAGAAGGCGATACTCCCAAAATTACTGTATTCAGATTTAAATATTTATTAAAGTTATTTTTGTTTAAACCTCAGTTTCCTACTTTTAGCCAATTTTTTGTGGAAATGTTTTGTTAAACAAAACTAGTCTTCAAGTAAGGGGAGCCAATAAGAATATAGAGATTGTATTTAAAATGAAATATTTTTAAAGCTTATTACTTTTTCATTTTTCGTACTATTTTTTTGAGAATTTTTAGAATGATTATTTGAACAAAGTGATATGCTAAAATGTAAATATTTTTCAGGTATTTTCATATTATAAATAAAAAAATAAATAAAGAAAAATAGATTAAAAAAGGAAAAAAAATTAATGGAAATAAATGAATATAAATAAATACGTAAAATTAAATAAATAAAAATATAAATACGCAAAATTAAATAAATAAAAATAAATACGTAAAATAAAATAAATAAAAATAAATATATAAATGAATAAATAAATAGAAGTAAATAAATGAAAATGAAAAAATAAATAAAAATAAATGCACAAAAAATAAATAAAGTAAAATAAATAAATAAATAAATAAATGAAGATAAATAAAATAAATAAATTAATTAATATGAAAAATAAATAAAAAATAAATAAAATAAATAAATAATAATTAATAATAGAAAAATAAATTAAAAAAATAGAAATAAATTGAAATAGATAAAAGATAAAAAATAATTAATAAATAAAAGTAAATAAACATAGATAAATAAATATATAAAAATAAATAAAAATAAATAAGAAAAATAATTAAAAACAAATAAAAAAATTAAAATAAATACACAAAAATAAATAAATAAATAAATAAAAATAAATAAAAACAAATACACAAAAATAAATATATAAATAAATAAATATAAAATAAAGAATAAACAAATTTAAAATATTTAAATATATGAAAATAATAAATAAATCCAAATAAATACACAAAAAAATTAATAAGAATAAACAATTATATAAATAAATAAAAATTAAAAATAAGAAAATAAATAAAAAAAAACAAACCTAAACGAGTAAAACTAAATAAATGTAAAAATAAATAAAAAAATAAAAAATAAATAAATGAATAAAAAAATAAAGACAAAAATAAATGAAAAATGAATAACATAAATAAATAAATAAAATAAAATAAAAAGGTAAATAAATAAATAAAAATATATATAAAAGAATAATTAAATAAATAAATAAAAATAAATAATTAAATAAAAATAAATAAATATTTTAATAGATAAATATAATTGATATAAATGAAAATATATAAAAAAGTATATAAATAAATAAAACAAATAAATGAAATTAAAATTAATAAATAAATAAAAATATATAAATAAATAAATAAATGAAAATAAATAAATAAATGAATAAAATAAAGTAATGTATAAATAAAAAAATAAAAAATAAAAATAAATAAAAATGAATAAATATAAATAATTATAAATAGAAAATTAATAAAAATTAATAAAGAAATAAAAAGAAATAAAATAAGTAGATAAATAAAAATAAACAAATAAATAAATAAATAAATAGTAAAAAATAAATAAATCAATAAAAAACAAATAGATATAATTATCAAAATGAAAGTATATAAAAAAATAATTAAAATTTAAAAAAATAATAAACAAAATTAAATAAGCAAATAAAAATAAATAAATGATAATGAAATAAAAATTGAAAAAAGAAATAAACAGGAATAGATTAATAAATAAAATTAATAAATGAATAAAAAAAACTAAAATAAGTAAGAAACTAAATAATGAAAATAACAAATAAATAAATAAAAGTAAATAAATGAATAAAAATAAATAGATGTATAAAAATGAAAAGTAATTAATCCAATTAAATGAAAAATTAAAGATAAATAAATAAAGAAAATAAATAAAAATAAACAAATAAATAAATATAAATAAATAAATAAAAATCAATAAATAAATGAAAATAAATAAATTAATAAAAATAAATAAATAAATAAATAACAAATATAAATAAACAAATTATAATGAAATAAGGAAATAAATGATAAGAAATAAGTATATAAAAATAAATAAATAAATAAATAATAATAAATGAATAAATCAATAAAAAAATAAAATTAATGAATAAATAAAAATAACAAAATAAATAATAAATAAAAATAAATTAATTAATAGATAAATAAATTAAATGAAAATAAATAAATGAAAATAAATAAAAAATTAAAATAATAAAATAATCAAAATAAATAAATTAATTAATTAAGAAAATAATGAAAACAAATGAATTACTATTAAAAAATTAAAATAATAAAAAATAAATAAATACATATAATTGAATAAATGAATATAAATAAAAACAAACAAATAAATAAGATTAAATAAATGAATGAATAAATAAAAATAGATAAATATAAGTAAATAAATTTATTAAATGAAAATCAATCAATCAATCAAAATAAATAAACAAAGAAATAAATAAAATAAATTACTCAAAACAAATAAATAGAAAAATAAATCAATCAAAATAATTAAATATAGACAGAAAAAGGAATAAATAAATAAATAAATAAATAAAATTAAAATAAATGAAATTTAAAAAAAAATCAATAAATAATTCTAAATAAATAAATTAAAAAATAAGTAAAAATAAGTAAATGAAAATAAATAAATAAAAATAAATAAATAAAGGAAAATAAATAAATAACTAATAATAAATAATTATATAACAGAAAATAAACAAATAGATAAATAAAAATAAATAAATGAATAAAAATAAATGAATATATAAAAATGAATTAAAGAGTAAATAAAAATAAGGAAAGAAATATATAAATAAAAATGAAAATTAAATGAAAAATGAATAAATAAAAGTACATAAAAAAAATAAATAATACTAAATAAAAATAAATAAATAAATAATTTCTTTATTTTTAATAATTTTTTATTTATTTATTCATTTTTATTTATTGTTAAAAATATTGTTAAAAAATTAAAATGTTTGTTTAAAATTTTTGGTTACATGCTTTTTAACCGATAGTTTAAATAATTTTTGAAAAAAAAAATCAGTTATAAAATAGAAGGCGATACTCCCAAAATTACTGTATTCAAATTTAATTATTTATTAAAGTGTTTTTTGTTTAAACTTCAGTTTCCTATTTTTAGCCAATTTTGGAAATGTTTTGTTAAACAAAAACTAGTCTCAATAAGGGGAGCCAATAAGAATATAGAGATTGTATTTAAAATTAGATATTTTTAAAGCTTATTACTTTTTCATTTTTCGTACTATTTTTTTGAGAATTTTTAGAATGATTATTTGAACAAAGTAATATGCTAAAATGTAAATATTTTTCAGTATTTTCATATTATAAATAAAAAAATAAATAAAGAAAAATATATTAAAAAAGGAAAAAAAAATTAATGAAAATAAATGAATAAAAATAAACACGTAAAATTAAGTAAATAAAAATAAATACGTAAAATTAAATGAATAAAAATAAATACGTAAAATTAAATAAATAAAAATAAATATATAAATGAATAAATAAATAGAAGTAAAAAAATGAAAATGAAAAAATAAATAAAAATAAATGAACAAAAATAAATAAAGTATAATAAATAAATAAATAAATAAATGGAAAAATAGATAAAATAAATAAAGAAAATAAAGTGTTAAATTTTTTTTTTTTTTTTTTTTTTAATGATAGAAAAAAAATTAAAAAATTTAAAAACTAGAAATCAAATTAAAAATAAACTTAAAGATAAAAAATAATTTAACAAATAAATAAAAAGTAAAAGGAACAAAAATAGGTAAATAAACTATATAAAAATAAATAAAAATAAATAAAGAAAAATAATTACAGAAACCAATAAAAACAAAAAAAATTAAAAAAAAATAAAATAAATCACAAAAATAAAATAAATCAAATAAATAAAAATAAATAAAAACAAATACACCAAAAATAACAAATATATAAATAAATAAAAATAAAATAAAAAATAAACAAATCAAATAAAATTTAAATTTAAAATATTGAAAATACAAATAAATAAATCCAAATAAATACCACAAGTAAAATTAATAAGAATAAACAATTATATTAAATAAATAAAAATTCAAAATAAGGAAATAAATAAAAAAAAACAATAAACGAGTAAAACTCTAAATAAATGTAAATAAATAAATAAATAAAAAGATAAATAAAAAAATGAAATAAAAAAAATAAGACAAAAATTAAAAAAAAAATGAAAAATGAAATAACATAAATAAACAAATAAATAAAAAGTAAATAAAAAATAAATAAAAGATAAAAATATAAAAGAATAAATAAATAACAAATAAATAATTAAATGAAACTAAATAAATATTTGAATAGAAAATATGATTGAAATAAAATAAAAATGTGGAAAATATATAAAAAATATTAAAACTAAATAAACAAATAAAATAAAATTAATTTCTAAATAAATAAAATAAAAGAATAAATTAAATAAAAATAAATAAAAATTTAAATAAGAAATGAATAAAATTAAATATTTGTTAATAAAAAAAGAAAAAATAATAATAAATAAAATTGAATAAATAAATAAAGAAATATAAAAAGAAAATTAAAAAATGTAAAAATGATAAGAAATAAAAAAAATAAATAGAAATTAAAAAAAATAAATAAACAAAATTAAAATTCAATGAAATAAATAAAAAGTAAAAAATACATAAATTAAATACATAAATGAATCAAAAAATAAAATAAAGCTATAATCACATAATTAACTACATACCAGCAATAGCTCCACTACATAAATAATAATTCATATCGCGAAAATAATTAAAAAATAGAACTAAATTAAAATACATTAAAGATCAAAATCCTTAAATAATAAAGTAAAGAAACAATAAATAACTATATAAAAATAAAATAAAAATAAATACAACAAATAATTAGAAAACCAATACACAAATAAAAAAATTAAATAAATACACAAAAATAATAAATAAATAAAATAAAAAGAAATAACAACAAATACACAAAAATAAATATATAAATAAATAAAAATAAAATAAAATAAACAAATAAAATTATTAATATCTGAAACATAAATAAATAAATCCAATAAATACCAAGAAAATTAATACTATAAACACTTATCTAAATAAAAAAAATTCAAAATAAAGGAAATAAATAAAAAAAAAACATAACGAGTAAAACTAAATAAATGGAAATCCATATCAATCAAAAAATAATACTGATAAAAATAAAGAAAAAAATAAATGAAAATGAATTTTAACCCCTAAAAATTAAAAAAACCAAAATTAAAAAAAAAAAAAAAAAATAAAAAAAAAAAAAAAAAGGTAAATAAATAAATAAAATATATATAAAAGAATAAATAAATAAAAATAGAAAAATGTAATTAAAATAAAATAAATAAATATTTGAATAGATAAAATTATAATTGATATAAATGGAAAATATATCAAAAAGTATAATAATATAATAAACAATAAGATAAATTAAAGTATTAATAAATAATAAAATATATAATTAAATAAATAAATAAAATAAATAAATATGAAGAAAAATAAAGTTAATGTATAAATCAAAAAAAATAAAAAAAAATAATAATAATAAAATTAATAAATATTAAATAAATATAGAAAAGAAAATATTAAAAATGAATAAAGAATAAAAAAAAGAAATAGATAAATAAAATAACAATAAATAATAAATAAATAGTAGAAAAAAAATAAATAAATTAAACAAATAGATATAATATAAAAATAAAATAAAGTAATAAAAAAATAAATTAAAAAAATGAAAAAATAATATAAATAAACTAATATATAAAAAAGTATAAATAAATAAATGTAAATAATAAATAAAAAAAAAATAATAAAATAAAAAAAAAATAAATAAACTATTAAAAAAATAAATAAGTAAATAAATAAATAAAAAAAAATAAAAAATTAAATAAAAAAAATAATAAACAGATTAATAAAAGAATAAAATAAATAACAAATAATAATGAAATAAAAATTGAAAAAAGAAATAAACAGGAATAAATTATTAAATAAATTAATAAATGAATAAAACTAAATAAATAAGTGAAACTTAAAATAATTGAAAATAAAATAAATGAAATAAAAATAAATAAAAGTAAATAAATGAATAAAAATAAATAAATGTATAAAAATGAAAGTAATTAATCCAATTAAATGAAAAATTAAAGATAAATAAATAAAGAAAATAAATAAAAATAAACAAATAAATAAATATAAATAAAAATAAAAATAAAAACAAATAATAAATGAAAATAAATAAATTAATAAAAATAAATTAAATAAATAAATAACAAAATATAAAATAAACAAATTATAATGAAATAAGGAAATAAATGATAAGAAGTATATTTAAAAAATAAATAAATAAATAAATAATAATAAATGAATAAATAATAAAAAAATAAAATTAATTGAATAAATAAAAAATAACAAAATAATAAATTAAAAATAAAATAAAATTATAGATAAATAAATTAAATAAATAAAATAAATGAAAATTAAAATAAAAAATTAAAATAATAAATAATCAAAATAAATAAAATTAATTAATTAAGAAAATAATAAAACAAATGAATTATTAAAAAATTAAAAATTAAAATAATAAAAAATAAATAAATACAATATAATTGGGAAATAAAATGAATATAAATAAAAACAAACAAATAAATAAGAATAAATAAATGAATGAATAAATAAAAATGATAAATATAAGTAAATAAATTTAAATTAAATGAAAAATAAATCAATCAATCAAAATAAACAAGAAATAAATAAAATAAATAACTCAAAAACAAATAAATAGAAAAATAAATCAATCAAAATAATTAAATATAGACAGAAAAAGGAATAAATAAATAAATAAAAATAAATAAATAATAAATAAAATTAAATAAATGAAATTTAAAAAATCAATAAATAATTCTAAATAAATAAATTAATAAATAAGTAAAAATAAGTAAATGAAAATAAATAAATAAAATAAATAAATAAAGGAAATAAATAAATAACTAATAATAATAATTATATAACAGAAAATAAACAAATAGATAAATAAAAATAAATAAATGAATAAAAATAAATAAATGAATATATAAAAATGAATTAAAGAGTAAATAAAAATAAGGAAAGAAATATATAAATAAAAATGAATATTAAATAAAAGTGAATAAATAAAAGTTCATAAATAAAAATAAATAAATACTAAATAAAAATAATAAATAAATAATTCTTTTTAATTTTTTTTAATAATTTTATTTATTTATTCATTTTTATTATTTACAATTCATTTATATTTTTCTATTTATTATTTATTTTTATTTACTTCTATATTTTCATTTTTTATTTGTTTATATCTTTATTTATTGTTCATTTATTTATTTATTAATTTAGTTTTATTTATTCATTTAATTTTATTAATTTCATTTATTTTTATGTATTTATTTTTTATTTATTTTAATTTATTTATTTATTAATTTAGTTTATTTATTCATTTAATTTTATTTAATTTATATTTTTATGTTTTTTTATTTATTTTTAATTTCATTATTTATTTAACTTATTTTTTCAATTATCTATTTATATATTCATTTTATTTATTTAATTATTATTTTATTTATATTCAATTTTTTATTTAATTTTTATTTCATCTATCTATTTATTTTTTTCATTTATTGTTATTTATTTATATTTAGTTATTTATTTATTTATTTCTATTTTTCAATTTTTTTATTGATTTCAGTAATTTATTTATTTACTTATTTTTTATTTATTTATTAATTTATCTATCTTTTTTATTTGATTATACTTATTTATTTATATATTTATTTATTATATATATGATTTATTTATTTACTTATTTTAATTTATTTTTTATTATTTTTATTCATTTATTTAATTTAAATATTTTTCACTTTAATTATTATATATTTATTTATCTTATTCATTTTCATTAATTTATTTATATATTTATTTTTATTTATTTCTTTATTTGTTTATTTTATTTATTTATTTTTATTTTTATTTTTATTTATTTATTTTTCTTTATTCCTATTTTTTTATTTATTTATTTGTTTATTTATTTTATTTATTTATTTATTTTTATTTATTTATTTATTTACTTTTATTTATTTTTCTAATTTTACTTATTAATTTATTTTTAGTTATTTATTTGTATTTATCTAATTTTTTATTCTATTATTTATTTATTTTTATTACTATTTATTTTTATTTATTTTTTATTCATTTTTATGTATTTATCTACTATATATTTATTTATTTATTTTTATTTACTTATTTTTACTCATTTACATAGATTTTTTTTTTTTATTTATTCTTCTTTATTTTTTCATTTTCATTTATTTACTTCTATTGATTTGTTTATTTTAGTTATCTATTTTTTATTTATTGTTTTTATTTATCTATTTATTTATTTGTTTTTCATTTACTTTTTAATAATACATTTATTTCTATTCATTATTTATTTATTTTTATTTATTTATTTTTTATTTATTTTTATTTATTTATTTATTTTTTATTTTTATATTTACTCTTTTATTGAATTTAATTTATTATTTATTTACTTATTTATTTATTTATTTATTTATCTATTTATTTGTTATTTATTTATTTATATATTTTATTTATTTATTTATATATTTTTTATTATTTTTATTTCATTTATTTATTATATTTCATTATTATATATTTATTATAATTATTCATTTTTATTTATTTATTTATTTATATATTTCTTTTATTTATTTATTTATTTTTTGCTTAATAATTTTTTTATATTTTATTGATTATTTATTTTATTTATTTATTTATTTATTTATTTAGTTTATTTGTATTTATATATTTATCTATTTATTTATTTAATTTATTTATTTACTTTATTGATTTATTTTTATTTATTAATATATTTTTATTTTTCTATTCATTTATTTATTTTAATTCATTTTTTATTTTACTTATTTATTCATTTCATTTTATTTATTTATTTATCTTATTTATTTGTTTATTTCTATGTATTTACATATTTTTTATTTTATTTATTTTTATTTATTTATTTCTATGTTTATTTTTATTTTAATTTTGTTACTATATTATTATTAGTTTTCTTTAGTTTTTATTTTTTTTTTTTTTTATTATTTAGTTTTATTTTTTTTTTTTTAATATTTTTACTTTAAATTTATTATTTATATTCATTTATAGTTATTAATTCTTCATTTATTTATTTATTTATTTTCATTTTTTTATTTATTTTTGTTTTTAATTTTTTTTTTTTATTCATTTATTTATTTTTATTTATTTATTATTAATTTTTAATTTATTTATTCATTTTATGTTTAATTATTTATTTATTAAAATCATTTATTTTATTTATTTATTTTTATTTATTTAGTAATTTACCAATTTCAATTTATCTTTTTAATTTTATTTTCTTTTATTAATTTATTTATCTTTATTTATTATTTATTTTAATTATTTATTTATTTTAATTTATTTATTAATTTTTATTTACTTTTTATTTATTTATTTATATTTTTATTTTTTTTATTTCAATTTATTCTTTTTATTTATTTATTTCATTTATTTTTATTTTTTTTTATTCATTTATTTCATTTATTTTTTTCTCTTCATATTTTTTTCATTTATTCCTTTTCCTTTATTCATTTTATTTATTTATTTATCTATTTATATCTAATTATTTACTTATTTATTTACTCATTTTTATTTATTTGTTTAATTTATTTTTTTTTTTTTTTTTTTATTTCTTTATTTTCATTGTTTAATTTTTATTATTTATTTTTATTTTTTATCTTTTTATTATTATTTTTTTCATTTTTTTTTCGTTTATTTTGATTTCTATATTTAATTTTATTTATTTATTTTTTATTTATTTATTTTTATTTACTTTTTTATTCATTCTTATGTATTTTATTTTTTATTTATTTATTATTTATTTATTATATATTCATTTTTATTTATTTATTTATTTATATTTTTTATTTTTTACTGTTATTTTTTATTGTTTTATTTTCTATTTCTTTATTGGTTTTTTCATTTGTTTTATTTATTTATTTATTTTTTATTATTTATTTCGATATATTCCCTTTTGTTTCTTTTCATTTATTTTTTTATTTTCATTTATTTACTTCTATTTATTTATTTATTTATTTTATTTATTAGCTTATTTCAATTATTTATTTTTTATTTATTTATGTATATATTCATTTAATTTTTTCAATTTATTTTTTTAATTTTATCTATTTTCCATTTTTATTTATTGATTTATTGGAAATTATTTTTTATTTTTATTTATTTATATTTATATATTTCTTATTTATTTTCACTTTTTCATTTATCTTTATTTATTCGTTTGCTTTAATTAAAAATTTTATTTATTTAATTTATATTATTTATTTATTTATTTTAAATTATTTTTTATCTATTTATTCATTTTTATTTCTTTATTTTTATTTATTCCTATTTTTTTATTCATTTACTGTTATTTACTTATTTATTTATTTTTTATTTTTATTATTTATTTATTTTTATTCATTATTATTTATTTATTAAAATTTCCTTTTATTTATTATTATTTGTACATTTTTTCTATTTACTTTTATTGCTTTATTTTTTATTTCTATTGATTCATATATTTTTATTCTATATTCATTTTTATTTATTTTTTTAAATTTTTCTTATTTATTTAATTAATTTTTATATTTGTATTTATTTTATATGGATTTATTTATTTATTTATAGTTACATTTATTTATTTATAGTTATCATTTATTTATTTTATTTTTTTATTTATTTAATTATTTTTATTTTTGTCTATTTATTTTACTCATTTATTTTTATTTAGTATTAACTTTATTTATTTTTTATTCATTTTTGTGTATTTATTTACTTATTTTTTTATTTATTTAAATTAACTATTTAGCTATTTACTTTTGTATTTTTTCAATTATTTATTTATCTATTTTTTATTCACTTTTATTTTTATTTTTTATCTATTTATATATTTATTTATTTATTATTTATTTATTTATTTATTTTATTTTTTTATTTACCTTTTTATTTATTTATGTTTTTTTTTTCATTTTTTTATTTTTTTTATTGATTTTATTTATTTATATATTTACTTATTTTTTATTTATTTATTTTTTATTTATTAATATATTTATTTATTTATTCATATTTATTTATTTATATATATTTATTCATTATATTTATTTTTTTCTTATTTTTATTTATTTATTTATTTTTAAATATTTTCTACTTTAAATATTATAATATTTTTTATACTTATTCATTTCTTTATTTATTTATTTAATATTTATTCTTATTTATTTATTTTGTTTATTATTTTTTTATTTTTTATTTTTTTATTTATTTAGTTATTGTTTATCTATTTATTTTTATCTATATATTTATCTATGTATTTATCTATTTTTTAATTTATTTTTATTGATTTGTTTATATATATTTATCTCATTTTTATTATTACTTATTTATTTTATTCATTTATTTTATTTTTTTTCATTTATTTATTAATTTATTTATTTATATTTATTTTTTTTATTTATTTATTCATTATTTTTATTTATTTATTTTATTTTCATTTATTTATTTTATTTATTTATTTTATTTATTTTATATCTATTTATTTTATTTATTTATTTCTATTTATTTTTTATTTATATTTATTTTTTTTTATTTCATTTATTTACTACTATTCATTTATTTATTTTTTAATTTTTTTAATTTTTATTTTTATTTATTTAATTTTTTTTTATTTCATAATTTTTTTCATATTCATTTACGTTTGATTAAATACTTATTTACATAATTATTTTTTTTATTTTTTATTTTTATTCATTTATATCTTTATTCAATGTTTATTTTTTATTTAATTGTTTTTAATCATTATGTATTTATTTTTTATATTTTTTTATCTATCTATTTTCTATTGGTTTTTATTTTTTTTTATCTCATTATTTATTTTTTTTATTTAACCATTTCGCCTAAAAAAAATAAAATGGAGCAGAAAAAAATAATAACAGATTTTTGCTTTAAAAATCATTTGAATATATTTTAATTTTAGTACATAATTTTTTTTTAAGCTTTCCCATCACAAATCCCTTAAAATCGGTTAAAATTGAATTCCAAACAACAGTATATAAGTATTATATATGAATTAAATTTTTTTGGAAGTTTTGCACTCTTGATGACAGATTTTTATTCTAAAAATAATTCTTAAAAGTATTCTAATTTCTGTACAATATTTTTTAGAGTTTTTCCTATTTTTGATGGCTCATTTTTGTTTCAAAAATCATTTAGAAAATTTGCTAAAATAAGTCAATGTATTTAAAATTAAAATCAGTTAAAAAAATTTAATTTGAATACAATATCTTTGATAGGTTTTCCTGAGCTCATTTTAATGGACTGAGTCTTATTTCAAAAAGATTTTTAAAAAATTCGCGTAGAAATAGAACGTAAAATGTTTAAATATAAATATATATATATATATATATATATATATATATATATATATATATATATATATATATATATATATATATATATATTCGCAATATTTTTTATTTTATTTATTTTCCATTTTTTTATTTTGGCTATCTTTTGTTTCAAAAATCAATATTAAAATTCCCCCCAAAATTGGGAGAAAAATAAACAGAAAACATAAAGTATTTTAAGAATTTTCGCCCTTATTTTGATAACTGATTATTATTTAAAAAATAATTTAATAAGAATATGAATATAACAAAAATTTTAGACAGAAGCTAAACTCATTTATCAAAAAGAGCCCAATTATATTGTATTTAAAAGCAGATAAAGTTTATAGGTTCAATTTTTTGTCCTTTTTTATGCGATTTTCATATTTAGTTATCAAAATGGACGAAAAACTCCCATAAATGTTTAGTTCGTACTTATTTATTTTTTAACCCGTTTTTAATGTTATAATTACTGTCCTGATTCAGGTAATTTTCGAAAATATTATGGAAACAAGAAGTCAGTATTGAAACGAGGGCAAAACTATAATAAATGTATTTTTTGTCTCCTTTTTAGCTGATTTTTATCATGAATTTAACACAAAAATCTGGCATCAAAAGATGGAAAGAAACTCAAAAATTGTGTACCAAAATTGAAACTTTTTGTTAGAGCTCTTAATATCGTATTTATTGACCTAAATGGTTTTTTAAAAGATTTTTAAAACAAAAATCACACATCTAAAGGAGGATGAAACGCGCCAAATATTTCATTTAAATCTATATATATTTTAAGCTTTTTTTCAGTTTCATTTAGCTTTTCCATTTTTATAATGATTTTTGAAACAAAGGTAGGCCAACAAAAAGACAAAAACCTCAAACATATTGTGCAAAAACGGAAATATTTCTTAAAACTTTTTATGCTTCATTCATTCTCCCAAAAAGAGTGGACAATAAAAAAAATTTAAAAAGTATTATAACATGTTTATATGAAACTCATTCCTCTTTTTCATGGATGATTTTTCCTTCAAAATTTATTTAGAAAATTGGCTAAAACTAGGACAATGAACTTGGAATTAAAAGCAGTTTATAAAAGATTTAATTTGAATCCAATATTTTTAATAGTTTTGCCCGATTTTTAATTACTGATTTTTATTTCAAAAATTATTTAAAAAATAACCTAAAATTCCGGCAGTAAATATAACATAAAATCATTTAGGATATATACAAATATTTTCACAATATTTTTTAGGGTTTTTTATCTCTTTTATTTTGGCCGTTTTTTGTATCAAAAATCAATTTAGGAATAGCCTGAAAAAGTTATTTTTGTTCCAAAAATCATTTAAAAAATCAAATAAAAAAATGAGAACGTATATTTACCAAAAAATTTCAAATCATATTTCAATTCATATACGAAACTTTTAAGATTTTTTTAACATTGATTTGTCTTTAAAGAATCATTTAAAAATCGGCTAAAAAAAGAGCAATAAAATTATCATAAAAATGGTCATAAATATATCATTTTTTGCAAAATATTTCTCTTCATCTAGCGGTTTTGTTTCAGTCATTATAAAAGTCTTCTTAAAAAAGTAAAAATCTAAAACAGAAAAGGCTTAAAAAAATTTCCAGTTTAAATGGTTTTCTTGCCCTTCTTTTTTATAGATGATTTTTGTTTAAAAATCATTTCAAAAATTGCTGTAAAAAAGACCATGAATGTAACATAAAACGTTCAAAAAGTTTACAATTTTAGTACCAAATTTTCGAAAGTTTTTAAGTTTTGTTTTATATTTTTATTAAAATTATCATTTTAAAAAACGTCCACATTCAAAAACTAATTTGATTTGAATACAATATTTAAAGGATTTTCGCCCACGTTTTGATGACTGATTTTTATTTTAGAAATTAATATAACATAAAATTTTGAAGGTTTTCTCGTTTTTTTAAGACTGGTGTTTTTTGAATAATTTACAATATCGTCTAAAAATACCACAATGAATTTAAAATAAACAGTTTAAAAACAATACAGTTAATACAAACAACAAAAAAGTAAATAAAAATAAATACCTAAGAAAAATGAAAAAATATATAAAAATAAATAAATCAATAGGAGTAAATAATTGAAACTGAAAAAATAAATAGACAAAAATAAATAAATAAATAAAAATAAGTAAATGAAGAAAAAATATATACTTAAATAAAGACAAATAAATAAATTTAAAAATAAATTAAAATATATAAATGAATAAATAAATAAATAAAATAAAAATAAATAAATAAAAAAATTCAGTAAAAATAAATTAATAAAATAAATAATAAATAGATAAAATATAATAAAAGTAAATAAATAATAAATAAATAAATAAAAAAAAAAATCATTAAAAAATTCATAAAAAAAAAAAAAATAACAAAATTAATAAGAAAAATAAACAAATGAATAATGAAATATATAAATAAGTAAATGAAAATTAATAAGTATAAGTAAATAAATATAACTAATTAAAGTAAAAATATTTAAAAAATAATAAAAAATGAAAAAATAAAACTAAATAAAAAATAAATAAAAAATATAATTAAATAAATAAAAAATAAAAAAAATAATAAATTAAAAAAGTAAGTAAATAAATATAAATTAAAATAAATAAAAAATGTAAAAAAATAAATAAAAAAAAATAAAAATTAATATACAAATAGATAAATAAATAATGAAAAAATAAGTAAATAAAAAATATATTACAATAAATAAAAGTTGAACAAAATAAAAAAAAAAAAATTAAAATAAAAATGAATGGAAAAAATAGATAAAATAAAATATATAAATAAATTAAATAAATAAATTGATAGATAAAACTAAATAATTAAATAAACAAAAATAAGAATAAACATCAAAATAGATGAATAAATTAAAAAATATAATAAATAAATAAATAAAAATAAATGATAAAAAAATATAAATAAATAAATAAAAATTAACAAATAAATAAATAAATAAATAAAAAAATACAAAAAAATACATAAAAAAATAAATAAATTAATTAATTAATTAATATATCAATAAATAAAAAAATTAAAATAAATAAATGAATAGGAATAAATAGAAATAAAAAATAAAAATGATGAATGAATAAAAGAATATTTAAATAAAATAAATAAAAATAAAATAAATAATTTTATTTAATATTTATTTATATTTATTTATTTATTTAGCTATTTCTATTTATTTACTTTTATTTATTTATTTTTATTTATTTATTTATTTTTCTATTTATTTATTTTTTATTTTATCTAATTATTTATTTACTTATTTGTATTTATTTTTAATTTATTTTTAGACATTTATTTATTTTTATCTATATATTTATTTCTATTTATCTATTTGTTATTTTTGATTTATAAATATTATTATTAGTTATTTATTTTTTTCATTTATTTATTTATTTATTTATTTTTATTTATTTACTTTTATTTACTTATTTTTATTTATTTACTTTTATTTACTTATTTTATTTATTTATTAATTCATTTATTTTGAGTTATTTATTTACTTATTTAATTTTGTCTATTATTTATTTATTTTCATTTATTTATTTTTATTTACTTTTATTTACTATTTCTATTGATTTATTTTTTATTTATTTATTATTTTATTTTCTATTTATTTATTTATTTATTTATCATTATTTATTTATGTAATTATTTTTTATTTATTTATTTATCTTTTATTTATTTCTTTATTTATTTTTATTGATTTATTCTTATTTTCTGTCTTTATTAACTTAGTTTGATTCATTTATTTTTTCGATTTGGATTTAATTTTGAGTTATTTGTTTATTATTTTCATCCATTTATTTTCTTTATTATTTTCATTCATTTGATTTATATGTAATTTATTTATTTTTATTTTTTCATATTTACCTATTTTTATTTATTTATTAATTTATCTAGTCTTATTTATTTATTTATTTTATTTATTTTCTATTTTCATTTATTTATTTACTATTATTGATTTCTTTATTCCTTTAATTTATTTTGATTTTTTTTATATTATTTCCTTTATTTTTTATTTTTTTATTTATTTATTTATTTATTTATTTATTTATTTATTTATTTATTTATTTATTTTTGATTGATTTATTTTTTTTTTATTTATTTTTTTTTATTTATTTATTTATTTGATTTATTTATTTATTATTTATTTTTATTCATTTTTAACTTTTTATTTATTTAATTTTTAATTTCCTTTATCTATTTTTATTTCTTTATTTATTTATCATTATTATATATTTATTGTTTTATTATTTATTTCTTTATCTTATTTTTAATTTATTTATATATATTATTATTAATTTATTTTTTATTAATTTATCTATTTTCAGTTATTTATTTATTTTTATTTATCTTTATTTTTATTTATTTTTATTTGTTTTATTTATTCTTATTTTTACATTTAATTTGATTTATTTATTTGTTTTATTTTATTCATTTGTTTTATTCTATTATATATTTATTTTTATTTATATATTTATTTATTCATATTAATTCTATTTATATGCTTTTTATTCATTTATTCTTAATTATTTAGTCTCACTTATTTATTTAGTTTTATTATTTTATTACTTTCTTTATTTCTTTATTCCTCTTTATTTCTTTTTTCTATTTTTTATTCATTATTATTTATTTATTTTTATTTACTAATTTTAGTTTTGTTCATTTATTTTTTTTAATTTTAATTATTTATTTTTTATTTATTTATATACTTTTATTTTTTATTTATATACTTTTATTTTTCATTTATTCATATAAATATTTATTTTTATTTAATATTTTTATTGTATATTTCTTTATTTATTTTTTGTTTATTTATTTATTTATTTTATTTGTTGATTTTTAGTACTTTATTTATAATTACTTTTTTGTTTATTTTTATTTTTTTATTTATCTATTTATTTTATTTTTATTTGTTTAATTTTTTTATTTATTTCATTTATTTATTTGTTTATAAATTTTTACTTATTTACTGATTTAATTTTTACTTTATTTATTTTATTTATTTATATACTTCTATTTTTATTTTTTATTTTCATTTATATTATTTATATTTATTATTAATACATTTATTTATTTTCATTATTTTTTTATTTGTAATTATTCATTTATCTATTTTTATTTATATATTTTCATTATTTATTTATTTATACATTTATTTATTTTCATTATTTTTTTTATTTGTAATTATTCATTTATCTATTTTTTATATATATTTTCATTTATTTATTTATTTATTTACATATTTATTCTTATTTATTTATTTATTTATTCTTATTTATTTATTTATGTATTTATTTTTATTTATCTATCTATTCATTTATTTATATATTTTTATTATTTGAATATTTTATTTGTTTCGTTTTTATTTGTTTTTATTATTTATTTCTTTATTTTTAGGGATTTGTTTTTATCTATTTTTGTTTATTCATTTATTTTTGTGCACTTATTTTCATTTATTTTTTTATTGTTATTTATTTATTTAGTTTTTATTTATTTTTCTTTATTTATTTTTATTTATTTTTATTTATTTGTATATCTTTATTTATTTACTTTATATTTATTTATTTATTTTTTATTTATATATTTTTATTTATTCTTATTTATTTAGTCGATTTCTGTATTTATTTTTATATATTTATTTAATTTTTAATTTATTTTTTATTTTATTATTTTCATTTATTTAATGTTTATTTATTGTTCTTTATCATTATTTTATTTTTTTTTTTTTATTTATTTTTCTATTTAATTATTTTTTTATTTATTTGTTCATTTCTATTTATTCTTTATTTTTATTTATTTATTTTTTTATTTATCTTTATTCTTATATATGTCAATTTATTTATTTTATTTTTAAATTTTTTGTTTTATTTATATTTTATATTTTATATATTTTTATTTATTTATTTATTTTCTATTTCATTTATTTTATTTTAATTTCTTTATTTTTTTTCATTTATTATTCTTTGAATTTATTCTTATTAGTTTAATTTATTATATCATTTAATTCCATTATTTATTTTTATTTATTTAATTTATTTTAATTTTATTTATTTTTTTATTTCATTCATTTTTTTATTTATCTTTTTTATTTATTTTATTTTTATCTTTATTTATTTTTTGTTCATTGACTGGTATTTATTTATTTATTAAGCATTGTTTTATTTGTTTATTTATTTTTATTTTACATTAATTTTTTTACATTTTATTTATTTTCATTTTTCAATTTATTTTCCATTGTTTCATTTATTTATTTATTCTGTTTATTCATTTCTTTATTTATTATTTATTTTTATTTTTTATATATTATTTATTTATTTTCATTTATCTATTTTTTATTTGTTTATTTTTATTAATATTTATTTTCTACTATTTTATTTTTAATTTTTTATTGTTTATAATTTTTTATTTATTTATTTATTTTTTATTTTCATTTATTATTCTTTTTTCATTTATTCCTATATATTTTAATTATTTTTATTCATTTAATTCCATTTATTTTATTTTTTTATTTATTTCTTTCTTTCTATTTATTTATTTATTTATTCATTTATTTATCTATTTATTTTCTTTTATTTTTTATTTATTTGTTCATTGTCTTTTATTTATTTATTTTTAATTATTTATTTGTTTCTATTTATACATATATTTTTATATTTATTTTTCATTCACTTAATTTTCATTTTTTTATTTATTTATTTATTTCTGTTTATTAATTTCCTTTATTATTTATTTATTTTTATTTATTTACCTATTTATTTATTTATTTATTTACATTTATCTTTTTATTTTGTTTATTTTTATTTATCATTTATTTTTGTTTTTTTATCTATTTATTTTAATTTTTATTTATTCCTATTTATTTGTTTATTATTTTTTATTTATTTATTTATTCATTTATTTTTCCTTTTTTTTCATTTATTTATTTTTTTATTTTATTTTTTATTTTTTTTAGTTTAATTTTTATTTAAATATTTATTTCGAATTTTATATTTTATTTTTGTTCATTTCTTATTTATTTATATTTTTATTTTTATTTTTATTTTATTTATTTATTCTTATTTATTTTATTTTTTTTATCTATTTATTTATATTATTTATTTCATTTTATTTATTTATTTTATTATTTTCTTATTTATTTATTTACTTTAATTTCTTATTTTAATTTGTCTATCATTTGGTTGTATTTTATTTATTTTACTTTTTTTTATCTTTTAAATTATTTATTTTTATCTATTTTATTTATTTATTTATTCATTTATTCATGTATTTTTTATTTATTTTTTTGTCATTTTATTTATGTATTTAATTATTTTTTATTTATTTTTATTTATTTTTATTTACTTTACTTTATTTACTTTTTTATTTTTTTAAATTTTTTATCGTTTTTTATATTTTTATTTATTTATTTTTATTTTTATTCATTTAACGTTATTATGTTTATCCTTTTATTTATTTGTTTTTTCATTTATTTTGTTTATTTATTTTTATTTATTATTTATTTCTTTTATTTATTTGATTAGTTTAGTTATTTCTATTCATTAATATTATTTTTTAATTTATAATATTATTTTTTTATTTTGTATATATTTACTAATTTTAATTAATTTTTTATTTATTTATTTATCTATTAGTTTATAAATAAATATCATATTTTTGGTTTATTTTTTTTATTTTTATTTATTTTTTTATTTTTATTATAATTCATTTTTTTATTTTTAAATATTTCTACTCTAATATTATGTATTTATTTATACTTATTTTTATTTATTTATTTATATACTTATTTTTATTTATTTATTTATTTTTGTTTATTTTTTTGTATTTTTTTATTATTTATTTCTTTTTATTTATTTTATGTATTATTTTATTTATTTCTTTATTTTTTTTATTTATCTATTTACTTATTTATTTTTCCATTTATTTTTTAATTTATTTTATTTATTTATTTTTTTTTTTATATATTCATTTATGTAATTTTTTTTTAATTTTTAATTCATTTTATTTATTTTTTTTTATTTTTCACTGTTATTATTACAAATTTATTTATACTTATTTATAGAATTTATTAATTTATTTTTTTATCTATTTTTTTTATGTTTGTTATTAAATTTTTATTTTTTTAGTTGATTTATTTTTTATTTTTATTTATTTATTTGTTTATTTATTTTTTTGATTTATTTTTATTTACTATTTTATTTAATATTTTTTGATTTATTAATTTATGTTTTCATTTATTTTTTTTTATTATTTTTTTTTTATTTTATTTACTTATTTATTTATACTATTCATTTATTTATTTCCATTTATTTATTCATTTTATTTATTTATTTATTTTTATTTTTTTGATCTATTTCGATTTTTGTAATTTTTTTTTATATTTTTTATTGTTTTTTTTTCATTTTTCATTTTATTTACTTATATTTATTTATTTATATATTCATTTTTATTTATTTAATTTTATGTATTAATTTTTTTTATTTATTTTCATTAATTTTTATTCATTTTTTAAATTTTTTTTTTATATTTATAATATGAAAATACCTGAAAAATATTTAAATATTAGCACATTACTTTGTTTCAAATAATCATTATAAAAATTCTCTAAAAAATAGTTTGGAAAATGAAAAAGAAATAAGCTTTAAAAATATTTCATTTTAAATACAATATCTTTGCGCTTATTGGCTCCCTTATTGAGACTAGTTTTTCTTTAATAGAAAATTTCAAAAATTGGCTTAAAATAGGACACTGAATTTAAAACAAGAATAAATTTAATAAATAATTTAATTTGAATACAGTAATTCTGGGAGTTTCACCTTCCATTTTATAACTAATTTTTTTCCAAAAATTATTTAAACTATCGCCTAAAAAGAGTGTAACCTAAAATTTTAAACAAATATTTCAATTTTTCAACAATAGTTATGACGGTTCTTTTTTACTGTTTTTATTAGCTGGTGTTTGTTGAAAACCCTATTAGAAAAATCGCACGAAAAAGACAAAAATTAAAAAGAAAAAGGTTAAAAAAATATTTCAAATAAGATGCAATATTCTTGTTGGATTTGCTCTTGTTTTGAAGCCTATTTTCCGTTTCAAATATCACTTTAATAATTGCATAAGAATTGGATAATGAGTATAACAAAGAAAAAACAGCTAAATAATAAATAATTTTCAATATGATATTTT
Source organism: Macrobrachium nipponense (assembly GCF_015104395.2). NCBI lineage: Eukaryota > Metazoa > Arthropoda > Malacostraca > Decapoda > Palaemonidae > Macrobrachium > Macrobrachium nipponense. The sequence goes on from NC_061100.1 coordinate 62,941,569, forward strand.
TAGGACTTTTTCCTTTTTTTTCCTTCTTATATTTCAAAAATCATTTGGAAAATCGCCTAAAACAAGGGCAATATATCAATTATTGAACAAAACTTTTGAGAGTCTTATTCTGGCCACCATCTTAATAATAAATTTCAATTTTTTCTTCTATGTTCCTACGCGCTTTGCGTATCACGAGTCCACAATGTCTGGACCAAGGAATAGAATACATAAAAAAGATAGGAAACGATCTCTGCTACCCACCTCATTTAATTGATTTATGTTATCAAAAAGCTCACAAAATGTTTTATAATGTTGCTATTAATGAAAAAGAAATGCCTAAAAATGTACTTAGCTTACCTTATTTTCGTGGATTTGAAACCATAAAATCGATATTTAAATCGTTTTAATGTTAATGTAGTGTTCTCTTATAACAATACCATAAAGATATGCTAATTAAGAATAGTCCCGTAACAAATAACAACATTATTTACAAAATTCCTTGTGAGGAATGCCCATCGTTTTACGTTGGTCAGTCTATTAAAAATTTATGTGTTCGGATTAAGCAGCGTATGTATTCAGTTAGAACAGCCCAGACTTCAAATGCACTGTTTATCCATCTGAGTGAAAAATCTCATTGTATTAATTGGGGTGATACCTCGGTAATTGCTAGATCTTTGATTATGTTGCAAGAAATTTACTGGAATCGGCAATTATACAGGTAGTCTCCACTTTGGAGGGGTGCCGATCGTAAAAATATTTGCCAAAAATACACTAATCAAGACAGGCTAATGAATTTATCATGCATTATTAGCACTATGATAACGCATATTCTCTGTGAGTTTTATCATCCTACAGGGAAAATAAATGATTTTAAGAAAAAAAATGTGAAATTCAGGGCCCCTTGTACTGAAGGTTATTTGGTGATCGGTGAGAAACTACAGTCTTGAATAGAAATTCGGTCAGACAGAATGTTGGTATATCCCCCTGGAACATGCACATAAATCATTATCAAAATAGAACAGTAAATAAGCATGTTATAACAAAAAAAGAGAGAGCAACAACTGAAGCGAAAACGCAGCCGATAAATAGGGAAATGGTAAATATTATAAAATATTATAGTATATCTCTCTAAATTGGTCGATGTCGTTTTCTATGTTTCCTACGAGTAGTTTCATCTCAGAAAATCATTTTAGGGTACTAAACCTAATCTTTTTCAAGTTTCTTGTCCTCAGAAAAAATCGCTTTTTCGCTTTTTCTCAGGTTTGTTTCCTTTCGGGAGGGAAGGGGAGGGGGGGGGGGGTATTTCTTTGATTGTCCTAAAATAATATAATTTTTAATTTTTCGATGTTTTAGGCTATCAAGAAAGTGACATAATAACTACAAACTCTCCGAAGGTTTTGTCCCTAAATCGAGGTTTGAATTTTTTCTGAATATTTCTTCCTAGCTATAGTCTGATTTTTCGGCGGGGCTTTCGCTGAACTTACCTGAAGTTGTTGCTCTTTTTTTGTTATAACGTGCTTATTTACTGTTCTATTTTGATAATACTTTATGTGCATGTTTTAGGTGGATATACCAACA
>NC_061100.1:62948128-62965628 GCF_015104395.2 Macrobrachium nipponense
ACTCTTAAGTTATTAGATAGAGAAACATAAATATTTTGCTTACCCAAGGCAATTATTCAAACACCGTTAAAAATTAATATAATTATTATTATTTAATAATTAATTTAGTATTACCGAAACCCAATAAACATTTACAGTAGAGAAATCACGGGATGTAATAAACCGAGTATTAACACTCTTTACACAAAGAAATACATAATATGTCAATAAACTCATTATAACGAAAAAATACTCGAATAACTCGTACTCACTTAATACAGAGAAAACACTTCAGATGGCTAAGTCACGTACATAGAAGAATAATACAAGAGAATCAATACTTTACCCATATTAATAATATGACTTTGCACTCTTTCGTAATATTAGTTAGTATATTCCACTTATTGTCACTACAATTCCAGGAGACACACTGATAAGTACGAAACTAAGTAGCCAAGTAAACTTTTGAAAGGATCAAAACAACAGAACTTTACACTTAATAGAAAACCAAGGAGGATAAATACAAAAACATCACACTTCCTGATCCAACCTACGCCGCCATCTATTGGGTTGATCAGCGCATCTCAAGCGAAAACAAATACAAATAAATAAAGTTGTAACATACCTCCCTCCTTAAAATCATCATTATAACCAATGAGGATAAACAAAAATTACAATTCATAATATAACAAGGACAGATATTTACCATTTTACATTACAGGATGCCTGGATAAAAAATCTGCACGCAAATTATCCTTTCCCTTGATGTGACTCACATGTAGATCATAATCTTGTAAATATAACCACCATCTCGTCAGTCTCTTATTCTTAGTCTTCATTCTCTGCAAGAACGTAAGCGGTTGATGATCAGTATACACTTCCATAGTGTATGGGGACGAATGAAGATAAGTATCAAACTTCTCCAAAGCCAAAAGTAAACTAATAGCTTCCTTTTCTATCGTAGAGTAGCTACGCTGATGGGGTTTAAACTTTTGCGAGCTGTACATCACTGGATGTAATAAGGAATCTTTGCTTCTCTGCAGAAGAACTGCTCCTGCTCCAATCTCACGGGCATCCACTTCAAGGATAAACGGACTTCCAAAATCAGGAGATTTGAGAATTGGGCTGGAGACTAACAAAGTCTTTAGCCTTGTCGAATGCCTCCTGGCACTCTGAAGTCCACTGGAACTTTTTCTTGCTGCTTGTCAGATCAGTTAATGGAAAAACAAGTTCCGAGAAATTCTTGCAGAATCTTCTGTAGTACCCCACCATCCCCAGGAAGCGTTGAACTTCCTTCCGACAGGTAGGTTCCTTCACTGTTAAGATGGCGTTCACCTTGGCATTAACGGGTGCGACTTCTCCACTCCCAACAACGTATCCGAGATACTGAATTTGGGCATAACCAAAGTCACTCTTAGTCAAATTCAGGGTAAGGTTTGCGGCTTTCAACCGAGCGAATACCTTCCTTAACGTCTCTAAGTGGCTATCCCAAGTATCTGTAAAAACAATAATGTCATCCAAGTATACTGCAACATTTGATAAATCCTTCAAAACATCATTCATGAGCCTTTGAAATATAGCTGTAGAATTCTTTAATCCAAAAGGTAACACTTTGTATTGAAAAAGTCCACTAGGGGTTACAAACGCAGTTATGGGTTTTGAGGATTCTGACAATGGTAGTTGATAGTAACCTTTAAGAAGATCTATTCGAGATATAAATTTCGATGAGCTTACCATGTCAATAAGATCGTCCCAATTAAATTCTGGGTACGGATAGCAATCAGAAACAGTAAGTTGGTTTACCTGACGATAATCTGTGCATAACCGATATGTACCGTCTGATTTTCCTACTAGTACACATGGAGATGACCATGGACTATGGCTGGCTTCGGCCAAACCATGTTCTAGCAAGAAATCTACCTCTTTTTTCATGATGGTCTTCTTATATGAAAAAAGATGGAGATACTCGGTACGGAGCGCTCTTAACTGGAACTGAGTCGATCTTAAGCTGTATCTCAACTTCCACAAGACTCGTTTGTGTTGGTATGTCTCCACAAATCGCTGGGAAAGATTCCAACAACCTTTCTATATCCTGCAATTGAAGAGGGGTTAAATGATGTAATTTAGATTTCAGGTGGTTAATAGTGTCAGAATTGGATAATCGAACATCTGTTTTTTAAGATGGTTATCAGATACTTGATCAGAAGACTTGTCAACAAGAACCAAGCTAGCAACGGCAATACTTTCTTCAGTTTTCTCCTTATTTGAATAAAGTTTTAATCGGTTTATAGTACTATCTTCCCGATCTCTCCTTTTACCTGGAGTAGATATTTCATATACATTCTGATTCTTACTCATCACAGTAAATGGTCCTTCATATCTGCTTTCAAATGTTTTCTTCATAGGAGTTAACATCAAAACTATCTCCTACTTTAAATTCTCTCTTCTTTGCTATACTATCAAAGTTTTTCTTCATAGAATGCTGAGCTTTAAACAAATGTTGATGGGCGAACCTACGTGAATACTCAAGTTTTTCTCTTAACTTAGTTGCATATTCTCCCAAACTGACACCTTCACTATAGTCTAACTAAGTGTCGTATAATACTTTAAGTGGTCCTCTAATTTGTCTTCCATAAAGTAATTCGGCGGGAGAAGATCCAAGACTTTCCTGATGAGCATTCCTCACAGCATATAAAACAAACTGCAATCCTTCCTCCCAGTCTTTGCCAGTTTCTTCACAAAACTTAGTCAATCCTTCTTTTAGCGTCTGGTGAAATCTTTCAAGACAACCTTGACTTTGAGGATGATATACTGTGGACATAGAATGTTTAATACCCATTACTTTCATTACTTCCTGAAATAATGTAGACGTAAAATTAGTTCCACGATCGGTCTGTACAATCCTAGGTATTCCATATTGGTAGGGTGAAAATCTTAACTAGATGAGGAATTAATGTTTTAGCAGAAAATATTACGCAGAGGCACAGCATCTGGATACCTTATGCTACTGCACATAACCGTCATCAAATACTGGTTTTGTTTCTTAGACTTAGGCAATGGACCAACACAATCCAAAATAACTTTCTCGAATGGAACACTGCATACAATCTGTGGAGATAAAGGTACTGGCTTTATAGGCTGATTAGGTTTACCTACCTTTTGACAAGTATCACATACTTTACAAAATTTCTTTACATCTTCTCTTATTCCAGGCCAATAAAAATATTGCAGAATATTGAGTGTGGTCTTCTTCACTCCAAGATGGGCAGATGTATTCACATGGGCAATCCGGATTATTTCTTCTCTCAATCCTAAAGGTACAACTAATTGGTACTTCACGTCCCATGAAGCATTAGCAGGAGTAGAAAGTGCTCTGTACTTTCTCATCAGTATTCCTGTCTTTAAATAATAGCAAGTCGCTTCCGTAGCGATTTCACTCTCTGAAACAGCTTCATTAAACATTTGTTGTAAAGAATGATCATTAGCTTGAACATCTCTAATATCAAATTCCTTCATTTCAAACAGATTATGAAACTCTGAAATCCAAAATATTACACTCTAGTAAAGAAGATTCACAAACCTCCACAATAGCGTTGTCTGGCTTACAGTCATTTTCATTGTTGACTTTATCTACCTTGTCTTCTATCAGAGGAGAGTTTCTCTGCTCTAGCTCCTCTACTACATCACCTGCTGCGACATCAGCATGAACAGCATCCGTAAAAATCAAATTCTTTGCAGTATCCAAAGTCCTCAGGCTGTGTTCAACGACACATGACTGAAACATGGCTTTCTCTTCTAGGTCCTTCGCTGGATTTTCAATCAGAGGAGTATCCACAACAACAGGATCTGGCATCACTCTGGCACCAGCGATATCATTTCCTAATAGAACCTCAATGTTTGGTATAGGTAATGAGTCAACAACTCCTACAACAGTATTCCCTGTAAACAAATTACAATCCACATGCAACTTTGCTCTGGGTACTGTAGTCAGTCCACCAATAGTCTTCAGAATTACACTATCTTGAGTCATACAATTCTCTATCCCAGGAACTGCATCTCTGACCACCAAGCTGTGCGACGAACCCGTATCTCGTACTATCCTGACAGAGATTCCATTCCTTGGAACTTGCATCTGGAACACAAAGTTTTCCTTTAAAACAGAAAGGTTTAAATTCCTCTCTAACCAGAGGAGACTTTTCTTTACCATACCTACACATTCTCGGGAGAGAACAAGCTACACTCCCTGTCTTTTCTTTGTTTTTAAGCCGTCCAGGACAATTTCTGCGAATATGTCCAACCTCACCACAAAAATAACATTTCACAACAGTACTATTATTACTTCCAGCATAGTCCTTCACTTGGCCTTTATTTTTACTCCGGCCAGGACTATTATGTGGTGAATTCTGCAATGATTTGCAAGGTGATGTATGTGGTGATCTCCTGGAATTGTTTCCCCTTTTAAATGGCTTTAACAGACTAAAATTCTCAGCCAGAGTAGTAGCTCTCTGCAAAGTTGTGACTTCTCTTTCAAACAAATATCTCTGTACATCAACAGGAGTTCCTCTTAAAAATTGTTGTTTTTTTTGCAGTAACATCAACTCTCTATACTCTTCCATGCACGTGACTCCAGCTGCTTTAATCCACTTATCATGAAGTTTAACAATACTATGGGTATACTCTATATATATGGTTTATCATCTTTACGAAACCTTCTGAATCGCAAACGATAATACTAAGGAGTAAGTTCATATATCTTAAGTATACTATTTTTGATAAAATCATAATCCTTGCACTCACTAGCATCCAAAGCTAGAAAGGCAGACCTAGCTTTTCCTACCAAAGCAGGTTGAATAATCACAGGCCGGACCTCCTTAGGCCAACTTAAACTTTGAGCTAACTTTCTCAAAAAGTGAAAAAATTCATCAGGTTCTGACTCATCAAATTTAGGCACAAATTTTTAGTAAACTAAACTTACTTACATCAGGCATACCTTCGTCAATAAGAGAAATTTTACTTTTACTTCCACTCTTGAGGGCTTCTAACTTTAACTGATATTCTTTTTCTTCTCTATTTAACCTGTCTTGACGCTCAAGTTCTTCCCTTTTTAATCTGTCCTGACGCTCAAGTTCCTCTCTTTTTTATCTGTCCTGACGCTCAAGTTCCTCCCTTTCTCTTGCATACAGAATTTCTATTCTTTTTACCTCCAAGACTGAACTACCTTCGTCACATAAATCAAAGGCCTCTTCCGAGAGAAATCCATCATCGACTAACTTCGATATTACGTTACTCTTAACCTGAGACTTACGCCACGAAACTTTCTTTATTGTCTTAATTTATCAACTTATAGTGACTAGCGATCTCTAACCATCCATCCTTTCGCATCCGATGCGAACTCAAATATCCACTCGTAGGATTTTCAACAAACTCACTAATGTTAAAGGACTCCATAATTATCAACTTAATATACTAATTATCACTTAAATAAACTGCAAAAAAGGAAATAAATTTGAAAAAACAAAAACCAATATGTCAATACGCATATAACAAATCTTGCACAATAACCATCATTACAAACAATTACCGAGGGCTCACAAATTTCGATCCCGGACAGGCCCCCACTTGTTACGATCTGCTTCTAATACTCTTAAGTTATTAGATAGAGAAACATAAATATTTTGCTTACCCAAGGCAATTATTCAAACACCGTTAAAAATTAATATAATTATTATTATTTAATAATTAATTTAGTATTACCGAAACCCAATAAACATTTACAGTAGAGAAATCACGGGATGTAATAAACCGAGTATTAACACTCTTTACACAAAGAAATACATAATATGTCAATAAACTCATTATAACGAAAAGATACTCGAATAACTCGTACTCACTTAATACAGAGAAAACACTTCAGATGGCTAAGTCACGTACAGTTGGACACAGGTTTCCCTGGTACACCTTCTAGAGGGACTTCGAAAAATTATATGGTAACAGTGTTTACTGAGGGGAATGGGGGGAGGACTCTTCCTCTCTTAGCAAGAGTTCCACCAATAAGCTCTGGAATTCTTTCAGTGGGAGGAGTCATTAGGTATGGTTGGAGAAACACACACACACGGTGTAAAAAAAAAAAAAAAAAAGAAATCTGAGCAGGGTATATCGCTGTAACTAAGATTACTGTCTCACTTTTAATATAAGTTTGTTTATTAAGATTCCATTTAACTTTCGTCTTATCTTACCACCGTGTCTGTTATTATATATCGGTCATATTCATTACGCAATACTTAAAATTTATCAAAATTTTAGAGTTATATTGGTATTGGAGAGAATCACGAGCATCATAACAGGATATTTTAACCTTATCACGTAAGCCAAGTTTATAGTATCGGTTGCAGTGCGTTTCCTACCAATAATATAATAGGAAGCTATAAAGAGAAGCGCAGCAACACTTCATTGAACATACCCAAAACTCTGTGAACGTGTTTTAAGTGTCTGACACCTTAGCTCCTCTCTCTCTCTCTCCCATATTAGCTACTTTAAAGTGACATGTCATCTAGAAATACCACTGTGCTAAGTATTCAGTTTTGATATGTCATTAACACCCTTTAATCTTGACTAAACTAATATATGCATATATATTTTTTCGGGGGGCGGGGCGAGTGGTGTCGGGGATAGAGTTCTTGTTGTTAAGCCGTCTTACAGGTTTTGGAATTCTAAAATGTAATTCAAACTGACAAGCTTCTTGCTTTTGCTGTGGCTACCGATGTCCTCAACCTGGCTTTGCTACAACTGAAATGGGTGGGGGACTAGGGGTAAGGTGGGCCTGTGGCGACCCCGATGAGTGGACGAAGTACTAGATATGCTCGTGGATAGAGTGTATGGCTAACGAAAAGCTCCACTTGAAATATTTTCTTGTTTATCTTTAATGCCTGCGTGTTTTTAGTGTTTATACTAATATTATTATAGTACCGTAGATTTTCTGAATACAACATTTACAAGAAGAAAGATTGGGTTAAACTCACTCTTTCTTGTAAATACATTAGAATGAAAAGGAGAGAGAGAGAGAGAGAGAGAGAGAGAGAGAGAGAGAGAGAGAGAGAGAGAGAGAGAGACTAGACGTTACTAAGGAATCAAAATGAAACTACTAGGGACAGAAAAAATTCCACAACGTGTAATGGAAAGTGAAGAAGGACTCCCAAACTTGGTGCAAATTTTTAACCATTCCCATATGGTAAACTTAATTCGTTTGCCAATGATAAACAATTGTTGATATTCAGAGGTTTCATGTATTCATGGTTGGGTTTGTATTCCCTCTTGAATATACTGTAGAGGTTATTCCCTACACGCCGTTCATTACAATGATTATTACATGATATGGATAAACATATCTACTTGGCTTATATTTTCTAATATATTAATTGTGATACATGTTTTAATGTCATACGGACAGAAATTCCTTTCGCTCTTATCATCATTCGTGTGAGGATAAGAGACAGACGTCGGTATTGTTAAACAGCTCCTTCAGTCATTTACCTTTCCATTGTGGAAAGAGCTATTTGGAGAAATGTTGTTTGATGATATTGTCCTAGGGTTCTCTTTTTAGATAATTTTTTTAAGAAAAAGCCAGGATAGCGAAATTCCCTTTAGATTTTGAACTCCATTAAAATATCAAATTCACCTTTCTAATAAATAAATTATAATAATCATGGCCTGGAGCTAAACGATATGCATAGGTCTGTTTACGATTTTTTTTTTTACATCATACAACATGGAGGTTCAGCGGAAGCCATGGGGTAATCCAAATATACACACTCAATTTTTACTTTTATTTTTAATATTAGTGAGAAGTCCAGCCACCTTATTTCTAGATCACCTCTTGCAATCTGTTAGGCATAGAAGATTCATGGTTTCTGACGATCTGTGGTCGGTTGTGGAAGAGTTTCCATTGTGTTCCCAGAGGGTTCATAAGTTGATCTGGGCTCCCTCCTCACCCTCTCAGGCTCCCAACATTTTACCAAATTAGCCTAAATATTCTTAGTGAGGTTCATGTTTGTATCCTTACTTGGCCAGTGAAGCAACTGCAGATCCTCTCGACCTTGAAACCATTCCTGGACTATTCTGGCCGTATGGATGGGGCAGCGGTCGTGAATGAAAATGACAGGAGCAAGATGGGAGGAACAATTCCGCTGTTGAAGTGAAAGAAGTTAGAAATCCTGAAGAATTTCAATGTATTTTTCACCAGTGAGCCTCCACTCAATCCTGGTGATATCATCCATATAATGTAAGAAGATCCAGCCCCACACGTTTTACTGTGACATGCCCATTTCTGCCGGTCACCTCGTATATTGTTCTTTCTTGTAGTATCTGAAAGGAAAAAATCGAATTTTTAACAATTCACGCTTTGCTTTTCGTAATACGGAAAATAATTCTATATCGTTTGGGGAAATAAAATGCTAAGTAACAACCCTTGCAATAAGTTAAGAATTTTTATTCATCTGCAAAGATTAATACTTATAATAGCATTAACTTTGATCTGCAACAGTCCGTTATGATATGATATTCTTTAATTCAGTAAACAGGCTGTACTCTATATTATAAGTTTGCCTACGTGATTATTCATAACATTAATAATGTATTTGCTTAATGCCTGAAAGCTGGCCATAGTAGAACTAATGGGGGGTTTTCAATGAAGAATTTTTATTTTCACACTTCTCGTGGCAATATAATTCAATTAGCGGAAAATACATGGTTATTGACAAAATTATTATCTTTTGATTATAATATTACCCTTGCTTATAATTATTATAGTCTGACTGTTATTAATGATTTTAGAAACTCACCTTATATTACTCGGTCTTCAGTTATGTATTCTGCCGTGACTTCTGCTAGTAAAAGACCTTTCGTCACTGCATACGACTCGAGACCAAAATTCCATATCCTCCCCCACAAACCGTTGAACGAAGGCAAGCCTACCAGCACGATGCCGAGAAATTCCTTCTTGACAGGAATTCTATGAGGTATTCCTGCCTCATGCAGACGTCTTCGCCTAAACATAGCCTAAACATTTAATGCCAGACGTTCACAAATAGCAATAGTATTGGTAAAAGGATCTTCTTATGCTGCTCGTCGAATGTCGTCGTTATCCTCACGGGTAGTCATTCGTGGTGGAGGTCTTCGAACTGATATACGTAATTAACATGCAGATACCTAGATAATCAAGATTAATTATAGCCTGTTTTTACTTATGGGAACGCTATTTGGTATTCTGGGAAGTAAAGAGAAAGAATCACTATTAGAGTTCAACAGGACCAAGGCAACTGTAATTTAGGTTTCATAATTTCACTGGTTTATAAGGTTTATAGTTTAAAAAATTAATAAATAAATGAAATAAATGAATGCTATCCAAAGTCGGTCAATTTCCCAGTCTAAGCGTGCCTCCTTTTCCATTTATTTACTGTTGTAGGGGAGACGTCAAGACGCTGTGCAACAGCACCTATTGAAAGCCCACTTTCTCGTAGAGCGACGATCTGCGCCCGGAGAACAATATGTTGCTGTTCATTTGGAGACTATAACGAATACTACTAGCAGAGGACAGAAGCCCTATCAAAACATTATACAACACCTCAGTCTAGCCATGATTGGGTGACAAACTTGTTAGCGTTTACGTAATAGAGGTGCTGTAGCAGTGATATCGTTATCACCTAACAAAGTGATATATTAAATCACACGATTACTGGGACTGATTGATTGATTGGCTGTTACTGGCATTGTAACATCTCAGGTCATTACTGTCATTGATAACGTTTAAAATTCTGTATGTCTTCATAATGATAAATTGTTAATTGTCTGTTTGAAACACTGTTTACTAAAGGTGGTGCTGTTCCTCTCTTAACGTGAATTCCACTAATCAGCTTTCGAGCTGTTTTAGTGTATAAGAGGATGGAGGAGGCAAACTTGTAATAAGTATTAATCCTCATAGATGAATAAACATTATCCTAATGCAGGGGTTGTTACTTAGCATTACATTTCCCCAAACGATATATCATTATTTTCCCTTTTACGGAAAGCAACGCGTAAATTGTAAAAAAATTTGATTGTTTTCCTTCAGATACCACCGAGGAAACATTTACGAAGTGGCCAGGAGTGGCTTGTAACCGTAAACGTGTGGGCCTGGATTTCCTTACATAGTATATGTGATATCACCAAGACTGAAGGGTTTCACCAATGACAAATACGTTAAAATTCTTCAGGATTTCTTCCTCCCTTCACTTCAACAGCGGAATTATCCCTTCCACCTAGTACTGTCATTTTCATTCATGACGGCTGCCCCATCCATACGGCCAGAATAGTCCAGGAATTGTTTCAAGGTCGAGAGGATTTGAATTGGTTGCCTGGCCAAATAAGGGTTCAGAACCACATAGATCCCGAGAAAGATAAAGTCGATTTATTACAGATTGAACAATTAACAGGTGCCCCGAGAGAAGCCGAAGTGTAGTGGAAAAATCACTGAATCTCTAATCAGTTTTCTCCCATATATGCATAATTTTTTTTTCCATTATTTTTATGCTCATCCATTTCGTATGAAGTAGCTACTGTCGCATATCTTATGCAATATAAGCTGGCTAGGGGTAATTACGTTTGCTTTATGTCTATTAAAATTAGAATCATAATTACCTGACCTGTTATCGAATTACAATTACAACTTCAATAATACTGAAATACAAAACTTAAATATTGGAAAAAAAAAATTCACAAAACTTTTTGCACAAAAAAGGAAATAAATGGAATAAAAAAAATTTTAGAATTGGTAGCTGCCTTGTTAAGAGTCTCCCTTAATGATATAATAAATAAATTGGGTAGCGCCTCAAAACATCTCTCTGTTGCATTTGGTTAAGATGAGTTCTCGAAAAGTAAGAGTGCTGCTCCAGGATAACAATTTCAAATAAAGTACTTTATTATTTGAACTTTTCAGTTACAATTACAATTACGATTAAGTATAAATAAAAAACAACCGCAATTACAGTTAACTTCAAAACGTAAAATTAAAAACATTTCAGATAAAAGGTAATGTTTATTTGTAATTGGTAAAGCTCTCTTACTGTGGGTTTCACAGACAGTGCAGTCAAGTTTTTGGTCAATAACAGTGTAATGAAGACTGGTATCAGTACGAGATTTTGCTATAATTTTTCGGTATAATCAAGGCTTTAACTCAAATGAATGTCCGGTAAAAATGCTCAATTTTTATTTGTAACACATAGAGCAACTGTAACCAGTTACCTATTCAAACCAATCTGAAGGCAATTGGCGGCTATCTATTTGCTAAAAAAAAGTTGAAAAGTTGCGTGACAAACGGATTTCTGCTACCATGACGACAGTTATGTTCCTAGGCGACCATCTCTTCTTCACCTTCGTAATACAAGCATATGGCTGATGCCCTGAGTCCAAATGAAGATTGCAAAGGAGGTAACCAAACACAAGTATAACAGTAACTTTACCATTAATCACAGTATCTATCGTTCTACTACTCCACCATACATGCAGATATCTCTCACTCTAATAATTATAATCATTTACTCCTTATCCAAGTCAATAGTCACTAAAGAAAGAAAAAACAATTTGACCTTAAGATAAAAATAGTAATAGCTACTACTACTGTTGCTGCTGCTGATGCTAAGAATAATAGTAAAAAAACTGTTTATTATTATTAATAATTAATTAATATTGTTCCCTTGTTTTTTGCACATTTTTTCCGTACCTGAACTATACCATAACGTACTTTGGTAAAATTGTCGTTGCGTAATTCCGTACCGTACACATGGGCTAAATATCAACCGTGCCGTACCGTACCGTAATGCCAGCCTTGCTGGCAGGTAACAATCAAGTGAATCGTTAGATATAAACCAACTATTGTAAATTAAATTATTATTTAGATTAGATAGATGGATAGATAAAAAAAATCGTGCAGAATATACTGAAACTGAAGTAACATTCAGAGAGAGAGAGAGAGAGAGAGAGAGAGAGAAGAGAGAGAGTGAGAGAGAGAGAGAGAAGGGAGGGGGAGGAGATGTGAGGGAAGGACGAGGAAGGGGGTGGAAGTGGGGGTGGAGGGAGAGGGTAGGCGAATCTTTTTTATACTGTTGTGTCATATCCATTTCTGGCTAATCGAGCCTCTTGCCTCTTCGTACAGGACAAGTGTCTATTCTTTATAATTTGTGATTCATGATACTGGTGTAGTACACTATAGCAAAATCTCGTACTTATACGAATCTTAGTTACAGAGAAATAGGTTAGAGAATTCGCGAACACTTTTACCGAGCTCATTTTACGAAGCAGTGCTCAACTAGTATTCAGTTCTCAATGTAATTATTAACAGGAACAATAATTATGTGAGCATATTATATTTAACAGTAGTATCTTTATTTCATACCATGGTGATTATGATCCCTATTGGCTAATCCTACAATCAAGGAACGATATAATGATATATGAATCATGGTATTGTTTTACTCGACTCGAAACAGAGTCTGAATCCCAACGGAGGTAAGGTCGTCAACAGGATTTTTAAATGGGTTAGACTTCATAACCACTCACCATGAATCGAAGGGACACAAATCTGGCGCTGTGAGGACGAATTGTCACTTTACGCGACAATGGTTTCTCGATACGAGCCATTGCACGTGATGTTGTTGTGTCCCCAACCACGGTACAGTTGTGGATAAGAAGGTGGGAGGAGAGTGGGAACTTGAATGACTTGCGAAAGTTGTTTATGCTGAATGATTGGTGGATATGCTACATTGTTCATGGTTATTTAATCTTGCTTATTTGATATGAAAGTTTCTTTCTTAAATGTATTTCGTCTCGCTATTATAATTTTGGTTAGACTACAGATATCCACAGCCATTCCAACACCACAGTAATATTTCAGGTACACCTCCATAATTCCACACCGGTGGGTGGTTGGCCCTTGCCGACCTCAATCATGAACAAAGTAAGATAGTTGATTGAGTTGTCTCGGTAAAATTAACCCTATAAGAGCATTTTATTTGTGCCCACCCACCCAGTCACCCAGTCATTTGTTTGTGTCTTTTGATAGCTTATAGTTATTTATTTAAATTAAATTTCATTTCAAGTGATTGCTTCTAGGAATGGAAAATTTACAGTTTATTTTAATAACCACCAACCGAAATTGAGGATATATGTAATGCCTCGTTCTATTTGATTTGCTTTTGAAACCAAAATATACGCCATGTTTAATAAATTATGATCAATCCATCGAGTACAAAATTCGAAGAATCTAGAATTGATTGCGATGTTATATAAATTTTAAGTTAAGCATTTAAGATAATATGTTCTCTTAGCTAAGCCAGGTGGTCCACGGAAAACCACCCAGCTGAGGATGACGCCATTATCAGGGCGGCTCAAGAGCAACCCTTAACCAACGCCGAGGCCATTCATGAAGACCTTGGATTAGAAGTGTCATCGATGACAGTACGACGCAGACTCCACGCTGCTGGGATTCATCACAGAACTCCATCGACGAAGGAGCTCTTGACGGAGCGACTTAAGGCGGGAAGGCTTGATTTTGCCCAACGTCATGCTGATAAGGGTTTGGACTTTTGGGGCAGGGTCATCTTTACTAACGAGAAGTGCTTCTCGTCCACATCACATGGGAAGCTGCATTGTTGGCGAACAAATAAACTCAGTATGATAAGGAAAATCGTTACTTGCATCAATTATCAATTGCATTCTTCTTTATATTAATTATTAATCTTCAGATTTTGTTCCACGGAAGTGGACTGTCAAAATATACAAAGGGAGTTAACGTAAATAAGAGTGCTATTTCTGAGATAAATATTAGGTAAGGGACAGTGGCATCATTTGCTCTTTTTCCTCAAATATAATATATTAAATAAATAATTACACAATAGAATTCTTTCAGTGTTGTTCATCACTGAGAATTAAATTCTCCAAAGGTTATATATATATATATATATATATATATATATAATATATATATATTATATATATATAAATATATAGATAGATCTTTATATTATACACCCCCATTTTTTTCGTTGAGGTGGTTCGATCTGGCCATGTCACCTGCAACGTATGGGGGGCTGGTGTGTCTGCATGGTATGGGTGATGTGTTCCGTATCGAGGGACGATTTACAGCAGCTAAGTTATTGTTGAGCTGCTGCAAACCTCCTTCTTGCCTTCGTACGAGAAAGGAATTTTCCCTTCCCACCAGGGCCCATCCTGTCCACACTGCTCACGTTGTTCAAGAGTGGTTGCCAGACAGGATAACCTGCTTCTTCTTGAATGGCCGAGCAAAGGAGCAGATATGAATGTGATTGAACATGTGTGGGCCCAGATGTGAACACATGAAAATGGAACATGAGAGAACAACGACAGCAACTCCATGGTCTCACATCAACTCTCTCTGGAAACTTTTTTAGACGAGACCCACAGCAGATTTTCAACTTGTTCTTCGATGCCCGACAGATTGAGGGAAGTGACTGAGAGAGAGAGGGTGGATGGTCAAGGTATTAGATTGTATAATATAAATGTTATGTTTTTTGTAATAAGACCTAAAATGTTCTCATTTTGTTCTCACTAGTTATTTTGATTATATGTTTTTAATAAACATAATCACAACAAGTTTTATTATAACCATGATATTCTTGATATAATGTTCGAAGTATCTGTAAAAAAATGGCATAATGCCTCCATACAATATTGAGAGTATTGCAGTAAACTTTCCTACTTACTCAGGCCCCACATGTTTTTTATGTCTTCCTTATCACCATTTCTTGTTAACAGCATTGGATTATAGAACTGAATGACTCGCTGAGCACTGTTATCATACAGTGAGGTCGGTAACAGTATTGGCAAATTGCTCGACGAACTTTGTTCGATGTAACGTCAGAAGCGGAGAAAATGCGGCAAAGTTCTGACTTTTCCCGCTGTTTCTCCGCTTCTGACGTCACATCGGACAAAGTTCGTCAACCAAAGCTCGACCGTGTGGACAGGGCCTTACCTGTATACTTTGTTCTCTGTGGTGTAGCCGATACAGATATGATTACTTAGCCACTTATTTTCAAGCTATTAATTAGCTTCTTGGAGCCTATTAAAATAGTTTCCATTATTTGAAATGTAATGCTTTATATCCTACTGATATTTTCAATGTATCTTTGGTTAAAACCTAAGTTATATGAACAAGAGTAAAAATGTGGCATATATTTTGGCCGCCGTTGACGTTTCTGAGTATAGGGGTCATATGCTCTGTGGGACATTTTAAAAGGTAACTGTCAATTCAGTAGATGATACTCTCTTTATGTCAGCCACTATAAGGAAAGCCCAAATGACTTCACCTATCACCTGAGGTCAACGAAATATATAGTCTATAATATATCAGTGCATACATAATTTTAGAAAAAACAACAGTTAACCCTTAAAATTCAACTACGTCATATGACGTGTTGCAGAAGTCGTCCCACACATGTTGTTTACGTCATGTGACGTTCTTAAGTTTTTAATTTTGTGCGCCTTCATAGCTTATTGTATTGATATTGGTTCTGTACTACTTAGTGCCTTATTAGAGGTCTTGCTGGCCGTTTGCACTGCTCGTCTTCCATTTGTATGAACTGCGCGGGGAAGGGGAGGTAAGGGTGGCCTAGGAGGTTGTCAGAAACGTCAAACCAGCTAATCCTGTGTGACAAAGGATTAGTGGCGATAATTTTTTGCCGCACACCTTCGATTTTGATGATGGTATATCAGGAACAAAGTTTTTTATTCTGTTTTTAATAATTCTATAATGGAACTGACTGTAGAGATCCAATCGTTAATTTCATGTTATGAAATGGGGTAATATATCAAGCGAACACTCAAGGGAACAAGAGTTATGAACATACTGTATCAGAGATGAGAAAATTTCTTTGCTTTGGTTATGATTATTGGTATTGTCAGGAAGGGCAATCTTCGATATTATTGGGTCACTGATCCTCTCCTGAATACACTAATGACATATCAGAACTGCATACTGAGCGCAGGGGTTTTTCTAATCACTAAGTTAGCTAGTATAGCTGAGAGAGAGAGAGATATAAGTTAGCTAGTATAAGAGAGAGAGAGAGAGAGAGGAAACGCACTGCAACCAATACTGTAAACTTGGCTTACGTGATAAGGTTAAAATATCCTGTTATGATGTTCGTGATTTTCGGCAATACCAATATAACTTTAAAATGTTGATCAATTTTAAGTATTCTGTAATGAATATGACCGATATATAATAATAGACACGGTTGTAAGATAACGTCTTGGCCGAAAGTTAAATGGAACCTAATAAACAAACTTATATTACAAGTGAGACAACAATCTTCATTACAACGATATAAACTGCTCAGATTTTTTTTACTCCGTGTGTGTGTGTGTGTGTGTCTTTCTCCAACCATTCCTAATAACTCCGCCCACCAAACGAACTCCAGAACTTATTGGTGGAACACTTATTAGCAGAGAAGGGGTTCTCCCCCCCCATCTCCCTCAGTAAACACTGTTACCATGTAATTTTTCGAAGTCTCGCAAGACGGTGTACCAGGGAAACCTGTGTTCAACTGTACATAGAAGAATAATACAAGAGAATCAATACTTTACCCATATTGATAATATGACTTTGCACTCTTTCGTAATATTAGTTAGTATATTCCACTTATTGTCACTACAATTCCAGGAGACACACTGATAAGTACGAAACTAAGTAGCCAAGTAAACTTTTGAAAGGATCAAAACAACAGAACTTTACACTTAATAGAAAACCAAGGAGGATAAATACAAAAACATCACACTTCCTGATCCAACCTACGCCGCCATCTATTGGTTGATCAGCGCATCTCAAGCGAAAACAAATACAAATAAATAAAGTTGTAACAATATTTATTTTTGTTAATTCATTATTTTATTCATTTATTTATTTATTTATTATTTATAACTATTTATCTTTATTTATTATTTATTTAGTTTTCATTTTTTTTATATTTTCTTTAATTTTTTGTTATTTTGTTTATTTATTTATTAATTTTTATTGATTTGCCTATCTATTTATTATCAAGTATTTATTTATTATTTTGGTTTAGGTATTTATTCTTTTTTTATATTTTCTTATTTGATTTAGTATTTATTTTATTTATTTCTTTATTTATTTATTCTATTTATTTATTATTTATTTGTATTTGATTTATTTATTTTTATTTATCAATTTGGTTATTTTTGTTATATATTTATTTATTAATAGTTATATATTTATTTTCATTTATTTATTTAATTTATTTTATTTATCAATTTGGTTATTTTTATTATATAATTATTTATAATAGTTCTATATTTATTTTCATTTATTTATTTATTTATTTTCATTTATTTATCTTTATTTACTTATTTTTATTTATTTATCAATTTATTTATTTGAATTAATTATTTTTTATTTAATTTTTCATATTTATTTATTTATTTTTATTTATTTTTTATTTTT